>NC_081343.1:50506176-50513972 GCF_029784015.1 Lycium ferocissimum | reverse complement strand
TCAGTGATCGTTAAAAAATAGATTAATATGATTCTTTTTTAGGGGGGAGGGGGGTTTAACCATGTTTTGAGAGATATTGAGGAGATAGGCACCTGAGCTTTGAAGGCAACTTCCGAAACAAGTCCACTTTACGGATATGAGGAGGAAGAGTAGCTATGGCAAACATGTCACTCCAATCAAGCTTCTGCTCCTCCGATACAACGAATGCCTGCCTGAAACCTTCGAAGTCGTCTTCCTTTTGCCATAGTTTCTTCTTTTTCTTCCATTGGAAGTCCGAAGAATTCTATAACTTCTCTCTTGAAGTCCTCCAGTAACGAAGGTGTCACTCCATGGTTTATAACCTAACATTCAACAATAAGCTAGCAAATTCTACAACCTTTTCACAATTACAAAAGTAGCTCTACCAGAAAGCAAAGAGTAATTTTTTAAAACTAATTCTCATACGACCAATAAATGAGAAGGGGATTATGCATTTTAGACTCCATCATTATCCAAGAGGATATTTATGTACATAAAAGGAATTCGAATTGGGGCATTCCGTTATTGTGATATTATGCTTCATCCTTGAGAAGTTAAATATAAGTCCCTTTTTGGGAGAAAAAGGGGAAAAGTTGAAAATAAGTATTACGGCGGTCCAAGTTTTAACATGTCTTAGATGTTTAATTTGAACTAAATAACTGAAAATTATTTTAAGAATCGTAGAGTCTATTTGGCTAAATTTCTAAAAACCGCTTATTTTGATAAGGACTTTCGTCAAAGAACCATTTTCCATGCAAAACATTTTTTTCGTACCAAACACACCAATAAATAAACAAGTTATGAAGAAAATCAAACCTGGAGAAAACCCCATTCTTGGCAAGCAGAGTGAAGCTTTTGCAACTCAGAATTCATGGAATCCCCTGATATCAACTTTTGAAGATCGATAACGGGGACTGTAGGAACCGCCTGTCCAGCAGATACGGCCGGAGATTCTTGTTCTGAGCGGACATAACTGGCTGGAATATTGGTAAGGTGCTCTTTGGCAAGGTCTTGAACACTTGGAACTAACAAAGATTTTCTAAACTTCAATTTTGCAGGCGTTGATTCCATTCGCTCTTGTTGCAAACCTGAAAATTATTAAATGTCTCGATCAAAACGAACAGCCAAAACAAGACCTATAGAATCCTTTTAGCTATTGATTCCGTTTAGTTTCGGGTTTATCATTTCTTCCAAAGCCATTTATTTATCAAGATAATTTTTATTTTTTATAATATATGATGACAAAAACTTTTTGTCTTTGTATCATCATCAGCTACCAGATTTACATCGCCGCTGGAGCAGTACCGCAACTCTATTCCAAAGTACTAACAAACAAAAATACCAAGCAAGATTAAATGCAAGTTTGAAAATTCAATTTATCTAGAGGAATGGTTAGAATTTAAAGCTTATGGGTTCGAGATTTTTAGTAATTTGTACCTTTTCAATGAATTTTTTAATATAAATATAGTGTTTAGACCAAAACTACTAGGTTCGATCGAACCTGTAATCAAAGTGCTAGTTCCATCCCGAATTTATGCAACTAGTCTCTGGGCACGCGTAAAATCCCATGTTAATGAGTATTAAATTTTTAAAAATCACATAAATATAATTAATGAAAAATTAAAGGAGAACAATATAAATTCGTAAAAATGACGAATGTAGATATTAATCAACTAACTCAATAAAAAAAAAATTTGACATTCCCACTCACAAAGAAAGTGAACCATAAAAGAATAGGTTGGTAGTGCTCAACTTTGTAGAAACATTTAGTAAGATATGACGTACAACATCAGTGAGAATCAATTAGTGACAATATTATTTTTAACAATCATAGAAACATGAGTTTAGGGGTGGTTTCGTCGTCCACCTCTGACTCATGTAAAAGAGGCAAAAAACAAAAAAAAAGTGGACCCCATATTAAAAAAACAAAGAATATTCATGTAATTTCCAAAGTATCCCCGTTAAGTTAATAATGGTGGATTCACTGCCACATGCGTATCAACCCATTACTGGGAGCCAATGAAATCATTGTACAGCAAAAAATGGGGACCCCATATTATTACTTTTCTTCAAAAGGTTAAGTAACCAAACCATACAATTTCCTCTCTTCTCTTATATTAGCCTGAAATCTAATCTAGATATTTAATTGTTGTATTTACTATTCTGCCATGTCCTTTATTTGTTATGTTTACTAAAATAAATATACTTAAAATATTTATATTTTAAAATAAGATAGAATTTAATACTTTTTCATGTTTATTCTTACTCTAATAAATGTGAAAAGAGATTAATGTCGTAAAAGAAAAAATAATATTAAATGGAGATCAAATAATAAATGAGGTAAATTAGTCAAATTATAATTCTAATTGAAGTTTCCTTAAAAAAACATGCAAAAGACAACACGACAAGTAAAATGAGCTAAACCAAGAATATTCACCAAAAATTAAAAAATAGTAGTTCTTCGTTTAAATAGAAAATCAATTTTTTACTTTGTTTCGTTTTAAACATGCAAAATTAATTTAATAATTTGAACTAATGTAAATTTGATTTAATTTTAGAATTATCCAAATCAAAATTTGATAAAAAAAATAATAAGTATTGTTTACATACATTAACAATATAATATTTTACACCTTTAAATTAATCGAATTAAAATTCAAGTTATCAACTGATGCTTAAATATTGCGATTGTTTTGTCTCAAAGAGGGGAAAATAGTTTCCTTTTAAACAAGTCTTCTCTTTTAAAAAGTATTAATAAATTTTTACAAACTTTGTATTCGTAGCAAACATTAATATAATAAAGTTTTGTATACGGAGCACAAACCACAGTGTTATATTAATCGTGTTTTAAACATACAACTTATTAGTAATATAAGTAAAAGATTCAAGCGAATTTTTATTTAAAAAGCTGACAAAATAATGAATAAAATAATTGCAATTTGAGAAATTATATAACCAATTAACATTAATAAGAAAAAAATTTGAAATAAAAGAAAAATATATGGGTCAAAAAATTAATTTGATGTGTAATTACATAACATAAAACTTTAGTAGAATTTAAATTAAATTTTAAAGAAAATACATTTAAATTTTAAAGAAAATACATTTATGATGTGAGACTACACGATAATATTTTCACTAAATTGATATAAATGATAAAAATACTTATTAACAATATATCATTGTAATTATGAAAGAAGAACAAACGCAAATATTGTATCATGCTAACAACTTTTCTGCTATCTATCGAGATAAATTACGCATTTGAATTATCGCATTTGAACTTTCTAATTTTTATTTGTGAATGGTAAATAAGAAATGATTGATCTTGAGTGAGAATAATGTATAATGACTCACGGTTGTTGTATAAAATAAAATTCAATCTAAGAAGCAAATATATATCTTTGCAAACCTAATAGATTTATTGCATTAAGCGATAGTAAAAAAAAAAAAACAGATAGAATGTTAGATTCTTAGTGCTTTACAACTTAAGAAATGAATGTTCTCATAATTAAAAAATAATAAGTTATGTTACTTTATTAAATTATACTGCTAAAGTTTTGGTTAGGAGCAGTAGAATGTAAATATTTCAACGAAATAAAAACTTTGAGATGAAATGAAATCAAATAATTTTCTATACGTACTTCTTCGAACGAAAATGTTGTCATACTAATATTATGTTTGTCATTAGCTCATATTAGGCCTTCGCACGGGCATCAACATCTAGTACATCTATACTCAAAGGAATTTCGTAATGAGTGAAATCAGACTTGTGCCAAAAATGAAGGAAAAACACACTTGTTGAAATATTTAAAATATCTTACTTGTTAGTATAAGCTTCGACGTTGGCACCAATGTATTCCAAATTGATGTTACTGAATGTTTTACACCAGCAACGGTTTGAAAGTAATCTAATAACATAAAAATTCTTTATACAAGTAATATAGAAAAATTAAACTCAAACTAAAAAGGTATGTTTTTTAAACTAATAGCCTGTCTGGCCAAGCTTATTTTTCCCCCAAAAGTACTCATTTTTTCAATAAGTACTTATTTTAAAAAAAGTGAGGTATTTGGCCAAGCTTTTGGGAGAAAATAAGTGTTTTTGAGAATAGCAGAAATAGTTTTTCAGAAGCTAAAAAAAATAACTTTTGCCCAAAAATACTTTTTTGAAAAGTACTTTTGAGAAAAATACACTTAGAAATACTTTTTAAAAGCTTGGTTAAACACTAATTGCTGCTCAAAAGTACTTTTTAAAGTAATTGACCAAATACAAACTACTTTTATCCAAAAGTACTTTTTTGAAAAATACTTTTAAAAAAAGTACTTTTTAAAATAAGCTATTTTTAGAAGTTTGACCAAACAGGCTATAAGTTTAGTTATCCTTAACTGATATGCTTTGTTAAGTTTTCTATAAACATACTATAATTTTAGAAAAATCCTTTAAGATAGGTATATAAAAGCTGAATCTCTTTTTGTTTAATTTGGGGAATAGGATGAAGGATATTGCATGAAGTGTTGAGGCATAGAGATAATTACACACGAAAAATTGATTATGGTAAAATGAGAGAAGGAAAAATGTAATCTCGATATCAAATAGTAAAACGTAAATGGAAAGATTAATACCTCATCACAAGTCCAACGACGATTTCCATCCCAAAACCCAAAAACTACATAATAATAATAATTATTTTTTCCATCTCAAAGCTTCTTCAGAAAACTCAAGATCATCTCAAATTGCCTCTTAAATCTTCTGCATGAATCAAGTCGCAAGAATAAAAAAGTTCAAATAGAAGTATAAGAAGAAGACATAAATAATTTAAAACAAAATTGGAGAAGATATCATCTAGTTTTGCTCAATCTATAATGTAAGCAAAAATGATCGAAATTATCAGAAGTAAAAAGTTTATCAAATATGATCAGCAAACTGAGGTGAATTCTGAGCTTCAGATGTACATACATTTGATAAAAATTAACATTATCACATTAAGAAGAACAATATAGTGCATTAATGATTGAATATGGTCTTTAAACAATGACCACTCAAAACGTTTCAGAAGAAAAATTGATTGTGCATTGAATAGTTTAAATGAATTTGATCCATTGAAATATGCAAAATTCACTGCAAACTCCTCAAATTCTCACAGTTTTATTATTTATTGGAAGGTAAGTTTACTTTTTAGCACAAAATTATCAATAGCAATATGTTTAAGTGAAGGGTAAAAAGGTCATTCATATTTTATGGGCATTTTAGTAATTCAACTTTCTACTTAATGAATTTGTTAGTGTTTCACAGATTTCATTTACGAAATAATCGTTTTAAATATTTAAATATTAGTTTGTGGTGTGATAAGTGGACAGACTTTCAGTGCCCTTTGTGGCTTTCTCATGTAATCCATCTAGATTCACATTTTATCAAGAAAAGCTAAAGGAGACAAGGGTGAATGGAGAGTGGACTTTTGAAGAATATGATCAACCATTACCTAAATATCCAATTGAGCTTATAGCAAGCATCAGAATTGGTTATTTTGAAGTTGTAGACTCTGCTACTTCGATACCATCTAATATACGAATTTCTTTTCAACCTCTTCCACTTCACACCCAATCAGACAAGTGAGAGATGCAGGTCTGTTGTGATGAAGAAAATCTGGCACAAGTCTATTCTTCTCAAAACGGAGTAACCGTTTGGCCATGAGAACTTTTAACTTTTTTTGGGGAAATTTTTTCACTTTATTTGAAAATCAATGTTTGGTCATGAAAATTTCAAATTGGAATTTGGAAAGCACTTAAAAAAATTTATTCTCACTTTTTTCACTTTTATTACATTCACACTATCAAATATTTTTTGTAAAAACTATAACCAAACACAACTCCAACTTCAAAATCCCAAATAAAGTGGAAAATGTTTGGTTTTCATGGCCAAACTTCTACTTATATGGTCACTATAGAAACAACAACAACAACATACCCACTGTAGTCCTACAAGTGGAGTCTGTAGAGGATAGAGTGTACGCAAACCTTACCCCTACCTTAAGAGATAGAGAGATTATTTCCGATAGACCCTCGGCTCAGAAAAATGAACACCATAGCAAATTATCTATTAAAGTCACTTATATTTATTTTGTATCAACAAAGTCATTCAAGTTACATTTTTTTTTAAATTTAATTCCAGCCAATCAGGTACAAGTCATGACTGATGAAGGATTTGGCATAAACCCTACCTTATTCATTAATCAAAAAGAGTAATACAAGAGGGGGCACGTATGGCTTTGACTTTCAATGGGCAAAAACACCATCTGCATACACTAAAGCCAATATACTACGTAAGAGACAACCATTTACATTATATATAGGATTGCAAATGGAGAAGGTGGGAAAGGTTTCTATAAAATAGATATTCCTTAGCCAAGTCAGAACCTCATGGTGGTTCAATTGCTTCCATGATCTCCATTTCTAATTCTTATAGTATCTATGTATGATTTTCCAACGAGCTCTCGAGTTAAAAACCCCTTAAAGTAATCAGCAACTCCAATCCTCCTAAATTGTGCAGGGCTTTGGGGAGTGAGGAGGCTAGGCGCTGGACCAAAATCTCCATCTAATTTGGGGCTCAAAAATGTAGCAATCGAGATCCTCTCCTTGTCCTCATTGACTATTGCTCGATGTTCAGTGCTTCTATATATTCCATTTGTCACAATCTGCAAAACAGCATTCAGAGAAACAAAAAAGACCATAAGTATTTTTGTGTGTTAGGTATAACGGAAGCAACTTTAATTTCGTGGAAAATGTTTTGATATTAGCAAATCAGGAAGTATTTTGATGAACTTTTTAATGAAATTTTTGAATACTGAAGATTAATAGTAATGTCAAAGACTTGTTAGTTGGAGCATGTAATATGAAGTGAAAGTTAGATATAAATATTTCTCATGAAAATGACTTTCTCATGAAAATATTTCTCACAAATTGACTTCCGCCATACCAAACAATACTTATTTCTCACCTCTAAACTGTCTCCGATGTTTACAACAAAGGCATCAGGAAGATATGGAACAGGAACCCAAGCTCCATTTTTTTTAATTTGAAGACCTTCAGTTTCATTAACTTGAAGGAGTATGGTTAGACCAACAGAATCAGAATGAGGGCATAAGCCCATAACAAGCTCTGGTTGAGGACAAGGAGGATAGTAGTTTATTCTCATCATTTGCACCCCTTCTTCAAATAGTACTTTCATATCCTCAGCTTGCATCCCTAATGCTTTAGCCATTTTGTAAATAATTTTCATGGCAAGTTCCTTGAGTTCTGCAGAGTATTGTTCCAGCGCATCCCTTGATGGTCCAAGAATTTAAATAAGAACGATCATCGATTAGCTAGGAAACATTAAGTTTTATGCACAATAAAAAAAAATTATACTAACAGGTTGTTATAGAGTTAATCGGAAGTAACACTTTATATTATACGTGGATTAATAACCCGAAAAAGAAAGTCCATGACGTATAAGTATATAACTTCAGAATAACAGTAATACGAAAGAATTAACAAAACCAAAAAAGCAAAAATCTTAGCCCCATTTGTTTGCACTTAATGGGGGTCTGAATCTGAATGGTTCAGATTTCAGCCCATTAAGTGCATTTGTTTTTTTTTTTTTTTAAATAGTCTCTTAATACATCTGAAAACATCTGACTCGGTCAGATTTCAAAAAGAATCTTAATGGGATTCAGACTCTCAAAAATGCCAAATTTATTTGCTTAAAAAGCTCACACGTCTGTTTTTTTTTTCTCTTTACA
>NC_081343.1:50427812-50506076 GCF_029784015.1 Lycium ferocissimum | reverse complement strand
CTTTGTTTTCTCTTCTAAAAATCACTTAACTTTTGGATAAGTGCTCTATAGTCACTCAACTTTTTGTTATTTTCCAAAAGTCATCGAACTTTGGATAAGTGACCCTATAGTCACTTAACTTTGGTAATTGGCATCCTGTCATTTTGGCCGAAAATACTTTTTGGTGAAAATATAATTTCCGGTACATATTTAATGACGTGACAATTATAATTTATTTTTTAAAAATATCTTAAAAATTAAGATCAATAATTAAATTTATTTATTTAGGATTCAATTCATCATAATTACTGCATATAATACTAAAATTTTGGATATTATTCATCATTAATACATAAAAATTATGAACTTAGACAATATATCTCAAGTAATATAGCAAGATGTCGATGAAAAAGTCTAGAAAGTGTTAAGATAATGTCATGATTTTATTTTTAATTTGTCAGACAATACATTATCTTCCCGATTCTCCACCAACACCAAGCCACTACATGGAAAGCCAACAGTTCTCTGCACTTGTTGTCTGACAAATTAAGCTTTCTTGAAATTGCATCAGTTGGATTATGGGGGTCGTGGTTAAAGTGACAGTGTGAAGGCACGAAGAGAAATATGAGAGATAAGAATGAGCTTAACTTGTTCATGTTTGTGGGGGAATGAAAAGTGAGGTGAGCTTTGATGAATTTTGAGTCTCAAAGAAAGAGCACCACTGCGTTGATACGCACCTGAATTGACCTATGAATTCTGTAATATTAATTGAGATATATTGTCTAAGTTCATTATTTTATATTAATGATGAATAATATCCTAAACTTTAGTATTATATGCAGTAATTATGATAAATTGAATCCTAAATAAATAGATTTAATTATTGATTGGAATTTTTTAAGATATTTTTTAAAAATAAATTATGACTGCCACGTCATTAAATATGTACCGGAAATTATATTTTCGGCTAAAATGACTATGGAGGGCAGAATTACGAAGTTGGTGGTATACGAATGAAACTACCCAGTTGGTGGTTGTAAGCCATTACCTAAAGTTGAATGACGTTTGGAAAATGAAAACAAATTGAGTATTTATAATGGCCAAATTCTTTAGGATTGAGTGATCATATAAGGCTTAAAAGCTGATAAACTTTCTGATAAAAAGGTGAATCGGATGAGCTTCGAGGCACTAATCCCAGTCTCAGGAGCGGTTCAATATACCAGAGGGCCTAAAGCCAATTTTTTAGAAAATGCCTTACATAATTTTTATGAAAAATTTCATGTAATTTATTTGAAATTTCTCCTCATAACTTCTTAAAATGCAAACTAGTTGATTTATTTTTAAAAACATTTTTTAATTGACAATATATAGTAAATTTGTTTAATCTTTTTGAGATAATATTAATATTGGGTAAGACTTTATTGATTTTTAGTTTTAAAAAAGAATTTTCCACTAAGGAAACTAATATAAAAATATTTAAAACTATTCTATAAGCAATATAAATATTATTAAAAGAATTAAGCACTTCTGAAGTGTGCTAATTAAAGTACTTTACTCGTACATATAGCAGTTTTTATTCTAGAAAAACCAATAATAGTATAACGATTATTATTTCAAAAATATTCAAGGTTAAGAGAATGAATTCTAACTATTACTAATTCAATTAGCTTGAAAAAAAGTTTACAAAGGCACTCAAAGATTTATAGAAAAGATATGTACGAATTAAGCCAATGTGATAAAGAATATTAATTCAAGTGGAGTGAATTAACATACGGTAGTAGAAAATAACTGCAAGTTTAATCGCTTAGCCATTTTCAATTGTATTTATTTCAACCTGACCAAATTTCTTACAGATATCTCATTTATCTCTAATGATGTACTCCAAAAGTATTTGAATGAGCAACTTTGGAGGCCTCATTTTCTGGGGGCCTAAGGCCAGTGCCTCAGTGACCTTGGGGTAGAGCCGGCACTGCCCAGTCTAGTGGTCACACCACAAACTAATATTTAAATATTTAAAAAGGTTATTTCATAAATGAAATCTGTGAAGCACTAACAAATTCGCTAATTGGATAAATGTTGCATTTGTATTAGAAAATTCATGAAATATTTATAAATTATTAATTTAAAATTCAGTAGTAAAAATCTCGAATCCATAAGTTTCTGACTTGCCTCCGGATAAATTTTATTTTCAAACTAGCATTCAGTCTTGCATGGTATTTTTATTTAATATTACCTGCTCCGGCGGCTAAGTAAATCTAATAGCTGACGATGATACAAAGACAAAAAGTATGTATCATCATACAGTATAAAAATTAATAATTACTACACTTGATAATTATATGGCTTTGGAAGGTATTGATAAACCCAAACTAGACGGAATCTATGGATCTGGATTTGGCTGTTAGTTTTCATCGAGACATTAATATAGTCTCAACAGTATTAAGTGAGAGAATAATGGAGTCAACGCCTGCAAAATTGAACTTTGGAAAATCTTTGTTAGTTCCAAGTGTTCAAGAACTAGCCAAAGAGCACCTTACAAATATACCGGCCAGGTATGTCCACTCAGAACAAGAATCTCCGGCCATATGTGCTGGAGCATCGGTTCCTACAGTCCCAGTTATCGATCTTCAAAAGTTGATATCAGGGGATTCCATGAATTCTGAGCTTCAAAAGCTTCACTCTGCTTGTCAAGAATGGGGTTTCCTCCAGGTTTGATTTTCTTCATAATCTGTTTAATTATTCGGTGTGTTCGGCACGAACAAAGTTTTTTGGCATGAAAAGCTATATCAATAAAAGTACTTATCAAAATAAGCCAGCTTTAACAATATTAAGCTAAACAGACTCTAAGATTCTTAATCTAATATTTCATCTATTTAATTAGTTCAAATTAAACATCCAAGACATGTTAAAACTTGGACCGTAATACTTATTTTCAACTTTTTCTTTTTCCTACAGAGGGATTTTTTTTTTCTTTTAAAAAATCCCTCTGTAGGAAAAAGAAAAATTTGCATAGCAGCAAACCTCACCTACCTGGATGGAACAGGCTCCATTCATTACATGCTTGGTAGGACTTCCAAATAAGCTCACAAAAAGAATGGGATAATCCCTATGTACATATCCATCAAGGGACATCAAAAGTATATAACCCTATCTAGTTTCCTATTCCTTTGAATGGTTTGTTATTACATCTTCTCCCGAAGGAAGGAATTGATATTTGTCTATGTAGTACTCCTCTCTAGCTTCCAAAGGTAACTGTTGAGGAGTGTTGAACCAGACAGGGGTCGGACATTCAACTCCATAATTAGCAAGCGTGTCGGCAACCCAAAAAAGGGACTTATATTTAACTTCTTTGGATTAAGCATAATATCACAATAATGGAGTCTAAAATGCATAATCCTTCTGATATTGCGTACGAGTATTGATTTATTAAAATTACTCTCTGTCTTCTGGTAGAGCTCGCTTTGTAATTGTGAAAAGGTTGTAGAATTTGCTACCAAATTGTTGAATATTGTTAGGTTATAAACCATGGAGTGACATCTTCATTACTGGAGGACTTCAAGAGAGAGGTTATAAAATTGTTCAGTCTTCCAATGGAAGAAAAGAAAAAGTTATGGCAACAGGAAGACAGTCTTGAAGGTTTCGGGCAGGCATTCGTTTTTTCGGAGGAGCAGAAGCTTGATTGGAGTGACATGTTTGCCATCTTTACTCTTCCTCCGCATATCCGCAAAGCAGACTTGTTTCAGAAGTTGCCTTCAAACCTCAGGTACCTATCTCCGTACTATCTGTGCGAGCATGGTTAACTCCCCGCCCCCACAAGAAAAAAAAAAAAAAAAAACATTATATTGCTCTATTCAAGAGTTCATTGCATAAACAATCACTGAATTATTGGGAATTGGTCAATACAGTCGCTTTTCTTTTTTTTTTTTTTTTGTATCAGAAAAGTCAAGCAACTTTGTTTACCTATTTGTACAAGTTCATTGACTTTTAACGAACTCCTCTATCCAACGATATTAATGAGTTCTTAGAGAAATATAGAGGAATAATTATGAATATTGAGATTAACCAGAACTTGTTACTATACTTTTTGTTAAAACTTGTATTTCTAACTTGTGCCTTGAGCTTCGCTCTTCTCATCTCTTAATATATATATGTTTGTGTGAAATAATTGGATAGTTTTGAACTGCAGGGACACCATGGAAGCATACTGCAAAGAGATCAAGAGCCTAGCCATGATCATCCTAAATCAATTGGCAAAGGCTTTAAGGATGGATGAAAAGGAAATCAGAGAGCTATTCAGTGATGCTATGCAGTCAATGAGGATGAATTATTATCCGCCTTGCCCTGAGCCAGACAGGGCAATTGGCTTAAGCCCTCATTCTGATGCTGATGCCCTTACCATCCTTTTCCAGCTGAATGAAACTGAAGGTCTCCAAGTCCGAAAAGACGGTACCTGGGTGCCTATAAAGCAGCTCCCAAATGCTTTGATTGTGAATATTGGCGATATGATGGAGGTAACTAACAACTTTTTACTGAGTAACTTATTTCTCAAAGGGTGGCGACGTAGTGAAAATTGCAGTCTATTGGTTGTGTTTGGTTCAGGGTTCTATTCACTTTGTCACGTACAGTGGCGGAGCCACATAGGGCCGAGGGGGTTCCGAACCCCCTTCGGCGGGAAAAAACACTGTTTATATATGGTTAAAATTATTTTCTATGTATATATAGGAGATGTTGAACCCCCTTTGGCTTCTTCGTATGTTTACTTTTTTATATTTTTAACCTCCTTGGTGAAACTCATGGCTCTGTCACTGGTCACGAATTAAACACTTCTGAATTTTCTTGGAAGGACTTAATTCAGACTTTATGTGTGATGGAATTACACATGATTCAATGTATTCACCCTTTCTCTGCAAAAAAAAGGAAGATGCTTGGAGGGAGGTGGCAGCAGGGCAGTTATAATATTTTCATTGATTTGATTGTTAGATAATATGGTTAATTAAAACTTGCTTGTTTAGAAATATCTTATTTTTTGTAAAGAAAGAGCTCATTTTCTAATTGGATAAAACTTGCTCATTTTGCAATAGCATTTTATAATTGACTTGGCAGATAGTGAGCAATGGTGTCTATAAGAGCATTGAGCACAGAGCAACTGTAAACTCAAACGAAGAGAGGCTCTCTGTTGCAACATTCTATCACATGAACCTTGACTCCGAATTAGGACCTGCACATAGCCTCATCGGACCACATAATCCTGCCATTTTCCGAAGAGTTCCCGTGCAAAAATATTTACAGGATTATTTTGCCCGAAAACTTGATGGAAAATCCTATGTTGATTTCATGAAGGAAAGAAGAGAGGGATGATGAATCCTAGGTAGCATTTGATAATTTAGTTGTCTATTAGCTTATCTATATCCTGTGAAATACTTTAACAAGTTGCTCTTGCTATTGTAATTTGAGTTTCACTGTTTGATGACTGTAATAAAGACAAAGAACAATAGCACACTCTCCGTTTCATAATATATGACTTGTTTGACTTGATGCTGAGTTTAAAATTTTACTAATTCAACTCTTCTACTATATAGGTGTAATGAAAGAATATTAAAACAATAGTTCAACAGTTTAGTTTGATAGAAATTTGCATTAAAGTTAAATTTTGAGTACTTGTAATTTGTAAAAGTTCACTATCCGTATAATATCAAACATTTTGCAATGTTCCAAAGCGGAAACAAAGTCATATATAAACTGAAACAGACAGAGCACTTATTTTTTAGAATAGTTAGTTGAAGGAGTGATTCTATGAATGACGAAATTGCTTCCTAGATTTGACCAATATCTTCGTAGGAGTGGATATTTCAGCCCAAGTTGCTATTATCTTTTGTCCTAATTTTACGAAACGCCTTCCCACTGAAATTATATTAATAATAATTAGTTTTAAAAAATTATTATAAATAAAATTAAAATAAGAAAGGTAAGCAACTAAGCATAATATTATAAACCACAAAAGATGTAGTGTTACGAAGCCAAATTTGAGGAGAGATGTATGTAATTACCCCTATAGCTTTGCCTATAATGACATTTGTGGGGAAACTAGTGTAATTTGAATGAATTTGTTGATATAAAATAAATATAAGTGACTTTAGTAGATAATTTGCTATAGTTGGATGATTAAGTTATTCACTCCATTTTGAGAAGAATAGACTTGTGCAAGATTCTCTTCATCACAACAAACCTGCATCTCACTTGTCTGATTGGGTGCCAAGTAGAAGAGGTTGAAAAAAGAATTCCTGTATTGGATGGTATCAAAATAGCAGAGTCTGCAACCAAATCCTCCTTAAAAATAGTACAACAGTTGGAACTATAATATTAATAATATTGACAAGTTGACAACAAATGGTTGATCAAAGATTTGCTTAATTATTTAGCAGCTTCGGGGTTGAGCCGCCTTGCTGACGATAATACAAATACAAAAATATGGTATGTAGTATTATATATAAAAGTCAATTACTACATGATAAATATATGGTTTTGGGAGAAATTGGTAAACCCAAAGCTAAATGGGATCTATAGCTAAAAGGATTCATAGGTCTGGTTTTGGCTGTTCGTTTTGATCGAGACATCAATACATTGTCAACAGTGTTGAGTGAGCCAATAATGGAGTCAATGCCGGAAAAATTGAGCTTGAGCTTTGGAAAATCACTGTTAGTTCCAAGTGTTCAAGAGCTTGCCAACGAGCACCTTGCCAATATTCCAGCGAGATATGTCCACTCAGAAGAAGAATCTCCAGCCATATACGCTGGAGCGGCTGTTCCTACGGTCCCTGTTATCGATCTTCAAAAGTTACTATCAGGGGATTCCATGAATTCGGAGCTGCAAAAGCTTCACTCTGCTTGCCAAGAATGGGGTTTCCTCCAGGTTTGATTTTCTTCATAATTTGTTTAGTTATTCGGGTGTGTTTGGTATGGACGGAGTATTTTTTTTTTTTTTTTTTTGGCATGAAAAAAGGTTTTCTTGAAAAGTTATTTTGATAAAAGTACTTATCAAAATAAGTGGTTTTGGGAAATTTGGCCGAATAAACTCTACTATTCTTAACATAATTTTCACCCATTTAGTTCAAATTAAACATCTAGACGTGTTTAAACTTGGACCGTAATACTTATATTTAACTTCTCAAGGATGAAGATAATATCACAATAATGGAGTATAAAATGCATAATCCTTCTCATCTATTGGTCGTGTGAGTAATAGTTTTTAAAAATTACTTTTTGTTCTCTGTTAGAGCTAGCTTTGTAATTGTGAAAATGTTGTACAAAATTGCTAGCATATTGTTAAATTTTAGGTCATAAACCATGGAGTGCCACCTTCATTACTGGAGGACTTCAAGAGAGAGGTTATAGAATTGTTCAGACTTCCTATGGAAGAAAAGAAAAAACTATGGCAACAGGAAGACGACTTTGAAGGTT
Source organism: Lycium ferocissimum (assembly GCF_029784015.1). Classification (NCBI taxonomy): domain Eukaryota; kingdom Viridiplantae; phylum Streptophyta; class Magnoliopsida; order Solanales; family Solanaceae; genus Lycium; species Lycium ferocissimum. Next base: position 50,498,640 of record NC_081343.1, on the reverse strand, counting down.
TCGGGCAGGCATTCGTTGTATCGGAGGAGCAGAAGCTTGATTGGAGTGACATGTTTGGCATAGTTACTCTTCCTCCTCATATCCGTAAAGTGAACTTGTTTCGGAAGTTGCCTTCAAAGCTCAGGTGCCTGTCTCCTCAATATCTCTGAAAACGTGGTTAAACCCCCTTCACCCTTAAAAAAGAATCATATTACTCTATTTTTTAACGATCTCTGAACTATTGGAAATAGGTGAACAAAGTTAATTTTCTTTCTTTTGTATCAGAAAAGTTTGTCATCTATCCGACGATATTGAGTTCAGTGACGAATTTAGGGGGTAAAAAAGGGTCACGTGAACACATGGTCACCCGACTAAATTGGGTATATTATGTGTATACTTCTTAAAATATATGTAATATTACCTTTTGAAACACATGCTACAAAAGGATTGGTTGTGCACTTGGTTGAAAGTTAAGTTAATACCTAGAGGTTTAAGGATCAATCCCACTTGAAGCATTTTTTTTCCTCCTTTCTTTAGTAGTGAACTATCTTATAGAAATCCTAGATTCATCTTTGATTGAGTTCTTAGAAAAATATAGTTAAAAAGTCCAAATTTGTCTTGGACCATTAAACAGGAGTAAGGTCCCTTTACTTTATTCTCCCGGAGGACTTGTAAGTTACAAGAAATTACTTTAAGAACTTATGGTTAATCATTTATAAACACAAAATGTGGAGGAATAATTATGAAACTTGAGCCATAATATTCTTGAGATCGATTGCCAGACTTGTAAATATACTTTTTGTTAAAACTTGTATTTCTAACTTGTGCCTTTGATCTTTGGTCTCCTCATCTCCTAATTTGTTTGTGTAATAAGATTGGGATATTTTTGAAATGCAGGGACATCATGGAAGCATACTGCAAAGAAATCAAGAGCCTAGCTGTGATCATCCTATGTCAATTGGCAAAGGCTTTAAGGATGGATGAAAAGGAAATGCGAGATCTATTCAGTGATGGGATGCAGTCAATGAGGATGAATTGTTATCCTCCTTGCCCTGAACCAGACAGGGCAATTGGCTTAAGCCCTCATTCTGATGCTGATGCCCTCACCATCCTTCTCCAGCTTAATGAAACTGAAGGTCTCCAAGTCTGGAAAGACGATATTTGGGTGCCTATAAAGCCCCTCCCAAATGCTTTGATTGTGAATATCAGCGATATGATGGGGGTAAATAACAGCTTTTCACGGAGTAACTTATTTCTCAAAGGGTGGCGACGTAGTGAATATTTGGTTTTGTTCACACTGTCATCATGCTTCACATATTAGACACTTCTGAATTTTCTTGAAAGGACACATCCTTTCTCTGCAAAAATGAAGATGCTCGGAGGGAGGTGGAAGCAGGACAGTCATAATATTTTCAGTGACTTAATTTGTTAGATAATATGGCTAATCCGGTTAATTAAAACTTGCTTGTTTAGAACTAATTGGATGTTATATAATCCTTCTTCTTCTTTTTTCTGTAAATTCTGTGTACGTAAATATGTTACTATTTGACTTTGGCAGATTGTGAGCAATGGTGTCTATAGGAGCATTGAGCACAGAGCAATTGAAAACTCGAACGAAGAAAGGCTCTCTGTTGCAACATTCTATAACATCAACCTTGACTCCGAATTAGGACCTGCACCCAGCCTCATTGGACCACATAATCCCGCCATTTTCCGAAGAGTTCCTGTGCGAAAATATTTACAGGACTTTTTTTCCCGGAAACTTGATGGAAAATCGTACGTTGATTTCATGAAGATAGAGACAAGGGATGACAAACCCTGCGTAGCATTTGATACGTAAGTTACTCTGGTTGATGTAATTTGGAGTTCCCTGTTTGATACTATAGACAAGAAGAACAGAGTACTCTTCATTTCATTATATATGACGGTTCTTATTTGTTATGGAGTAAAATGTTGAGTTGTTGTATTATATTGGTTTAGACATTATATTTTTCAGGTTGCACATCATACGTTGCCTCGTGTTGGGTCTATTTTGTTTTAAGTATGCTCTCAGAGTCTCGGAAATTTTCACAAAATTATTTTAGGATAACTGTTGTGTGACGGTAGGGAGTCGCTTGGTGCCCTATTTGCATGTTATGTGATGGTACGACGTCACCTAATAAGCCATTACATGTTTTAAGTAATTCATTACGTCATGATACGTATCGAGAGTTCATCCGGCAAACGTCATGCTCATATCACAATTTTGGATCGTGACAAATTATATAATTAATTAGTTATGGTATTGAGAAAGCTTGTTTGGGGGATTCAACTCTCGGATAAAAGGATAACTCACGTACCATAAATAAATATGGTAAATGGCGACGCTTCGAGATTCAAGGGATCTTATTTGATCCCATTAAATGATCATGATCTCCATCCAGTAATCATATCATGATATTATTATAAAAGTGGAAAGTCCCTAAGTTAAAAGTTGAATTACCAAAATATCCATAAATTGTTGAACGACCTTTTTACCCTTCAACCAATCATTATTCCTATAATATTTTTGTGCCAAAATGTAAATGTACATTCTAATAAGTATTATCTTAAAATAAATATTGTACAATAAATCAACCAAGTGCGTTAGCTAATGATAAAGTTATACTATGTACCATAAATAAATATGGTAAATGAGAAGACACCAGCATGGATCAGCCAAGCACTCACAACAGTGCATTCGATATCTTGGAATGGCTTCATCTTCCAAAACTTCTGCAAAAGTATAATTTCTCTTTGTTGCTAAGAATATGGAGGATTTGAAGAGTTATTTATTATATATAAAAATTCATTTGACTAATTTAATACATGATTGTATTTATGTACTAAAAATCCAATTTGTTTTTTCTTTGGTAATAATAATAATTATTATTCTTAAACTTCCAATTCTTAGATCAGTTTTGTTTATTTCCACTCTGCACTTTTTCAAAGCTCTGTTATTTGTCTATCTATTTAACTAAATTTTAGTTTTTCAGGTTCTGACAGTATCTAATCATTTGTCAATAGAATAGACTTAATAGTCATCAATTTCGGTTGTACTTTTTTTTTCTCATACTGTTTGTTGTTCGTTACACTTCAGCTTAATTATGATTTATACTGTTTGTACTACTTGAGATGGGACTCACGTGCAACGCACGCATCCAGAACTAGTTATACTAAAAGTAGGAAGCTCCAATCTTCAAAGTTAAATTACCATTTTGCCCCTATAGAAAATTAAAATCTAATTAATTATTAATATTTTAATTACACAAAGCTTGGATTAGAAGTTCAGGAGCAGCAACACTTTGCTGCTTCACATCAATTTACCAAAACTGTTTCCTCCATAATTATTCACTATTAAAAGATGGACAATTTTAAGAGTTAGTAATCTGAAGAGTTTTAAAAATGAAGAAGAGTCAATTTGAAGAGTTAGTAATGTGAAAGGTTTTTTAAAGATGAATAAAGTCCATTAGGACTCCCAAGTTCCTCCAACCACGCTTCAGCCCTCCCTATAGCATAAATTTCCTCTTATTTCCCGTCCAAGCTCCTCTTTTCTATTCTCTTAGAATCAGCTTATATATCCAAGTCATATGTTAGTTGTTTGTTATTTTTTTTCCATTGATTTACTATAAATTGTTTTTCTAATATTAATTTTTTTTGCAGTGTTATCCAAAACATAATTCATTGGAGGAGTATGTATTCTGCTATGATAAATTATAAAATCAAGCACTGTCATGTTGTATCGTACAAGATCATTGGATTTCTCGATAATTACTTTTTCTTTTCACACAATCCTAAAGTGGATAATAGGCAAAAATATAATTCGTAGAATTTTCCGATATTACATTTCTTAAATTTTCTTGCGTTTGTGTAGGCCAAAATATAATTCATTGGAGAAGGTATGAATTTTTCACTGATATTACATCAAGCATTGTCATGTTGTGTTGTACATGATCATCCGGCTCCTTGATACTACTTTTTCTTTTCACATAATCTTTTTAAAAAGAGTAAAAACCTCCCAAAACATATGGTTTACTTCTTTCCTATTTTGGTTTCCAAATACTCTTGGTTATTAAATTCTAGCATATATTACTTTCTCGTGAACTTTCTTGTGATTGGGTCGATCATTGCTCCATATATGAGCTTGCATCATAGGTTGATCCAATTACATCTATTTCTACTATATTTTGAGTAGGCGATGAGACAATAACTTAAAATTTGTTATAAACTTATAATAGGGTTGATGCTGTTTGAACAATTTTTCCTACTTATATTTCTCGAATTCAAGGTTGCAGAAAGTACAAAATTATTCACATTAAAGTAATATGTTATTGAAATGTTAAAAAGGAACAATAAGGAACTGTCAACCTGAATATTTGATATATTATAAGGACCACATAAGAAAAAGGTTATACTAATTCAAATTGATTGTGTATAGCTACAAATCTTATATATCATATATATATATACCAGATCTCCCGTATTACCCCATCAAACTCCCTATTCTGCCTCTTCTTCCCCAAATCATTCTCTGCACAACTTATCAACTCTTCTTACACAACTCACCCCTCTCAGGTATGCTTCTTTCCCATTCTAAACCGCTTAGAGTTTATTCTCTTTTCTACATACCCAAACTGATTCCACAACGACATTTACTAACTTTTACGGAAGAAGCGCAAAATTTTTTCGCTCTGAAGGCCATCTCAATTTAATTTCAGGTCTTTTATTAAGGAATATGAAGCAAAGAATATAATTTTGTGTTACTCTGAGGCTTTTATTTATCAAATCATATCTTCTATCGGGTGAGTAGCGTTGTATCAGATTAATATTGCTCCAGAACTCTAACTTTTGGTGATAATATTGCTCCAGAACACTAATTTTGGTGATACTATTTTAGTTTGTGAATTTATATGAAACTTTGGCAGTGGTTCAGTTAAGGTTAAACGGAGGCAAATAAGAGGCAAAGAGCAATCACTTAGTGTCGTTAGTTCAACATGATTGTTGTAACGAAGACGGTAAGAATCTCGCTCCCTCATTGGAAGATCCGGCTTATGTGATTGTTTGTAAGTAACAAGTTTTGCTTCTTGCCATAATTGTAGAAGCTAGAAGAATTGTGTTCTGGGTGCACGCCTTTACATCCATCAAACTTTCCACATCATAAATCATGGTGTCTTACATTTGTATTGTTCACCTTTAATAAGCTTGAAAATGTATAATTTCTTCCCTTTTAAATCAAGGTGTTAAATTGTAATGTGTGTAGGTTTTTATAACAGATATAAGTGTTTGATATATCTTAAGCTAAGTCATGATGTGTGTTAAACTTGCTCTATATCGGAGGTTTATGCGTGTTAGTGGGAAGGCATCTCATTTTCCAGGAAAATCTTATAACATATATATGCAGCGTTCTTTTCGTGAGTAGAAAACTACTCTCATGGTTGTGCCTTCCTATAGAAACTTTATGTACAATTTAGCTAGGAAAATATTTACTTTATATTTCTTATAAATAGTGTAGAAGATATTTTTGCTTTATAGAACTCAGTTATTTGGATTTTTTCTCTTCTCTGTAACTTTATATTTACTATTGTAATAGAGGAAGGCAATGAAGAGTTACTGATTGACTGATTGCAATGACGGACTGCAATAGATGAGAATAACAAAATGTCGTAGTATAAGGAGTCAATAGTAATCCCTCTCCCTTGAGTAATGCAATTGTGTACAAGGCATACTTGGTATACTACAACTTTATCAACTTAAGTTGCTCCTAATTTTTTAGAAGCTTTTATGAATGTACCGTTGCTCAAATTTGTCACAATATTGTCTCAGGAATTCTTCATTAGGCATACTAATGGAACTCCCTTTAGTTTAGATGATGAATAACAACCGGTAATTCTATGCTTACAAGCTGCAATCGAAAGTTGAGCGGTTGAGGTATTCCGCTCCTCTTTTCTTACCTTTTGAAAAGAAGCATTCAAATATATATTTTAGAGTGAACTTAGAATTAGAGGTGAATCTAACAGAAAATGCACTTCACGGACTTCATAGAATAATAAATTTACAACCAACTTTCATGTCTATGACTTACCTATTAATTATACAGCCATATTAAATTCTTTTGGCACGTGTAATCAACAAAACATCACCTGACAAAAAATGGCAATGAGATAGTTTACTGCTTTAGGATTCAACCATGACTTAATAAGGGGCACACTCTTCTACTAGCTGGTAAACTATTGCATCAGTTCATTATGGACGATTACATGGCTATAGAAGAAGAAGTTTTTTAGTATATCCGCAATAATTAAAAAGAGTCAAGGCTGATCTTTTCTTTGGATTGATGAATGTTATTGTCCGAGGTGCTTCTGATTGTTCAATGGTAGGAAATATTATTATCTACCTTTGCCACATACGGGGGGACCTTGATATAGGATACAATTACAAATTTATAAAGATACAATTGCAATTGTAGGTGAGCTTGGATATTCAGATTGCGTCATATAACTTTAACTTGAGATTGAAGATTTTAACTACACCATATGTTTATCTTCCTTTCTTTTGTTTTTTGTATTCGTTCTATACTGAATGAATCCCCTTTTAAAGCATGCTTTATGTAGATTTATCCAACCAAAACTGCAAACTTTTGAAGGGGCTCTACATCTACATAGCAGTTGGCAAGGCCAAGGTTTAGAGGTACTTGCCAAGTTAAGCATGTGTAATAACATGCCTTTACCGTGTTTCATTGTCTGCAAACAAAATCCTGCCCTCATGTTATTCCAACAGAGAACTTAGGTTCTAATCTCTTGATCTTGGCAATACCTGATTGTTTCTATAGCTTTCAAGAATAATGCTTTCAAATTCTTTCCTTGCTTACACTGAGTAGTGGGTGTCACCTATTGTCTGTCTTATACTGAGTAACCTTGAAAGAGGCCATGTGTATCCTTTTCATTAAATAAACTAGATTAGTAATACATTTATGCAACAGAAAATTCAGCTTAGGTAGTAATTGTCCTAAATTATTGTAAGGAATTGAGTAGTAGTGCAAACTATTAAACTACCGTGAGGAGCTTCGTTTATGTACACAATTAGGCACATATGGTTTCTGAATAAAAGAGGCGCAAACAGTGAATGGATTCTGGCATTTCCTGTTGGCGTGTCAGTTCTACTTAGTATGAAATTGTGATAATTATGTTTTTTTAGGAAGAGAGTAGTCAAAACTAAACTATTGTAGATATCCTAAAGTTCCATTAATAGACAGGTTTTTGACAAGTAAATGCATTGATGTCTTGGAAAACTTTAACATCTTGACCTTTTAAATATGGGATCACTGGTGAGTCTAAAAAATGAGGTTGCGACTTCTGTGCCGAATGTATTTGATGCTTCAACTGGTCAGTCCCACTACTAAATGTTTAGGATATAGATCTGTTCTCTTGCTTAAGATATCTCATGGTATGTGCAATCCGAAAAGAATGTAATCGAGATAATGTTACAAAAAGAATATATGGATCATATAAATTGAAATTGTAGGAAACAGATGCACCAATACGTGGATGGTGTAGTTACGAAGCATTATGTCTCATAGTCAATGTTTCAGATGGTAAAGTTGGGCTACAACGCCCCAAGTAACTATACGGGCATCAACCACATTGGGTTATTACCATATAAGTTGCGTTTTCACCTTAGACATGCAGTGCTTGACAGATTACTCTGCTGCTTATATAATCCAATTCGGTTTCATATGTTTATACCAATTATTTTGAGGAGTAACAACGCCGCCCATTCTATTTTGCAGGTTCTATTTGTTCACAAATACAATAGTGGGATGGTTCTTGGTTCAGTGCTGCCTTATTTCATCCTCCTATTTAATGTTGGTTGCAGTCATGATCTATATCCACTACAAGAAAAACTATATTTGGCAACAATTTTTTTTTTTTAATTGCCATAGATTGATTATTGTTGCAAAAAGTGCTTTTGGCAACAAAAAAATATATTTTGTTGCATGAACTTTTCCCAACGGCTGTTATTGCAACAACATGCAACAACTTTTTTTTTTTTGTTGTTGCCAAAAGTACTTTTTGTAACAATAATTAATACTATGGCAACAAAATTAAATTCTTTGGCAACAAAAAAAACATTTGCCAACAATAAACCTAAGTTGTTGCCAAATATAAAATTTTTTGTTGCGATTTCTATACTTTCTTGTAGTGATCCAACAGTTAACTCAAGTGTATACGGAGCTACAAATTGATCTGAAGTATATCGGTTTACTGATATTCTTAATCAGAATCTTGGGCAACTTATATCATCATTACCTCCTTTCCTATCTCAGAGGTAGTAGAGAGAAGGGCTATGAAATTCCCCAAGGTGGCCTTTCCAGTATGGTCATAAGCCATCATTTTAGTTTCAAAATTCTTGACTGTTTTGGAATTTCACTCATCACCCAGACACCGTTTTCGTTTTGTTGTACTGTAGATGTAGCTTTATATCTGATGGGCAGGAGCTATGTTATTCAAGATTTGAAAATTTTGGTAAGAATGTAGAGGCCTTGATTCCTTTTGTTATCCATAAAATACATTTTGAAAGTGCTGCTTTTTATCCCAGTTCAGTTTCAAAGAATTTGCTTGCTTGACTGAAAAAGTTTGTACTTTGTCTTGCAGTTCCACTCTATAGTAGTAGCACTTTTACCATGTATAAGTAGAAGCATAAAATAAACTTTTGCAGGTCTTATTGAATAGCCGTACTAGGTGACAGAATAAAATAAAGAGTGAGAATTCTAAATAATTGCCACTCTTTTTCTCTGTTTTTTCCCCATTCTGCTTGTACTTTACAAAAAAATTAATCAGATATCTATATTTTGTATTTAATATATAGCAGACGAACAGAGTCATATATAAACACCCCCCAACAGCACACACTTATATATACACAAATGCGGAAAAGTTTTGCTTATAATTATTTTCCTTTCTAAATAAAATCCGATCGTGTAAAAATCATCTCTTTGAAGCTCTAATTCTAATAAAAATATTGACCAAAATTATACCAAAAAACATACGGTCTTTTACGACCGCGCGAAGCGCGGGTTACTACCCTAGCAAGACATAGCCCCGCCTACGTGGCGCTCTCTAAGGCTTTAAAATCTATTTATCTTTTTTGTTTTTTTTTTTGGCCTTTTCCCTAAATTTCCCTCACAACTACTTAAAATACAAAAGCTGAAAAGTCACGATTATTTAAAGCATTCACCTAACCGTCGTTCTCTTACAGAAAAGAAACAGTCGTTGCCCTAAATCTTTAATCCGTCACTTGGAAAACCCAAAAGAGGAAGGCCTTTCAGTATGGACACCGAAAGGTTTGAAGGTAGAGACAAGTCGACAGGAATAACTGTTTGAGAAGAGTTTGTTTGACTGGTGACATCCACCTGGTCAGAAGTAACGATGATGAAAACATTACCGGTGATCAGCACTTAAAGTAGTGCCATATAGATTTGATACTATTTTTGAAGTTCTTTGTTTGGTGTTTACGTGTCTCATGCCTTTGCTACATTATATCAGTAATCATGAAAGGTGAGCATTATGTTATACAGAGCAAATTCTTTGCCTATATTATCTAAATTTTTTGATCTCATGAGTTTGGGATCCTCCATTTACGAGCACTGGTTTACTTGGCCCCTTAGAAGTTTACAGAACGTGCACTTCTACTGCCCCGGAGTCTGGAATGGAAGAGTCGAAGCAGAGATTCTGATGAAGTTTCTCCCCTCCACCTTTACCATATTTTGGTACGTCCACTTTAGAGACTAATTAGGGACTTTTTAAACCCAATCAATAGTTGTCAGGATGAATCACATGTGGGAGAGATATATGAAGTCACTGAGCAGACTTAAATCCCTTACTTTGCCATTCTTTCCAGAATAGGATTTTGCAGTTCTTTCGTCAATGTGCCTATATTGTTGGTTGAAATCTCTGGTTATTTTACTTAGGTTTACCATGTGCACGACAATTTGATTTTGTTGCCTCTTGTGTTTCCAAGGAAGGTCATTGCTTTTACATTTGAGTAAGTTTTACTATGTTTTGATACTTTTGATTTTGATAGTGTCGTTTTACTTGACAATCTTCAAATATTTAATTTCTTGTGTGGCTACAGATCATAGATTTTTCGTAACATGAACTCGGGAAAGTTGGCACAATAATGCGTCCCGTTAGCAATAATAAGGTGGTTTTAACTATAAATAAACTCTATCTTTGTCCTCTTATATCAAACTCATATAACCAGGGAAAAAGGAGAGAAAAGCTCATCTTTGTCCCTTTTCTTTAGGCGTAGACTAAAAATCATCCCTATTCTTTCACATGGAGCACTCATTGTTTGAAATATTGGTGCCTTTTGGCCCTTTTCCAAACTTCCATTACTTTCTTAACGTTGAGAAGATTTACCACTTAAGAACCCTACAACAACACTTACCTGAAGTATTGGAACCATGAGTTCATGATACTTGCTATCTCCCCAAGCCTTCAACTCCCGACAATTCAGACATATTGTCATATCTGTCATTCTATAAGCTTATAGTAACTTGGAGTAACTTTTATTTCGAGGACGAGCGAAATAGGAGAGTTATATAAAGTAACAGAGTGGGCATTGAAAACAAGTAAAATCTATGAAAATTCATCTGGGAATAGGGGGAAAATGGATATAGCTTGGGGAAGAAGGCAATGATTTATCAAAGTCTATGGTGAGAAGAAAATAGGTGGAAGGAAAGCATGAAAAAGATGATATAACATATGAAAGTAGGTGATAAAAGTGACTTCATCATATGATACTACTCACTACCTGGTACTGAAAAACTGAGTTCAACTTTTTATTGGCTATAACTCAAAGCCTGGTGCGGTAAATTTATTTATAACGTAGGTGTGTTGGTGTCTTTTTGATATGCTTCGACTAGCACTAAAAGATCGCTGGATAGCTTCTTTAGTGGTATATGTTGCTCTCGGGGAATTTACGATTATAACACATGATTAATGTGTAAGATGAATGAGAGGAATGGTTTCCAGGTTGATAATATAAAATAGTAATTGGTAGGGGCGAAAAGGTATACCGAAGACCAAGAAATTTTTTGATAAATGTATGCTTGAATGAGCAGGATTTCAGCTCGAGAACATAACAGAATTTAGTTAGTTCATTAAAAAACACAAGGGAATGGGTGAAATCATTCACCTGAAGAGTTAAAATGTTAATTTACAGCAAAACCTAATCAGTAGTACTCAGAATATTTGATTGCATCAGTGTTTTGGTTTATATTTAAAATTAAAAGTATATGAGGCCAATTACAAAGATAGCCCCTCGAGGACGTTAACCGAAATAGGACAGTTATAAAAAGCAACAGAGTGAGCAATTAAAACAAGTAGAAACTATGAAAATTCATGTGGGAATGGTGGGAAAATGGATATAGCTCGAGGAAGAAGGCAATGATTTATCAAAGTCTATGGTGAGAAGAAAAGAGGTGGGAGGAAAGCATGAAAAAGATGATATAACATATGAAAGTAGGTGATAAAAATGACTTCATCAGATGATACTACACTTTATCAATTATGGGAATCATGGATAAGAGATTGTTGGGTCATGGTATTGGTATCACATTCCCTGAAGCTAAAGACTGAAACCAAAAGGCACGATAGTTGTAAAACCTGGCTTTGAAGTTTTGTGCGCAGATAGCATGACATGGGAGCATCAAAATGTGTTTAATTGCCAACAGCTACCACAGGGTTTAGCTGATGCTTCATTAGATGTTCCATTCAAGATCATTGGTGCTTATAGGAAACTTAGGATCGATCATTCACCCATGATGTTTAATTGGTCACTGTAAAAAAATGATAAATAAGGAGAGTTAAGTTATTCACAATTTCTTTGCGTGTGTGTGAAATTTAGATAAGATCTGTGAATATATTGATATTTTTAATTTGGTTCTCCAATTGATTTTTGAATAATAATGAATTTCTTTTCACAATTTTCTAGGAAATAGTTTGTCTAAGTACCCTGTGCAGAAAGTTCTTTTAGATCTGTGTGGATAAAAGAACGGGATGCATATGTAAACGCTTGCTAATTCGAGGTGAATGAATAGTGGCCTTGGTAGATTTGTAGCAGATTATGATTTTAGTGGATTTGGGATGAGGCAATTCAAGGAGTGTGATCAGACGGTGCTTGTGGAGTTTTACAAGTCCATGGTTGTGGTTGTGGCACAGGGACAGTTTGTTCCTCGCGATGTTGTTGCTTCTTTAAATTTGGCTCTGCGATTATGCGCCAGGATAATTAATCCCAACAGAAGAAGGTTACTTATTATCCAAGGATCCGTAATTTTTTTTTTTTTTTTGCTTGGCTTCTGTTGATTTCCCATAAGTAGGCTAGCTTTATCTCTCAATTTCCTTAATGATATCTTCAAATTTTGATGACCATGAAATATGGACCCTTATAAATTTCTATTTCTTTTTCCTACAATATGTCAGACGAAAGACTCATTTGCCTCTTTTTCTATGAATGGCTGCAGTTTAAAGCTGAAGGACCAATGTCTTGCTTTGGTTATTGGCCAATAGGTCCTTGAGCTTTCCCTGCATTTGGTGCTAGGAAGGCATGCAGATTGGGATGATAATCTCATAAGTACCATTCTTGAGCTCTTTAGACCTCTTTTAGTTTTTGTTTCTTTAGCTGTTTATTCCCTCTTAACTGTGATTTGTAGCCACTTCTTTTATATGCATCTTTTGGACCATCTTCGTGCCTTTTAATTTATCAATATAAATCTACCCTTTAACCCATAATATAACGAAGAAATCAGTTACTCCTTGAAATGTACTTTTTATCTGATATTAATTGGTTTACGTGCTTTTTCTACAGCGCTTCAGAAATTGAAAGAAAGCAGAATCGAAGTTGTTGATGTAGACCATTCTCTTCAGGATATTGGTATACTTTCAGATCTCAGTTCAAGTGACAAAGATTTCAGTTCAGGATGTTGACTACAATAGTACTGACACTGCAAAAAATAAAAGGTATGATACTTTTTCCAAACTTTAAGAAACAAAGCTAATAATCAACATGTGTTTATGTACAATATATTTCACAACTCATTTGTTGGAAATGTTTATCAAAGAATTTACTGCATTCTTTTGATATCAATTGGTTGAGGATTATTTTAAACTTTCTTGCCTTTTATCAGTTGTAGAAATCTAAATAGTGACATAAGAAATAAGGCATATGTCCTCTCAGTAAGTTTTTGTTGTCATATAGCATCTTCTTTCGATATTTGAATTTTCTAAATATCTTTTAGCCTTCCTATCTTTCTGCATTTTAGATGAAGGGAAAGAAATGAAAAGAAGAAAAAAAAAAAAAACAGAAGATGCATGTTAAAGTCTTAATTTTTGATAAAATTCTTTTCCTCTGAATTCTTCAAATCCTTAAAGATAATTACTTTCATAAACGAGAACTTGCAATTGTCTTATGTATGTATGATTTTGTTGCCAGCTTTGATCTTCTTTAGAGAAGAAAAACGGGAATCGTAATTTTAAAAACTAACAGACGTCTCTCTGGATATTCTCTACCATCTCTGCTAAGCCAAAGTAATTTTATCTTTTTTAAAGCTATCTTTCCTTTCAATAATTTGTTTATTTAAAAAGTATTTTAGACATCGGATTTAACATTTCTACAATTTCAACTTTTGCCTTCCTTCTTAATTTATCAACTAATATATTTTGCGGTACGTTAATGACCGCGCGAAGCGCTAGTCTATATATAATATAAAGTTACGCATAGACAATCCTATATGGTACCTCTCTATGGCTTCCATTGGCATTTATCTTTTTTCTCCTTTTTTTTTTGTTTTTTCCCTTCATTTCTCTACAATATTTACTTAATAATTGGATTAAGAAAAGACTCATACATTAAATATACATTTGCAAGGTCCAACCCAGGAAAAACTTTGTAAATGATAAATTTCAAGTAATTAACCCTCAGCCCACGTAGCAGCAATATTCATGGATACATTAAACCCTAAAGCCGTTTTGTCCTTGATATTAATCACTGATATGCCAGTGGTTTTTCTTGCTCAAAACCCGTCTACTCAACCTCCAGGCTCCAACTACATCAAAAAAAAAAAAAAAGCCTCCAACTAAAAATCACATTTTCTCATTTTGAAGCAACATTAACGTAGCTTTTGCAGAATATTTACAAGACTTCATTTCCAAATACTTGATATTCCAGCAATATTTCTCTTCCTATGTGATGTATGATTGTGCTTTAACTTTTCATTATCTTTGCAGATAGAAGGAAGTAAAATTAAGGAGGAAAAGGAAACGGGTATCAGTCAGAAGAATACCGGGGAAGAGGATTGTTGAGTAGGTTATTGTTTCTTGCGGGGATAAGAAAACTACCAAATGGTGAATATATAGGGACAAAGGCAGCATCATCACTAGCCACTTGACTTTAATTGAGTGTCGTTTTTTGGTACCCTACTTTTCCTTTGCTTCATCTAAATAGTTTAAAATTAGTGTTCTTTAAACGTGACTTTGCTAAAAAAAAAATTATCACTTTTTTCACCACATTCAAGGTATCTAATTTTCTTATAATTTGGATATTTAGATGGCTTAGCTTTATTCATACTGGTCATTTTGTTTTGATCTCTTCTTTGTTCATTGTTTTAGCTACGTAACTAGTTCTTTTTCACCATCAAATATTGTGGTAGAATGATGTCACTTATCCATCCTTGAGCGCTAATATGGAGTCTCCTTTGATAATGTAACTAGAGAAAAAGATTTCGATATGGAGTCTCCTTTGGAGCTAGATTAATTCAGATTCGTGCCAAAATATCCACTTTGGGAAGTATCAAGGTTTGCATTAACAAATTTTTACATTATCTTTTTTTTTTTCTATTCAAGTTTATATATATATATATATATATATATATATATATATATATATATATATATATATATATATATATATATATTCGACCAAAAAGTCTCTCAATATTCTTTCAGTCAAAAGAGTATATATGGATCATCTAAAGAATTATGAAGAAATAGTAGAATCATGAAAAAATGCTTGACTAATAAATATTATTTCTTTTAAAAAAATTATAACATCAATATCTATTAATATATTATATTTTTTCACGACCACGCAAAGCGCGGACAAGTATACTAGTTATAATAGTAATGGGCATTCAAATCTTTCGAATATGCTTACTATTCATTTTTCAGCTTTTCCTTTCGTTTCAAATTTTCAATTACTCATCGATTTCATGTTTTAATACTATCTATACCGTTTTAAAAAGTTTGTACTGATTATTGTGAGAAACACGTGCAAACGCATGTCCAAAACTAGTAGCAGAAACATGCGAAGTATTAGGGAAGTCATTTAGTGTCGTCTATCCTATAAGAACCCCCATTACCCCACGACTGTATCCCATCTAATTTTTTTTCACCTAAATACTGAAAGCTCTCTAATTCTCTCTGAAACACGATTGTTCAAGACTAAAAATTGAATAAGAATTTCCCTCTTTTTCTATTTCATCTTTGCTTTGTGCTTATTATTTCTCACATTATTTCAATTACTATTTTACTGTCTCAATCACATAATCAAAGATTTAACATTATTTGGATTAGTTACGTTGCTTTAGACCTCATTCAAACAAATTCAACTGATTTTTCTAATGAACAAATTTTTGGCTAACAATCACGTGATTCCTTATATTTGTAAACTGATATTCTAAACTACCTTAAACAGACAAAATGAATATTTACGCTATATATTAAACTTTAGACAAATTTTATAACTTCCAACATAGATTTTTTGCAATTTCAATTGCGTATTTACGTTGATTCTGATAGTCAGCCAAATATATATGTATATAGATCAGTCAAACAACACATACAGTCAAATACATCTATTTTTACATTCAAATACAATCAAATACATATATTTTGCCCAAAAATCTTTTTTGAAATACATAAATACTGCATTAAAAAATGCAGAAAACACTCAAATACATTCAAATAGGGCCTCGAGATCGTCGGAAAAAATAGATACAATACATCACACACATCGTCGGTGATCTGAGAAATACAAATAGAGATCTGATTTTCAGAGAAATACAAATACAGATCTAGAGGGGAGTTCTGCGGAGGAACTCTGGCGGCCAGATGTAGAAGGCATAATCGGACTTTCCGGACACGTCATTTCTTAATCGGACTTCTTTTTCTCTACACTTTCTTATTAGCTTTTCCGCCATTGTTATCGTAAATTTTGGAGTAGATCTGATAACTGCAATTTCGGAGCAGATCTAATTTCACTGGCGGCGATGAGTTGATGAAGATGAAGAATCAGGCTATAGAGTTGGAGGAAGAGAAAAGATGGTGATGAAGCGGCAATTCGATGTCGGAGAAACTAGCTGTACAAACTCCACCGGAGACAATTACTTGAAGAAGATGGTGAAGATGAAGCAGGTTATGGAGTCGTCGGAGGAAGGAAAAGAGGCGGAAGCAGAGGCGGTGTTGTTGGAGAGAGAGTTGTGTGTGGGAATGAAATAAATGATGGTAGTATTTTTTTGTTCTTGTAGATGAATACATAGTAATTAGCTATGATAAATAATTAAATACATAGTATAGCTATGATATGTGATTAATTTAAAGTATAGTTATTATAGGTAAATACTCTTAGAGGTTAGCTACACCATGCAAATTCTCCTTCTTCTTTTTTATTTTTTATTTTATATATATATATATATATATATAGTCCAGCATATATTTTTTAAAACGAACAAGACAACCCACTAGAAAAAAAGAAATTTCTCGTGGCTTTAAAAAAATAAGTCTACCAAAAAAAAGGGGTAGACTTATTTCTTTTAAAGTCATGTGATATTTTTTTAATTAAAAAATAAGCTAAATGATTTTAAGAAAAATTATGGCAACAAAAAGGACACATTTGCACCATTTGTGTAGAATTATACATGGGTATATTTAGACCATTTGTGTAACGACATGGGTATATTTAGACCATTTGTGTAACGATAAGGTATATATGAACCACTTTTCTAACGAAGGGTATATCTATTCTAAATCGTGGTAGAGGGTTATATTTGCACCTTTGCCCTTTATAAAATGAATATTCTAGACTACCTTAAACAGACAAAAAAACACAAAACTACCTAATATAGAAAAACATGTTATCACATCATCATCTCTATCTAGGGTAGCTATCTAAAACAAGTTCTGTTAGGGAAGCTGGAAAAAAAAAAACTCATCGATGGAAGAAGCAAGGTTGAGAAAGCTAGGTGGCTCTTTGAAAGTGCCTAACGTTCAAGAGCTGGCAGAGCAACAACTAGCAGTTGTTCCGCCGCGATATATTCGTGAGGATGTCGAAAAGCCTGTGTTGTCATCCTCTTCCATATTAATGCCTCAAGTTCCAGTTATTGACATGGAAAAACTGCTGGAAATTGGTGGTGATGATACAGAGCTTGAGAGGCTTCATTTTGCTTGCAAAGAATGGGGATTTTTCCAGGTTTGTATTTCAATAGTCAAATTAAAGACACTGCATTTTGGGTTTCATCAACTTACAGAAATATTGGCGTAAATGGTTAGTGATAACTTATTTGTCATCAATAGCCACTACTCAAGAATAAATATAATAACAAAATCTAACGGTCTTTTAGATATATAGCCTTTTTGTCTCCCACTTATTATTGTATTCAGTCGCGGAATCAGAATTTTTATTAA
The DNA here is from genome assembly GCF_029784015.1 of Lycium ferocissimum. Taxonomy (NCBI): domain Eukaryota; kingdom Viridiplantae; phylum Streptophyta; class Magnoliopsida; order Solanales; family Solanaceae; genus Lycium; species Lycium ferocissimum. The sequence goes on along the minus strand of NC_081343.1, from coordinate 50,480,905 downwards.
GGAGATTAAAAACACACGAGATGAAATTTAATAGTATCCTTTTATTTGTTTGATTTAACACGCTTCTACTTTTAAAAATTAAACTTGATGATAAGAGTAAAAATTTTGCTCGGGCATGTCCCATGATTCTTTAACACTGATTACGGGTCGGTCTCAAGTGCAGTTGGTGAATCACAGACTGAGTTCATTATTGATGGAGAAAGTGAAGTCATAAATCAGAGCATTTTTCGATCTACCAATGGAAGAGAAGAAGAAGTTCGAGCAAGAAGAAGGAGATCTAGAAGGATATGGGCAAGCCTTTGTTGTATCTGAAGAACAAAAGTTAGATTGGGCTGACATGCTTTACATGATCACTCTCCCTACCAACTTGAGAAAACCTCACTTATTTCCGAAACTCCCTGTCTCACTAAGGTGCCTATTTATATTTCTCTCTCATTCAAGTCACACATATGTGTGAAAACTCACCGACATTTTAATGGGTGGACTAAATGGAGGCTCGTATCTGGTATCTTGTGTGATAAAAATGTGCCACCACGGCTTAAATGTAAGTTTTATAGAGTGGTGGTTAGACTAACTATATTGTATGAGGCAGAGTGTTGGCCAGTCAAGAACTCGCATGTCCAGAAGATGAGAGTAGCAGAAATGAGGATGCTGAGATGGATGTGTAGGCATACTAGCTAGGAGAGATAAGACAGTAACGAAGATATTCGGGACAAGGTGAGAGTTGCCTCTATGAAAGACAAGATGAGAAAAGCGAAACTGAGGTGGTTCAGGCATGCAAAGATGAGATATGCCCCGACGCCCTAGTAAGAAGGTGTGACAGGTTGGCTATGATAAGTCTGAGGAGAGGTAGACGTAGCCCAAATAAGAATTGAGGAGGTGATTAGACATGATATGACACACTTGCAGCTTTCCGTGGACATGACCTAGATAGAAGGGTATGGAGGTCGGGGATCAGGGTAGAAGATTAGTAGGTAGTCAAACGTTGTCTAGTTTTTCTTACCAGTATTACTACTACTACTACTACCACCTTTCTACTATTTTTATTACCACATATTATTTCTTTTGCTTCGGTTATCGTACTACTTCTTGTTGTTATTGTTTTTTTTCTTTACTATTTTTGAAATGACTTTTTCACTATTGTATTTCTTTTTTAAAACTTCTTAGAATTGTTTTACTTGGTAGAGTCTTTTGGAAACAACCTCTGTGCCTTCACAAGGAAGGTGTAAGATCTGCGTATGCATCACCCTCCTTAGACTCCACTTGTGAGATTATACTGAATATGTTGTTGTAGTTGTATAATATTAAAATTATAATTAATTTAGTATTAATAACTTAAAAATCAAACTTGTCAAGTTTAAATTCTGAATCGCTGTTACTTAACCTTTGGCAGTTAAGTTCTAGAGCCTAAAGAAACGTAATTTAGAGTCCACATAAAAACTAAAGGATATGATAGGGTGGAGTTTTGAAGGACAACCAATCACGAAGACAACTTTTAATTGATGGATAGTTTTGAGGACATGTTGCAATCAATGATAGGGTGGATAGCTTGAGGTCATATTGCAACCACTAATCAATAATCTCACGTCTTAGATTACTTTAACTTCAATCCATATATACAAGCTTTGAAAACATGAGCAATGCCAAAACGGAGGGGGGAAAAAACTCGTATCTCTGGTCATATATGCGCGTGTCCGCACACATATTGTATATCTGATTGACTTATTCATTATAGAAAATAGTTTAGTGATTTTAGTGCGATAAAGTAAAGTTTAGTGACCATCCATCAAGTTACTCCTTCTATAAAGTTCAATGCTTTAAATAGTTCAAATAATCTGTGTGGTTTGGCCTTTGAGTCTAAAGATAGACTGTTGTGAAGATTAGATTTACGTATATTTAACAATGTAAAAAGTTGTTATAATATGGATAGCTTAACAAGTTGATATATACCCCCTCCATTCTATTTTAAGTATCTTAGTTTAACTAAGCACAAAGTTTAAGAAATAAATAGAAATAAAAGGAGACTTTTGAATCTTGTAGTCCTAAATTAATAATGTGCGTTATGTATTATAATGTCTTTTGAATCTTGTGGTTTTAAATTTGTCATGTATGATGTTTAAATTGTCAACTTACTAAATATAGAAAGAAACACTCTTTTTGGGACAGACCAAAAAATAAATAATACCTGGGGGAATACTTATATGTGATCACTACCTTCTATTTTCAGGTTCTCCATCCGCGTTACTTGCATAAATCAACTCTATAATAATCTTATTAGTATAACTTCCTTTTTACACTGCTTAAACTTTAATATTTCCTAATTGCTAATCTATTCTTATTCGAATTGTGGGACCATCAAGGGATGCGCTGGATCAATACTCAGCAGAACTCAAGGAACTCTCCATGAAAATTATGTGCAAAATGGCAAGAGCTTTAGGGATGCAAGATGAGGATATGAATGTACTTTTTAAAGAAGAAGGGGCACAAATGATGCGAATAAATTATTACCCTCCTTGTCCTCAACCAGAGCTTGTAATGGGCTTATGCCCTCACTCTGATCCTACTGGTCTAACCATACTACTTCAAGTTAACGAAACTGAAGGTCTTCAAATTAATAAAGGCGGAGCTTGGATTCCTGTTCCATGTCTTCCTGATGCTTTTGTTGTCAACATTGGAGACATTTTAGAGGTGAGAAATAAGTATATGTTTGGGAAGGAGGAGGTCATTTTCCACGAAAATATTTTTCATGAGAAAGTCATTTGCTGATGTTTCAATCGAAACCAAAAAAAAAAAAAAAAGGGGGAAAATGACTTTTCACTTATGGGCTGAAATCATGTTATATATGATGTACAACTATACATAACTATTTCAACTCATATTACATGCTCCAACTAATTAATGCTTGTGAAATTATTACCTTAATCTTTAATTAGTACTCAAATTTCCATTAAAACACTCTCTGATTTGCTAATATTAGAGGTTTTGCCAGGAAAGTATTTTTCACGGAAATTGCTTCTGGTATACCTAAGTCTAACACATTAAAAAACTCACGGTCTTTTCTCTCTCTCAATGTTGTTTTGCAGATTGTGACAAATGGAATTTATAAAAGCATTGAACATCGAGCGGTCGTTAATGAAGACAAGGAGAGGATCTCAATTGCTACATTTTTTAGCCCCAAATTGGATGGTGATTTAGGTCCAGCACCTAGCCTACTCACTCCTCAAAACCCTGCAAAATTTAGGGGGATTGGAGTGGAAGATTTCTTCAAAGGGTTTTTCTCTCGAAAGCTCGTCGGAAAATCCTATATAGACACTATGAGGATCGGAAATGGAGATGATGAGAGCAATTGAATGTTGCATTTTGAATGTTTTTTAATGCGTGTTCTACTATAGTACAATCTTCATATGATACTACGTTAGAGACCTCCCGTTTTGGATGGAATTAGCTACATACGCTCTTTGTTTCATTGCATATATGTGGCGGTTTTTCACTTGATACGAGATTTAAAATGTTATTTTGTTGTAGTATTATATTGGTTTAGAAGGAAATAGTTATATGTGGCGGCTGTGGTATAGACATTATATTTTTGGGTTTTGTCTATTGTACGCTGCTTCACGTCCGGGTCTAGTTTGTTTTAATAATAATGCCCTCGGACATTTTCATGACTTTATTATGATAAATGTCGCATTAATGTTACCGAGTCGCCCAGTGCTCCATTAGTATTTTATGTGATAGTACAGAGTCACCTGATTTTTCATTCATGTATTGCACGCACCTTTTTAAGTTCATATTAGGTTGTGATGATGTCAAGGATTTATTTGGCAGACTCATTGGGTCGTTTATGACTCTTTTTCTTCTTGGCCTTAACAGATTAATAATTTGGTTGACTGATTAATAATTTGGTTTAGGATAAATTGAACAAGTATGGTAGGATGCTGGGGCTAAAAACTACATTAATCATTTTACCAAAGAAAACATGAACTCACAACCATTTATGCGTTGGAGAGATCGTTTCTTATTATAATTTGGTTTAGGTATAGGTAGGGCTGGCAACATTAATCATGAAAACGTGAGCTGCTCAACTCGTCTAAATGACTCGTTCATTTATTAATTTAGTGCATTTTGACTTTCCCAATTTAGCCTATGACCTATCTATTATGACCATTTATGTTTAGGTAGGTTATAAAGAACTTTTTTTAGGTAAGTAAATAAATTATAAGAAAAAAAAATAAAGAAATTAAAACTCGGTAAGAGTTTAGCGAATTAGGTTATGACCCACTCAAATTTAGTTTAACTTGCTCATTTGATGAACCTAAGTTTAGGTGAGAATTTAGGCAAGATGTTGATTTATATTTAATTAGAAAACATATACCAGATTGGATCAAGTGTTTCCTCATATTCGATATACTAGGGGATGATTGCCCCTGCCAGCACGGTCCCAATATTATCATAAGTTCTTATCCCTTTTTATGTTATTATAAGCTCTTATCCTTTTTTATGTGAATAAATTTTATATAGAATAACTTAATCAAATATTGGTTGGTTTGTTTTGCATATTAAAGAACAACATGTTATTGCACGTTATTTATTAGTAAAATATGTTTACTCTCACAGCAGTAGAATCTTATCCGTATTTGATATTTACATTAAGCTAACAAATACTCGCTCCGTTCCTTTTTTCTTGCCCAATATTACATGACCCAACTCATCATGATGAAACTCCTCTTAATTAATATAGTATTTATTTGAATTTTTTAAATTAAATTAAGCTTATTAATTACGCTTTGAAATCTAAGTTTCATTATTTGTTTTTATGTAGTTACTCAATGATAAGAGTAATATTGAAAGAAAATAATAAATCTCTCTTAATTTGCTAAAATGGACAAGTAAAAAGAATAATCTATTTTTAGTACAAGGTGATAAGGATATATGACATGTATTTAAACATAAATTTTTAGTATTTAATAGTAATAAATAAATAAATAAAAATTATTAAACAACATAACTGCAATAAATTTACACACTTTTATATAAACTTGGGTATAAATAAGTAATTTGCTAAAATGGACAAGTAAAAAGAATAATCTATTTTTAGTACACGATGATAAGGATATATGACATGTATTTAAACATAATTTTTAAGTATTTAATAATAATAAATAAATAAATAAATATAAATTATCACCTCATTAAACAACATAACTACAATAAATTTACACACTTTTATACAAACTTGGGTATAAATAAGTAATTTACCCTTCACCATATTCAAACGGGAAATATAAGAGTCAATACTGAGCATGTGATTTGCAAAAGTTTAATGGCTTATGACCCACCATATTCAATTACATTACAATGTAGGGTATGACTTGCATTTTAACAGAAAACAATGGACTTTTTTTGAGTTGTTGATAAGGTTTAAGAAAAGAACAGAGGGATAACCTTCCTAATTAGGTCATTTTGCAACATGTTTCAAGGACCAAAAATACCCTTATTTTTAATTTTATTGACAATAAGCTAACTTGTTGAAACCACCTCTTATAATATAGAAGATTACATATGTATATATGTACTAGACAAACAACAAATAATAAGTACCCATGTGTTATGTGATATAACACGTTATAATTCCACATCTCAATAAGTCTCCTAGATCTCTAAAACAAGTCTCTTAGAGGAAGCTGAAAAAAAAAAAAATCATCGATGGAAGAAGCAAAATCGAGAAAGCTAGGTGGCTCTTTGAAAGTTCCTAACGTTCAGGAACTGGCAAAGCAACAACTAGCAGCTGTTCCACCGCGATATATTCGTGATGATATCGAAAAGCCTGTGTTGTCATCCTCTTCTATATTATTGCCTCAAGTTCCAGTTATTGACATGGAAAAACTGTTGGAAATTGGAGATGATGACTCAGAGCTTAAGAGGCTTCATTTTGCTTGCAAAGAATGGGGATTTTTCCAGGTTATTTCAATGATATATCAAACGCTGTTCATTTTAGGTTTTATGTTATAGAAATAGTGGTGTACATGGTTGGTGATGACTTATTAGCCATCAACAACCACCTGCACACAAAAGAATAAATACAATACTCCATCCGTTACCTTCCTTAATTTATGTCATTAAGATTGATCCAATTCGGAGTTTAAAAAATTATGATTCTTTTTAATCACTACTAAAAAAAGGTGAATACCCGACGAAATAATCGGAAATTGGTTTGTCAAAAATGTTTTTGACAAACTTTCCATCAAAAATCCGTTAACGACGATTCACGGGATGTTTGTCGGAAATTTGCTGTTTTTTAGTAGTGAATCTTGTGTTTTTTAACTAAATATGTGTATAATATAATAAAATATCTGTTGAATCTTGTGATTTTAGTTAAACATGTGAGGAAGGATGTTGAAATTTGAAGGGTTACTCAATACAGAAGGTGGTGACATAAATTGAAACACATGAAAGAAACAAAATTTAACAATCCTTTAGATAGCCTTTTCGTGTCCCACCTATTACTGTATCCATATTTTTTAAAAAATAAAACTTGATTCCATGTATCTTCGTGTCCCATGATTCTTAATTAAATATTGTTTTGTTACCGACCCTCAATAGTCAATACAAATGGAGTACTACAAAGAAATTAGAAAATAAAGAATAAACTATATATCAGATAATTATTATTAGAATAATTTACATGTGTAGTTGGTGAATCATGGAGTGAACTCAACATTGGTGGAGAAAGTAAAGTCAGAAATCCAAGCATTTTTCGATCTACCAATGGAAGAGAAATTCGAGCAAGAAGAAGGAGATCTCGAAGGATATGGACAAGCAACAAGAAGGAGATCTGATCACTCTCCCTACTAATTTGAGAAAACCTCACTTGTTCCCAAAGCTCCCTGCTTCACTTAGGTAAAATTGCATCTAAGTGAATTACAATACAAAACTCAATGGCAATCGATTTTGCTCTTTTGAAAAATTTAGTCCAACGTATACCCAACCATAATTTTGGTATTCTTTTTTTTTTTTTTTTTTGGAAAAAAAAAATCATGTCCAAATGGGTAAATATCACTAGAATCTCTGTAGATAATTGAATGAAGCATAATTCTAAGTTCTGAACATAAATAATTAGTAATACAGTCAAATCTCTCTATAATTGTCATTCGTTATAACAACACTTCACTATAACGGCCTGATTTTCTCCGGACCGATTTTTCATGTTATATTTACTTACTATATAAAGTACATCTAAGTAATGAATCCGTTATACGGTACACTCTTTGTAAAAAACTATCAATGGCAATAGCGTGTAATAATATTTTGTAAGAAATATATTATGTGATAAAAAAGTGTTAGTCCTTGGAGATAGAACAAATGTTATACCCAACCAGTTTGGACAAAATTTTTTTGCGTTATATTATCACTTTTTTTAGTTCTTGTCAAACCTAAAATATCTAAATCAATTAATTTAAAATGCATATGTTCCATATATTTTAATTCTCTATCTATGTGGTACAACTAGTTATGGATTTAGTAGTAATTTATTATTCTTTTCAATTTTTAATTTATGAGATATGAAAATCAATTGAGATTTTAAAATTTACAAGTATATTGTTTCGTTTTATAACATAAAAGTACAAAAATTAATTGTTTACTTTAATTTATAATATATAGATCTAAATATCGAAGATAATTAAACTCGTATCAACCCCCTCGGCAAAAAAAAAAGCTTGTTTTTACAAGATTATATTTTTTACTATATATAGTAGATGTTGAACCTTAGACTTCGTATGTTTACGCTTTTTATATTTTAGTGCTCAATGAAGTTTTTAATGCCACTATAGGTTTCTAATAATATATAGCTGTACAAAGAAATTAAACTCGACCTTTTAGGTCTAATCTATATTGCTTGGTAAAGTAGATGGGAAAAAAAGCAGCATCGATAGCTTAACTAGACCTTTTAGTATTGACGTTTTTTTTACACTGTACAAACTTTATTTTTTCTTATCTAATCTGTAATCATTCTTATATAAATTATTGGACCATAAAAAGGGATGCACTGGAACAATACTCAGCAAAAATGAAGGAACTTGCCATGAAAATTATGTCCAAAATGGCAAGAGCATTAGGGATGGAAGATGAAGATATGAATGTACTTTTTGAAGAAGCTGGGACACAAATGATGAGAATAAATTATTACCCTCCTTGTCCTCAACCAGAGCTTGTAATGGGCTTATGTCCTCACACTGATGCTATTGGTCTTGCCATACTCCTTCAAGCTAATGAAACCGAAGGTCTTCAAATTAACAAAGGTGGAGCTTGGATTCCTGTTCCCTATCTTCCTCATGCCTTTGTTGTCAACATTGGAGACATTTTAGAGGTGAGAAATAAGTATTGTTTGATGTTGTAAAAGACATTTTTCAGAAAAATATTTTTTCCCGAAAAATGTTTTCCATGTAAATGACTTCCATCATATGAAAAATGTAAGCTCCCGCAATTCCATGTAAATGACTTCCATCATATGAAACAAACTAGAAACTTTATGGTCATTTTTCTCTCATTGTCGTTTTGCAGATTGTGACAAATGGAATTTATAAAAGCACAGAACATCGAGCAATTGTTAATGAAGACAAGGAGAGAATCTCAATTGCTACATTTTTGAGCCCCAACATGGATGGTGATTTAGGTCCAGCACCTAGCCTCCTCACTCCTCAATGCCCTGCACAATTTAGGAGGATTGGAGTTGCTGATTACTTCAAGGGATATTTCTCTCGTGAGCTCAATGGAAAATCATATGTCGATGCTATAAGGATTAGAAATGGAGATAATGGGAGCAATTGAATGTTGCATTTTGTATGGCTTTTTTAAAAATGAACGCGTTCTAGTATAATCTACATAAGATATACTAAGTAAAATACCTTTCGTTTTGGACTGAATTTTGTGCTTGATGAAGTTGGAATTATTTCTTTGGATGTCCTGTGAATATCAAATTTATGCATCAGCTTGTGTATATATTGTTCTAAAGCAAAAATAAACTTCTCGGATCTAAGGATCCCTTGAGGATTTCTATGTTTTTAAAAAAAACAAAAAGTTAAAATCATTGTCACTTGGAGCTTGGGAAGATTTCTCTGTTTTTAGTAAACAAAAGTTGGAATTTTAGCATTACTCGTATCACTTCGAGCCTTTGAGGACTTCTATTTGACTTGATTAAATTATAATATTCTATTTTTAGAGTAACTATAATGAACAATCTTTGGTTACTCTAAAAATACTGCAAGTGAACAACTAATCACTAGTTGATTTAATTGAGTGGATATTACAAGGACTAAAATGTAGATTAAAGAAAGGCATCTGTGCATGAAGTTCCAATTTTATTTTATGTTTGAGCAATGGCCTGTTTAGTTGGATGTGTTACACAGTTGAATGGAACGATGTGTTCAAAGTCAGTCCTTGTGCTATCTGGAGAAGGTGCTCAACATCTACTTCAGGGAAATGTTGTAAAAGCTTTAAGTTGTCAGTGAAAGCACCGTTCAGTAATTTGCTTTTGACACACATCAGCATAGCACAACAGATCCTCAAAAGCATTTCCTGCAAATGACACATTACATGTGGTGTATTCAGCCACCAAAGAGATTCTTATCCATTCTCACTCAGTGATATTATTAGGTCAACCCCGATATCTGTACGTTTATACGCATATACACACACACACACACATTATATATTGTAGTCCAAATTGGTCGATAGTGAACGGAGAGGAACCTGAATGCCGAAGGGATCGCTCAAAAGTGTATCCCAGATCCTTAAGATATGATGCAAGCTAAACTCCTGAGTAAGGAGCAGCGTGATCCGCCTAAACGCATAGAATTGCGGGTTAACCGGCTTACTTAGATATGAAAGCAACTCTCAAATGTTTCGAATTACTAGTAAATATGGGGAAAGCAAAAAGTTAGCTAAGAAGATTGATATTTGAGAAAAGAACTTAGAACCAGAAGATTCAATGCAGATGATTTCTGTCAGTGCTTAAGAAATAGGTTCACCTTTGTTTTATATTCAAGATGGTGCCACAATTCCTCGTCATTGGTTTTCAGTAACTTTGACAAGTTTGAAAGAGTTGAGTGGATACCCAAAGAACTGCTGTCTAGTTGTTTGCAGAAGTCATCCACACACTCACTCATTAGTGTAATAAAACAGGAAAAAGTATCTGCTTCTAAATTTGCCTGCATAGTGAAAAACAAATGTTTCTTCTACTATCTATGGTTTCTGAGAAAGAGTTGACGAAGGCACAAATATGAACAAGTATTAGGAAGACACTTACAGCATTATGCTCATCACTATCAGTGCTGAAGAGATAGTACAATGGGGCCAAGACCTCATTCATTCCTTGTACATAACTAGTCGCAGGGTTCACTTTTGCAAACAAAAGAAGAATATTTCTCATTGATTCCTGCGAAGCACACATAAAACCAAAACAAAAAAATACATCAGACTCAATACTTGAAGATATCAAAAGTTGAGAGAAACAAGTAAAATGTTACCCTATTCTTCCTAGATAGCGGTGATTCTCCTGAGAAGAACTCCAAATCTGGATGAGTTCGCTGCAAACCACGGTCTATCTGCTCCGAAATTTCTGTAAACTAGAAACACCACCATTTATTGTCATAAAAAAAGTTTTTCATGTGAGGTAAAATGTTCCAGAAGAATTCACAGTGCAGAAGGTGCTTGCCTCAAAGTACTGATGCCATATACTAGTTTTACCTAAGCTTAGTGGATGATCCTCTTTAGAAATGTTGTAGCGTTCAAGGGACTCACTAACTTCACTGCTAGTATTGTGTACAAGGAATCTCAAGCTTTTATCTTTTCTCCTTGACAATTCTGACTGTCTAGATGTAAGAGTGTTATATCAATGCAATAGTCATGACAAATTCATCTGCTAAGACTACAGTTAGAAGGTAGTGGCAGCTTACAGGGTTTAGTAAAATCTCCTCTTTGAGCTTAACATATTTTAGTCGACTCTCAGTCAACTCCTTCTCCCATAAGTCACGAGAAGTAGGTAAGTACCCCAATAACAGCTGCAATTGATTATCATGGCAAAACAGAATTATAGGTAAAACTGATGTACCATTGCTTCCTATTGAATCTCAATGATCAACAAAAAGAGATGCTTTCCAAAGAAAATACATGTGGTGATTTCAATACATTTTTTGGATATGCGCGACGAATGCTTCTAGTAATGGATCAAGTAACTAATATTAGCAGAGGGTAATTAAGAACCTTCCAAATTGTTGCTCGCAAACTCCCACCATCAGGAATGCCTGAACTGGTAACTCTTTGCAACTTCTCCAAATTAATCTCCTTTTGAGAAATCTGTTCTACAAACACCTCCAATGATCAGATAAACTACAAATATCTTACTATGTAGGCCAAGACAACAAAAATCATAAACCCCAGAATTGGCAAAAATTAGGCGCTACTTTACATATATGCATGAGGAAAAAAAAAATAGATCAATGTTGTATTTCTTAAATTGGTCTAGACAGCGTTGCAAGACAATTGCTCGTCTACTATCATTTATGTATGAAAAAAAACTTCTTTGTGCTCATTTCTTTCAGGTTCTGGCAAATTTGCAGTTTCTTTTACTTGAGAAGGGAATCTTGAGTTTACACCTAGTCAAACAAATTACTACTTGCTCCATCCCAAGTTATATGATATAGTTTCACTCAAGGGGGGCCACACTTTCATTGAACAAGAACCACAAGCAGGCATGTTGACGCCTGCTGCGTCCCATTCCCATTTCTTATTAGGGAAAAGGATATAATTGGCCGTCTCGGTCAAACTAATCCCACCCGATGGCCAAAGTTCTTTCAAATTAGAATTATATTCACTAAATTAATTCCATCCGTTAGCCAATACTTATTTATGTACCTTATTTAATCACTGCAAGTCACCTGACATTATAACTTGTCTTCCATAAACAAGAACTCCCCACACGAATATATTATTTTTGTTTTCATTTCATCTCCTTGTTAATAATTGACTCACTCTTTTGCAACAAGTGTGTGAAAAAAAAATATAAAGTTATATGTGTGTGTATATATATATATATATATATATCCTTATTTTCAATTCTTTTACAATAATTCACATAATTAGAGAAAGGAGGACTTAGAGTCTTGTGTATCTCTATAAAATAAATATTTTTGTTTTAATACTTAGGTTTTCATTTTCTTTTTGGTTAGTTTTCAAGGCTTTCTAAGTTTTTTATCTTTTGTAATAATTTCCTTTTTTGTCAATGACAATTTTTAGATTTTTTTCCAGCACATGTATAGAAATTGTATCGTTATAGTATAGAATATGTATCACTATTGTATATGCATAGAAATTGTATCATACGCATATAAACTGTAATATTATTGTATAAAATATGTATTCCTACAGTATGTGTATAGATATTATATCGTTATTGTATTGAATATGTATCAATACTGTATATGTATAGAAATTGTATCATACATTTTAGAAACTATATCATTGTTGTATAGAATATGTATCATTTGTGTATAAAATATGTATCAGTACCTATCTATAATGTATAGAAACTGTATAAAATATGAATCATATGAATCACTAAGGTATGTATCATTTTTGTATATAATATGTATCATTTGTGTATAAAGTAAGTATCAGTACCTATCTGTAATGTATAGAAACTGTATAAAATATGAATCATTAAGGTATGTATGATTTTTGTATATAATATGTATCATTTGTGTAGAGGTGGCAAAATGGGTTAAAAATATGGTATCCGCCCGATCCAACCCATTTTAAATGGGTTGGATACCCTATCCATTTAATATGGGTCCAATATGAGTCAACCCATATTGTCCACTTAAAATATGGGTAAATTAATGGGTAAAATGGATAAAACCCACAAATATAGAGTGTTTGGTATGAAGAAAATGTTTCCAATTTTAAAAATTGCTTTGGTTATTCGAAATGTTTTGGAAAATATTTTCTCTAGAAAACAAATTCCTTAACCACCCCTCCTACCCCCACCACCCCCCACTACCTACCTCCCCGCACCCTATAACCACCTACACCCCCTACCCCTATCACCACCTACCCCTTAAACCTACCTCTCCCCTACCACCACCCCTATCTCTCAACTTTGCAAAACTAGACATTTTGTGAAAGTAGTAACTTTCAAAAATAGCAACTTTGCAAAAGTAATCACATTACAAAAGTAGCCGCTTTTTCAAAATATTACTTGCGAAAAGTAGCTACTTTTCAAAAATAGTCGTTTGCAAAAGTATTCACTTAAGAAAATAGTCACTTTGTAAAAGTAGTCACTTTTAGAAAATAGCCACTTTGTGAAAGTAGATACTTTTTAAAATAGTCACTTTACGAAAGTAGTCAATTTTCATGAATAGTCATTTTGGAAAGTAGTTACTTTAAAAACTAATCGTTTTGCAAAAGTAGCCATTTTTTAAAATAGCTTCTTTGTGAAAGTATTAAAATAACCATTTTTGAAATGTGTCATTTCCAAGATAGTGGTCAATTTTGTAAAGTAGCCATTTTTTAAAGTGACACAAAAATGGCTACTTTTGTAAAAGTGCCATTTTTTGAAAAATGACAAAAAAGTTGCTTATTTTTGCAAATTTGCATTTTCGGTGGTTTTCAAGAAATAAATTTTTGCAAAAATAACCATTTTTATGTCACTTTATAAAAATGGTCAATTTACAAAAATAGCCATTTTTTGTCACTTTTAAAAAATGGCTAGTTTACAAACATAGTCACTTTTTGGGGTTGTCTTCAAAGTACAAAGTAGTCATATATGAAATAGACGCTTTGGAGGGGGGTGGGTGAGGGTTGGGTGGAGCGGTGGTGTGGGATAGGATGGAGTTGGGGTGGGTAGGTGAAGATGAAGGCGTTCGGAGGTGATCGTTAGGTGGGCTGGGATTTGGTTGGGGAGTGGGTGGTGGGGGGTGGGGTTGGGTGGATATTTTCCAAAAAGATTTTCTTTGAGGTCGTGTTATTCAAAAGGTTCAAGTTCTATTCTTCCCACAAATGTTGAGGTGCAACTATGTCTTTAGGGATTGGATTTGTGGACAAAATGGTAAATTAATCTTCTCCATATTGGCTACATGAAGCCAACATCTTTGAAGTAGCTTTGGATAATATGGATATTATGGATATCCATATTAACCGACGGGTAACCCATTTTAACCGTGTTAAATATGGGCGGGTCTTGCAATCGATCCGTTTTTTGTCAACCCATTTTCGACCCGACCCATATCCGACTCGACCCACCCGTTTGCCACCCCTACATTTGTGTATATAATATGTATCAGCACAGTGCCCTGCATAGAATAGAAAACTGTATGATTTTTGTATATAATATGTATCATTTGTGTATATAATATGTATCAGCACAGTGCCCTGTATAGAATAGAAAATTGTATCAATTTTGTATATAATATATATCATTTTTGTATAAAATATGTATCATTACCGTATAGTGCAGGTTCAAACTATACACAATATATACAAAATTGTGAATATATATACAGAAAATATACAACTTATATACGCATCTTTTGTGTGTGCCAGAAAAAGGAATAGCTGTTACACCTCGGATTTTTTTGCACGTTAAAGTCGCATCATGAGTTAGTCGACGCAAGTTCAAAAGAAATTATGTTGAGGATAAAAGGGATTGATTTTATTAATATAAATGGTTACAAGAGTCTATAAATAATATTAGTAAGTGGCGGAAGATTTGGAGGGTGAATGAATCAAAGAAGCATGAGTTTCGCCAAAAGTCGGCAAGTTGGGAATACAATAACTTGTACTTTTGGGTGAGATTAGGAGTGCTCACATGCTAATCAAGTAATGATATGAAGTATTTTAATTGTATAATGGTCTCTTGTTAAGTTTGGAAGTTAAACGAGTTGTAACACGAAAGTCGACAAAGAGCGTCGCAAGTTAAGTTTGTAAATTTCACTGAAATTTGGGTCAGATGTCTCAGAGATTTTATCTCAATATACTTGGAGTTATGGGGTGATCCACCTACCAAATCGAAGGTCTACGAGTCTAGTTTCCAGATCATTTTACCGTTTGTCCATACGACATCGGAGTAGAGAGATATTCGCATTTCCGTCCAGAGACGTAAACTGCCGCGGGAACAGTGAGCAAGGTCGGTGGCTGCTCACTTTAGGTCATATAAAAGACCCCTAGCACGAATTTTTTTCTTCATTTTTTCACCATCCACGACTTGGAAAACCCTCAAACTCTCTCCAACGAATCCTCCATCAATCTCAATCCAAACCAAGAGCAAATCTATCAACTTTAACATGAAGAAAAACATGGCGATTATGGAATCGTGATTTCTTCACTATTTTGTTTCTCGGATGAAAACTTCATCTTGAAGTAATTTATAGTTTGAAGGGTTCTACATCACTTGAGGTATGTTTTAACCTTCTTTGCATCTCCTTGAACTTTACAAACGTTTAGACCTAGAAATTTGGAGGAAATCCCATGTATATGAACCATATGAACTAGTATGGATGAAATTGATTGGTTGAGCTGATTTATGTGGTTTAAATGTATTTTCTTGGAGCTGTGAAGGTGTGGATGGATTGATAACGAAGAGTAGGAGTAAAGGAGAAGAAATATGGTAGTCTTGAATGAAGAAATTGAACTACAAATGACCCTACGAACTTACGCCCGCAAGTTGTTCGACGAAATGTCTCATTGAGTATTTCCATAAGCTATGAACTTGGAATTGATCCCATATTGGTCGTATGATGTAGGAAATCATTCGTAAGACGTTCAAGGACTCGGAAAACATATATAACTCCATCGACGAGGTATGTAGGGATTTCTATTCTCTTTGTGGCATGACTAGAATTCAAATGACCTTTCATTGAAAAATTGTTCCGCTAACTTGGATCGATCGCTTTCCATGATAATTGAGCTGATACATACTCATCTATGACTTGTACCAAATTATGGTCCACGTCTCTCCTTTTGGCTATCGATTAAAAGACTTTCCGTTCAACTTGTGTCGATTATGTCCCAAAAATGGTTAAGTTTACCCTTTTCTCATGAATAGCTTTTATTGAAGCACCTTTCATATTTCGTGCTCCTCTTGTTTATCGAATGAAGAATGATATTAGTTACGGTACTCTTCTCATCAAAGTTGAGTTGATTGTACTTCCTTTAATTGAGTTAAACCTTATCTTCTTGTCTATTGCTCCAAGGTGACGAACCTCTCGTTGCACACTCTTTCCGATAAAAGTTGTGTCGATCATATTTCATAAGAGTTTGGCTAACTTTGGCTTCGTGAATAATTCATAACAAGATGTTTCCTTGTACTTTTACTTCTTTGGCCTAATGATCAAATAATGATAAACTTAGCGACAATAATGAAAATCGGAGGGTAACGACGACAGGTCACTCCGACTCTTCTTATGATATCTCTTCTGAGGTCATGCTTGCATTGCACTTATATATTTATATTTATATATATATATATATATATATATATATATATATATATATATATATTTATTTATTTTCAT
The DNA here is from genome assembly GCF_029784015.1 of Lycium ferocissimum. Lineage (NCBI taxonomy): Eukaryota > Viridiplantae > Streptophyta > Magnoliopsida > Solanales > Solanaceae > Lycium > Lycium ferocissimum. Next base: position 50,464,340 of record NC_081343.1, on the reverse strand, counting down.
TACCGAGTCGCGCTATAGTCGGCCGGGTAGGCACTTATATGTGCACCTAGACATGTTTCTTTCTTTACCGAGCCGTGTTGTAGGCGGCGGGTAGGCACGTAGCTGTGTACCTAGATGTATTTCTTTCTTTACCGAGCCGTGTTGTAGGCGGCCGGGTAGGCACGTCGCGTGCATTGCCACCGATCGGGGAAGAGATGATGTTATGATGATGAGCTCACCCCACGAGGGATTTATTATTGTTATATGATATGATATGTGCCTCACAGTGAGGAATGATTTTACTGAATGCATTTACATTTATGTCATGGTTATAGTCGCCCTCGGTGGCCTCGTTCAGAGTTTCAGGATGTCTCTAGATCTCTTCCCATGATTATCCGTATCTCTTATGCTTATGTTATGTTTACACTTATCGCCTTACATACTCGGTACATATTTCGTACTGACGCATTTTTTTGCGCTGTGATAATGCCCACAGGTACGATAGACGGATTATTGTACCTTTCTCAGTAGGATACCAAAGTTCAGCAGGGATGTTCGCACTCCATTCTCCGGAGTTGCTGGTCAGAGTCATTAAATAGGATACATGCATATATATATATATATATATACAGAGTATGGCTATGGGTATGTCGGGGCCAATATCCCGATCAGTTGATGCATATTAGTGCTCTTAGAGGCTTACAGACTATCAATCAGTGTACAGGTATTATGTTTGGCCTTGCCGGCCTTCTGATTGGTTGTCTTTCATGGTTATGGCCTTGTTGGCCCTTGTAGTACATATATGTGTTGTTGGGCCTTTTCTGCTTGCAGGTTATTATGATATACTTCTTACTATTGTTATTCGGCGGCCTCGTCGACTATGATTCACGTTATAGAGTTTAGATATCACAGTTGGTTTGCTCGGCCCTTTGGGTGCCGAGTGCCGGCCACACCCCCAAGATTGGGGTGTGACAATAGCCTCCGGTTTAGATTCTCAACCACACAATACATGGCACATCAAACTACTTTCAAGTTTTATACATACAACAAAGTTCACCATATAAATAATATACAAAATATATACAATACAATGTGTATATATACAAAATAGATACAACTTAATGGAAATAGGCATTATTATCTGAAGAGAACGTGTCAATTTCGAACATAATCGCCGATTTCGAATATAGCAAGAAGCAACTTAAATACATAAACTTTTGGGAGGGATTTGGTGGACGTGATGAACTCGTCAAAACAAAGATAGAAAATTTTTGTGTTTAATTTAACAATAATGGATTATATTGGGAGGTTTGTGGATAAAATTGAAATTTATTTATGATGAAATGCTAAAAGAAAAGAAAGAAGCCTTGAATTAGTGGACTATGAGCGGTGAAAAAAGGGAATCAAAGGGATTGGGGGGTGGTGGGCTATTTGTGTCTTTAATTTGGCTCAATGGACTTCTGGTGATATTAAGTCTAAACATTAGCCAAATGTGGGATTAGTTTGGGCCGGTTGAACATAGTTTCTTATTATACTAGACTATTTACACGGCCCCAACAATTTCAGTTTTAATATAATCCTCTTATTTCAATTCACACTTAATGTTTCATGTATTCAGTCGGAATTTAAATAGTTTTGTTCTTAGATCAATAAAACTAACATTGAAAGCATCTCCGCTGCTTCTACGTATACTAGACCGCGTATGCCGGCCCAATACTTTAGATTATAGTGCATCTATGTGTATGTAGTTGTCTTTGAATAGTAATTATATATATATATATTATGTTCAAAACACGATTAATACAACATTGTAGTTTGTGCTCTGTATCTAAAACTTTATTATATTAATGTTTGCTACGAATACAAAATTGGCAAATTTATTAATATTTTTTAAAAGAGAAGATCTGTTTAAAAGGAAACTATTTTCCTCTCTTTGAGATAAATTAATAGCAATATTTAAGCATCAGTTGGTACTTTCAATTTTAATTCGATTAATTTAAAGGTGTAAAATACTTATTATTTTTTATCAAATTTTGATTTGGATAATTCTAATTCAAATTATTAAATTAATTTTACATATTTAAAACGAAACAAAGTAGAAATTGATTTTCTATTTAAACGAAGAAATACTATTTTTTAATTTTTGGTAAATATTCTCGGTTTAGCTCACTTTACTTGTCATGTTGTCTTTTGTATGGTATTTTAAGAAAACGTCGATTAGAATTATAATTTGACTAATTTACCTTATTCATTATTTGATCTCCATTTGATTTTTTTTTTTTACGACACTAATCTCTTTTCACATTTACTAGAGTAAGAATAAAAATAAAAAAGTAATGAAATTCTATCTTATTTTAAAATATAAATATTTTAAGTATATTTATTTTAGTAAACATAACAAATAAATGACATGGCGGAATAGCAAATACAACAGTTTAATATCTAGATTAGATCTCAGGCTAATATAAAAAAAAAATATTTATAGTTTGACTACTTAACCTTTTGAAGAAAAGCAATTTCATTTGCTCCCACTAATGGATTGATACGCACGTGGCAATGAATCCATCATTATTGACTTAATGAGATACTTTGGAAATTACATGAATATTGTTTGATTTTTTAATATGGGGTGCATTTTTTTTTTTTTGGACATTATTAATTTGCACTATTTTTATGCATATATATATACTATGTTCAAAACACGATTAATATAATATTGTAGTTTGTACTCCGTATGTAAAACTTTATTATATTAGTGTTTACTACGAATACAAAGTCTGCACTTTTTTTTTTTACATTATTTTTTTTAATATGGGGTTCACTTTTTTTTTTTTTGATATTACTTGATTTTGTTAATATGGGGTCCACTTTTTTTTACCGTGAGTTTGGAGATGGTGGGTTCCACTTTTTTTTTTATTTTTTTATATTGCTTGATGTTGTTTGGTATGGGGTCCACCCTTTATGGGGTGCACTTTTTTTTTTTGGACATTATTAGTTTGCACTATTTTTATGCATATAATATATATACATATACTATGTTCAAAACACGATTAATATAACATTGTAGTTTGTGCTCCGTATTTAAAGCTTTATTATATTAGTGTTTGCTACGAATACAAAGTCTGCACTTTTTTTTTTTTTAACATTATATTTTTTTTTAATATGGGTTCACTTTTTTTTTTTATTTTTTTTTTTATATTGCTTGATTTTGTTAATATGCGGTCCACTTTATTTTTTCCCATGAGTTTGGAGATGGTGAGTTTCACTTTTTTTTCTTCCTTTTTTTTTATTGCTCGGTGTTATTTAGTATGGGGCCCACCCCCCCTTTTTTTTTTAAGGGACAACGGACGACGAAGCATGGGTCTAAACCCATGCTTTATATAGTTTCTTCTTTTTTTTATTTTTATTTTTATATTGCTTGGTGTCGTTTAGTATGGGGCACCCTTTGGACATTATTAGTTTGACTATTTTTATGTATATCATATATATATATATATATATATATATACATACTATGTTCAAAACACGATTAATATAACATTGTAGTTTGTACTCCATATCTAAAACTTTATTATATTAATGTTTGCTACGAATACAAAGTCTGCACTTTTTTTTTTTTTTGATATTGTTTGTTTTTTTAATATGGGATTCACTTTTTTTTTATATTGCTTGATTTTGTTAATATGGGGTTCACTTTTTTTTTCCCGTGAGTTTGGAGATGGCGGGTTCCACTTTTTTTTTACTTTTTTTTTTTTTAATATTGGTTGGTATTTTTTTTAATTTTTTAATATTGGTTGGTGTTTAATATGAGATCACACTTTTTTTTTTTTTTAAACGGACGACGAAGCATGAGTTGAGACCCATGCTTCTATATAGTAGTAATTTTCTAAAATTTTCAATTTCATATTATTATTTTTTTCTTTCTTATTTTAAACTCCAAATCGTGAACCGTTTATTTTCTTTTGTCCTTTTTCCTGGATGTTCTTCACTCATTTAGCTTTAATTATTGTAGCTCCTCTTTTTAGTTTTTGAATACGTTCTACTCTTATTTTTAGCGATTTACCGTTGCTTTTTTCCTTTTCTTTTTAACTTCTCTACCTTTTTTCGGGATACCTTCCTATTTGACACCCTAACATAAATATAGTACAAGAATTGTTTTCTCACTTTAAACTTGTATTTTCATTAAAAATTGTAAGTTATGAATTTGATATCTCTAAAAATTTAAGTCCGAAATAGAGCTACACGATAAATTAAACAAAATTTTAGATAAAATAAATCAAATATTCATGAACTCAAAGTACTTATATTCCATGACAAGAAATTCTTTTATTGTCCCCAATATTTTTTATAAATCAAATATTGATGAACTCAAAGTACTTGTATTCCATGACAAGAAATACTTTTATTGTCCCAATTTTTTTATTTTTTTTTTACTTGATATGTAGAAACAATGTTAAGTTTGAAATTTTACTTTATCCTTAATGACATTTTTATAGCCACACAAATATGTATAATATGTTTTAAACCACAGGTTTCAAGTGTTTTTCTTTCCTAAATCCCGTGTGTCTAGTAAAAAATGACACCACATAAACTGACATGGAAAGAATACCAAAAATTACATGTTCATTGTGTTGTAATTCTATAATCTAATTTGTCCTATAAGTTTTAAAAAGTTAAATTTACAATTCAAACTTCAATTTTATAGAAATAAATAAGAAACTAATTTTAATACTACAAGTTACATTTACAAAACTAAATTAATTTAGCTAATGAATCCAACATTTACCATAGGTATCAATGGAATTAATTTCGCTAAGACCACAGGCATTATATATGCTAATATATAAAAGAAAAAATCAATTTCTTTCTTTAAGCATAACTTTTTCAAGATTACTACTAAAGGCTAGATAGCCACGTGGCTATGAAAGGAAAAGGCAAAAGAAGTGGTTTAAAGGCTGTTGGTGTATAATGAGACAAAGCGACAAGCACCCAAATATTTATGTTGCAGCTACAATAAGATATCGTTTCAACCAATGCTCCATTTCGACTAAAATGATCGAAATGTCCCCGAAATGCCAAGCAGGCATGTTGACGTCTTGTGTGCTTATTCCCATTTATTAGATCGTAGAAAGCACTCCATTCGTTTTAATTTATGTGACATTTTTTGCTTTTCAAAATTCAAACTGTCTGAATTTTGACTAACATTTTAAAATATTTTTTTTTTACTAAATTGATATGAGAAAAGTTACAACTTATAGTACTTCTCATGTAGTTTTTAAATATATAAATTTTAATGTTAAAATGTTGAGTCAATCTAATCCAATTTAACTACAATGTTTAGTTAAATTGATTTTCGAAAAGCGAAAAGTATCACATAAATTGGAACGGAGGAAGTAGTAAAGTAATGTCTATTTTGCTTTGATCTTTGTCATGTCCTATTCTCCCACCAATCTATACTATATTAAAAGCACGAAGGGCCTTAGAAATATTGATTGAACTTTTTGTCCTTCATTAGAAGACTCCACAATAGACAAAGTTATCATTTACTATATTCTCATATTATTATTTAATTATTTTTATAATTATTTATTATTAAATTTTAAAAGTAGAGTTGTTATTAAACACTATATTTTCATATTTTATGTCAAATAAAATACTACTAGGGTTAGAAAAGTGCATTTGTACATCTATAAAAGAATATTAGCAATGGTGAAAAAACAACTTCCTTAGGACCATGTTTCGACGACCTTTTCTTTTTGAGATTGTACTTGTTTTCAATTATATAATCTTTTATAATTTACATAGGTTAAACCAGCACAGGATTGATTGATGTGTGATTAATGGTCTGATTATTTTTATAGATTGGTTGATTCATGCCACAAATTCTATTGCTCTGTCCTGCTGATTTTTTCTACCTTGCCACCTAGCTCGAAGGCAAAGAAAAAAGATTAGAGTTTTCTGTTTTTAATTGTTAGATTTCTATTAATATGAATATCTTTATTTGTATGTCAAATATATACGTTCAATTGTAATCCATAAGGCTAATTAGTGAAAGTTGGTTTAAAATTTGCTTCAGTAATTAATGATTGATTTTAATTAAGTACATCATCTTTACTCGTTTAGAAGGTATTAAATCCATCTAATGTGTCACGCAATGCACACATGCAACGCACAATGTCGTTCACCTTTTTTGCCCTTTAAAATTTTGTTTCAGACTAGACAAAATAGCCATTTAATTACTTCCCTAATAGTTAGAACTTTAAAATCAACTAAAATATTACATCGGACTTTACGTGTTCAGAAGAGATATGCCTCAATTATATTTTTAATATAAAGGTTACTAAAAGATGATTATGTATACCTAATTTTCATATTAAAAAAAAGACCGTGTTCAATTTGTTGTACCAATCATAAATTTTTCGTTTAGGTTTGCTGTCTAGCACTAATCTTTGATGGAATAATTAAGTCAAATAATATGACAATGAGTAGAGAATCTAAACAAATCTCCATCTTAGGAGCCAAAGAGTTATAAAAAATAAAAATAAAACCTAATTTTGCGCTTAGGTTAGCTGTCTTCCACTAATCTTTGATGGAATAATTAAGTCAAATAATATGACAATGAGTAGAGAATCTAAACAAATCTCCATCTTAGGAGCCAAAGAGTTATAAAAAATAAAATAAAAACCTTTTGAAGAATAAAGTGAATATGGACTGAATATGGACTCAATTTCGATCGCCGTAATCCCCTCCCCCGTTTAAAAAAAAAAAAAAAAAAAAAAAAGAATATGGACTCAATTATCAAGAGTACCTTTAATTTGAACAAAGTAGTTTAATTATTTGTTCAATGGGACATATAGCTAAGTATGTTAATCTATACTATATTAAAAGCACGAAAAACCTTAGAAATGTTGATTGAACTTTTTACCCTTCATTAAAAGACTCTACAATAGACAAAACTGTCATTTAATATTTTCCTCAAATTATTATTTAATTATATTTATATTATTTCACCTATTTTATTTTTGAAGAGGTAAAAAAATCCACCGCTATTTTTGAAGTCTTATTTAAAGTCCTAATATTTAGGACCTCTATAGTAGTTGCTTTTTTTTTTTTTTTTTTTTTTTTTTGGGGTAATCCACGATGACTCGATATTTATTCCAAACTAAACCTAAACAAGTTATATAACAAATCAGAAATTAACATATACGGATACTAAACAAACCAAACATACGCGGATTGTCAAATCAAAAACAAAATAACTTACATATATGGAGTTCATTTATATGAGATAAAAATTTAATTAATACTAAAATTCTAAGTGTTAAGACTTCCTACCTACTTCAATAAGGAAAAATTTAATTAATCAAAATTTTAATTGATTTCAAAGTCTTAAATATTTCAGTCAATTAAAATAATATATAATAGAACTTTCAAATGGACTGCAATTTTGTTCACTCCTAACTATGGTAAATCACTACCTCTAAAAAGAGATCTAATTTGCATTGGATTCTAAGTGATGGAGGTTATATATATGCCCTCTATAAAAAGTTGAATAGGTTTTACTTTGTGATTTGCAGAATTGTATTTTGATGGCATATGGCCATACACTGCTGCTAACAATATTAATGAGCTTTTACTTCTTCTTCTTTTTTTTTTTTTTTTTTTTCATGTCGCAAGTCATTCATTTTTCTTCTAATATTGATATGGTTGTATATTTATCTAAATTTATTTATTTCTAACATAGTGATTTTTGTTTATGCTACAGAGCATTCATCATTGTATGATTAATTGAAAGTTGTGACTAATCCCAGACATCATGATTGGTGAGTAATATAATTGATTATTCTATCCTTTGATTGCATGATTCACTTAGCTGCGCATGATTCACTTAGCTCGACTATAAGTCACTGCTACATTTAATTTTTCATACTTGAAAATTAAAAAGCCATACTTTTGTTTCGCGTTGTGTCTAGGACATATAATAAGTCTAAAATATATTCATTGATTTTCAAAATTTAATCCAAAGAAGATATTTTAAATTGTTTGTCGTACGTAAAGATATATACTTCACATGAATTTTTTTCATGTAGTACAATAATATCTGTCGAAAAGATGAAATACACATGAAAAAGTGATTGCCTCCCATCACTTATTTTTTCATATTGAAAAATCTATGTTTTAGCACTTTGGACAAGCCGTATCTATTATTAGAATATTCAACTTATTTTTTTAATTCACGAGAATTTTCTCTCAATAGTATCTATATCAAAGGTTCAGACATGAAGAAAGCATCAAACAAAGAAGGGAAAACAGTCATCCGGAGTAGCACTCATGCCTTGGAGAGAGTAAGTAACGTTCAATAACAATTTATTATAAAAATCATCTAACGTTTAGAATGCTGATTGCACAACGAAATTATGGCATCTATTAGTTCTTTCGAAAGAAATTTTTTATTCCTAATACTAGACTCCTAGAATTAACAATAAGCATGTAAAAATATTTATGCATCATATAGTTTTTGTTTCAATTTTTATGTTCGTTCACTAAAATTTTGTATTATTAGAATAGAAATATATTCAGAATTATCTCATATCTAGCCTATATTTTGCCTATATTACATTGATTCAAAAACAAAAGCTACAGACCAATAGCAATTAGAGATTTGTATTATGCTTGTGAGTTCAAAAGTTGCCAACCAAACAAAAGAGATAAGTACATTATTTGTATACTAAATAGAAAAATGTGCTATTTAATCTAATTCAACATAAGGGTTGACTAAATGAGAATTAAAGGTTTGTGCTATTTTTCATGCATACTTTCTTAATTTAATCGCATCAATATACTCAGAAGGTAAAAGAGAACGACCGAGGACCAAAAACTTTGAAAGAACACTTTTTATTCGCGTTAGTAAAGCAAGGACTTCTCCAAGTTTCAAGTGTAACCTAATTGTACCATTTGATCTTATTATGATGAGTTGAAGAGCCTTTACTCGAGTGAGAGGCGGAACCACGATTTGAAGTTTGGGTTTGGGATTTTAATTCGTTTAAATTATCGAGTTCTAAAGTAACAAATTATACATATTCAGTGAATTTTTACAAGACAAATACAGAGTTTGGACCAAAATTACTGAGTTTGACCAAACCCACAAGTCCTATGTTAGCTCCACTCCTGACTCGAGTGCATCCAAACCGTTAAATAAGATCAAGATTTATCATTTTTAGGAACTTTCAATTTTTTTTTAATTTCTATTTCATAACTCGAATACATCAATATGTAGTTTTAAGAAAAGAATTTCTCATTGATATAGGATATACAACAACTACTTAAAGTTTTTGAATTCAATAAAATATTCTATTTTTAAATACCTTGCGTATTTTCCTTTTTTTTCTTTTTTTTTTTTTAATTTTAAAAGAACATTAGCTCACCCATAGTGGTTGAGTTATGAATGTGACAATTTTACCAAGAGCAAGGAAATAAAGAATGGCAAAATCCATAAAGAATAAGTAAAAACTAATACATAATTGTCACCAACGTTTGTAAGTAAAAAACTAATAATTTCCATTAACGTTTCTAATACCACTCGGCACTCCTTTGATGTTTAAAGATAATTAGGTTTTCAGACTATGTACCTTAAGCTTCGTAAGAGTGTGTGGGTGTATATATATACACACATACGATTTTTAGACCTCTTTTAAAATGTTACTATCGTTAGCAATAACATTTTAAAGTTTAATGTAATATCACTTACCCGAAACACAAAAGAGATCTGCAATACTAAAAACCTGCTGAAAAGCGACCTACAAAAACCGACCTCAATGAGGTCGGGAAAAAAACGACCTCATGAGGTCGGTATAAGCATGGTTTTTTATTTTATAATTTTTATTTTACAAAAACCAACCTCAGTAGGTCGCTAATTTAATAATAAATTCCGAAAAATACGTTACCGACCTCGTGAGGTCGCAAACTTGACTTGCAAAACAGTACCGACCACACGAGGTCGGTAAGTATTTTTAAGAAATTAAATATATAATTAATTGGGTGACCACATGAGGTCGGAATGCATAATTAAAAAAAATTCAAAAATAATTCTACGATTAGCGACCTCACAAGGTCGGAACATTTTAAAATAAATAATAATTAAATTACATTAAGCGACCTCACGAGGTCGGTAAATCAAATTAATATCACAGTACCATCACTCTAATTTTTCCCATTTCTCATTTCACACTCTCTCTCCTCACCGTTTTCCTTTCTCTCTCTCTCTCTACTCGATTTCAGCCATCGCCGGTGACCACCGTCGCCCATCGTCTCCGCCGTCCCTAGCCTGGGCCTCCGCCGCCGTTGTCACCCATTTTTGTCCGGTACCGAAAATACACCATCGGAGGTATTTTTTCCCCCTTTTTTGGTACTATTTTCCCAACTATTAAAGATTAATATAGTTATGTGAAATTTCTATGTTTATTTATTCAGTTTCTAACCATTTAAGGTGCTTATTCTTGACAGCTTCCTCTTCCTTTAGGATTAGGTTTTAATTCTAGGGCTAGGTTTTAACTCAGTTCTGTAGATTAAGGTTTTCTTGAAGCTATAGTTGTTGACACTAAGCTATAAAGCGAAGCAACAATTCCTCGATACGGCGCATTAATTCACACCAAGGTGTTACGATTACTGTCTTAGTTTCATGGGATTCCTCAACTGCTCCCCGTTTTTTTAAGGTCGGTAGCCTTACCAATGCTATATGTTTTATTCGTTCAAGTCCGTAAGTTAAGAGGTATTCGGAGCTAAGTTTTTTTTTTTTTTTTGTTGTTTATCGTTTTGGACGGTTCTAAGAAGACAGGGAAGGGGGAAGAGGCCGGAAAAGGAGGCAATCCATACTCTAAGAGTATTGGTTTAGGTTTCAAGACTCCTCGTGAGGCTGAAGGTCAATATTCATTTCATCTAATTATATGGAAAACATGTTCAATTACTGTATTTCATTTGTTTATTTATACTAGCTTTTGTTGTTAGTTTTCATTCCCGTTGGAGTTGTGTAGACAAATGCAAAAATATGAGTTGTGTGTTTATAATTCAGTATTATCCTTCCCTTTCGTACAAATTTTCCTTAAATTTGAGATGTATGTTCATGTGTTTGAATTCGAGTATCCCTCGTTTTCTCGTCAGAAAATAGGTTACTATTTTGAACCAATCTGTGCCTAAAAGTTAACCCATAGTCTTGTTGTAGTCTTTCTTTTTGGCATGTGATCTGGTTGTTTGTATACATTATGAGGAGTAAGTTAGCATCATATAGAGACCATGCCAATAGGATTTTTTGAGCTGAGATTTATGCTAAAAAATCGTTTTAGAGTAATTTTGTTTTATGTGATAGAAAAAGTACTTTTCTTTTCATGTCGATAAAAGAGTATTTATGTTTTGGTGTTGAATAAAGTTGGGAGGCTAAACCATCTTAAACTGAAACCATTAGGTAGTTAAAGACCCCATTCCTCTGTTTTGACTATGAATTTAACATGATTTTGTTTTCCTAATTTTGCTGATTTTGCTACATGTACTTGTAGGGAGTTTCTACTTTTTTTTTTATGGGCTCTCATTCTTTGGTAAACTACGCATGCGTGGCCAATTAACTTCCCCTAGTTGTGCATTCAAGTTGATGATATACTGATGAATCCATAATGCTCAAACTTTGGTGTTATCTTCAATTATGGTTTTGGCAATTATGAGAGCTTTGTGGTTTCCGGTCCAATATCCATTATTAGAATGACCTTGTCCATGTCACACTATAATACCTCGGCACCAACTTAGCGACAGTTTCCTGTTTTTAATAGAATTACTACTTTACCAGTTCAAAAGAAGAGAAGGAAAAAAAAAAATGAATGACCCAAAAAAGAATGACCTTGTCCATGTCTGAAATAAAATCTTATTTTGCATTCAGCTTAAAATTTTTGCTAGTTCAATTGAAGGTATATTTGTCTCACCTATCATCCTTGTGTGCCTGTATATTTACTGAAATTACTCCCTTACGAGTATATGGTGCCTCTTATGTCAATGGTAGATAAACTATATGTATGTGATTCACAGATATTAACACATAACAAGGATTATTATATGGTATAGCTGACTTTTCCAATTCTAAAATCCCCCACCTTTTACCCATTTGTCTTTGCTTGTGCTAATTGTAGTCTTTTTTTGGCCTAGTGCAAATGTTGAAAATAGAAATGGAAGATGTTCTAGAAACTTCCTGCAATGATTCTGGAAGATTTATAAGAGTGAAAAGGGATTGTGAAGTCTATGTAGATATAGATGAATAAGTATCTTTGAAGCATAAGATCTATTGTCCAAAAAGTGGTCTAAAGCTTCTCCCAGTTACGCTTCTACAGTTATGACGAGTCTTGAGTTGGAATGATTGCCTCCTCAATGTGTGCAGATGGTCATTTCCTGAAAATAAAATAAAAGAGAGGAATAGAGTAGTAAATTGATACAAATGTTAAGCTTAAGAACTTCATGGGCCTGTGCACGTTGAAGGCTGAAAAAGGCGTTATATTCTTTTCTGGAGGTTCTTTCTCTTTTTCTTGTGGCCTTTTCTGAATTTTCTTTGTTCGAGGTACTTCAGGTGTTGCTCTTAGATACATTATTTCATTTCCTATGAATTCCAAAGAATTCATTGGATGTTAAGCTGTCTAAATTATCGTGTTTTTTGCTCTTGTTGTGCTTATCTGATTCCGTAATGTGATGTATGGAGATGCAAAAGGATGGGCTAAGAGAACTTGTTCTTTCTGCATCCATATATTCCCGGTGTGTCATGAATCCTCATACGAAGATTGTCCAGAAGTGGAACAAGTTTTTTGTAATCTCATTCCTATTTGCAGTGTTTATAGATCCCTTATTCTTCTTTTTGCTTTATGTCCAACAGGTATTCCTTTATAGTTCTATTATAGTGAAATTAGTTTCCTTTCTATAATTTGGTTATGTACGATGAGACATACATACATATGTATGATTATCTGCACTTAGCTCGTGCTACTTAGACCTGGTACAAAAGATACTCTTTGAAAGTGCACATTATTTGGCATGCTTTTTATCTCGGTTAAGAAAATGAATCGTCATTAAATCTCTCACCCACTAAGTTTCGAAGACTATGTAAGATTTGCAAATTCATTTTTCTCAGTAGGAAGTGAATAGGTGGAGAGATGATAGCTTTTGCATAACCAGAACTGACTTAACATAATGAAAGTATTTGTCCTTCTGAATTTTTTGAGCATGACACGGCATAAAATGATCGCTCCATAATTGGCATGCATAATAAAGAACACAACTTTCATGCTAAATATCAATACCCCCGCTTCCCGGAGGACGCGTGCGACCAATCAATTATAAAAGACTACAAAAGTTTTGCAATCGAAATAAATGTAGTATTGACTAGCTATGTAAAACAGTTTGTCATTTTGTTACTTGCACAAGATCATGCCACGGAAAATCTATTTCGCCTGTAGTAGGCCATTCGAGATCAAGAACATAGATCCACTTTCTCGTAGGTTTTATGTTTTCGTGGATATCGCTTAAACATTAAAGCAGAAGTCGTATGTTTTTGTAGGCATGTCGTGATCTTCGAGACATTTCACTCCTTCAAATTTTTGTTCATACGAGACATTCCTTTCTTTCTATGGATCTTGAATCTAAAATGTCTGTTGTTATTAGGTATTTACATTCTATCTTGCTCATTGGAATGTTTTTCATAGTGCCAGATTTTTCTACATATGGTAAACAAGACTGTAATTGAATTAATTCTCTATAAAAGATTAATCTCCTTGTTCTGGTTCTAGGAGAACAAATGCACGTTAAGCTAAATTGGCCCACGACAACAACTATTGTGATTTTGAGGAGCATCACCGATATCATATACTTAACGCACATCCTTCTTCGGTGCAACAGCTCCCCACTTCTCTCTGCAGAATCCTTTTTTCTCTCTGATTAGCAACACCAATTTACCTGTGCACTGTGGTTTTTATCAAGCCACGATTTTGCCCTCTGATTAACTTGTTGACTTTGTTAGAAAAGGCTTTGTTTAATTGGTTTTGCAAGTGAGTATCTGAAAAATCAGTTCCATAACAAAAAATCGAAGCAGTTACAAGTAGATGTCTGTTTATTTGATGAAGATTATGTAGTCAATTAGCAAACAATATGCTGAAAAAAGTTTCTCTTTTTCTTATCTAAAATTACTTTGGGTTTGAATTCGAGTATTGTCGTTTGTTCTTGAGGAGGGGCTCGGATACCTCTAATTTAGAGAGTAATCGCCCTCGCCCTTTTCCTTCTCATTGATAATAGTCTTTAGCACAATCTAGCATGGTTTGCCCTTAGTTAATTTTCGGCTAATGTAGATCAAAATGGTAAACGTAATGTTTCAAGTCGAGGTGTTCTTCATGTGGTCTTAATTGTATAAGTGCTTATTACTAGCTCATTTGTGATGCTCACAATTTAGTCCCAATCGGTGGCTTCGATAGACCTTAGTTTGATATAAATGTGATTTAGCTTGGTGATCTTCTACTTTGCTCGAGATTAAGACGATTTAACTAAGTAATGATTGGTGTTTATTTAAGTTTTGATATTTACTCCCGCTTAAAGACATAAGTGTTTAGTATAACCGTTCGTCTAATTGTTGCCTAGGGGTTAGTTTAACTCATGAAGAACTAGGTCTATTTTGTGGATGGTTTTAGTTTAAGGTACCTTCGGGTCACGCTGAACTAAGGTGAAAATTATCGTTATTAGTTTGTTAGTTGAAGTGTCATGGTTCATGCTTGAGTTGATAAGGTGTTTTTTAGAAGTTCTTAGCATTCCTGCTCTTTCTTTTGTCTTTGTTCCTTTTCTGAAGTTTGAAATTGTGATTCGCAACCTTGTTTTGTCTTATATTCTTCCCTATTCCCTTTATCTATAATTTTGTGTAAGCATGTTATGAAAAATCTTGAATATGAGTTTTCTTTGAGTCTTAAGGCATGACATGAACTTGTGCTGCCCTTATATATAATTTGAATACATGTTAACATTTCCTCTTTCTATATGCAATATGATCCTTATTGTCCTTTCTTGGACTACGAGATCTCACCATCCGTGCTTAACGTTATTGTCTTCGTGTTTAAGAACCATCAAATTGTTTGGTAAACCAGCATACATCTCCTTCTAAGTTTCTGGATGTTGAAACTGTTCAAAAAGGAAAATGCATGAATCCTGAATTGGTCTAAAATGGGAAAATGAGTTTAAACCTGAACCCTGCCTGATTTCTCTGTTTCCAGCCCCTAACTGAATGAATAATCCTTCTCCAGTCATTAGTGTTTGTCTCATATTGCGAGTGTTTCTTGGGCCGAACTTGTATTTGAAGTAGTAGCTCAAAGTCGCCTAATCCAACTAACTGTTATAACAACTCTTGTTCAACTTTCATTGAGAAGTTTTTCCTTCCCTTAACAAATTTAAGAGAATTACCTATTTGTCTCAAGTTAACTATCTATTGGCGCATTTTTTTTCAAAGAATAAGTTTGAAGTTTCCAAATGGCAATAGCCAATGTTTTCTTTACGATAATCGATAAAGGTCGTGGTATGTTCTCATTATCCATCATTTGGGTTTTAAAAGCGAGGTTGTTCTCTCTTTTATAACAAATTTACCCTTGGTAGAAAGTTTAAGGATATTTGGCTTTATCTTTGCCTTTATGTTGTGCTTTTGTTGGCCGCTCTATATGAAAATAGCTAAGGCTAGGTTGTGAGCAAAAGATACCAAATTTTACAAAATTAGAATGCTATTTGATCTTGTATCTTTTGAAAGTAGATTAAATCCCATTTCTTTTTATATGTTTGATTGTAAGCTTACTTAGTGACGTATAAAATTTGGTATAACCATTAACTTTGGTTTAAGGAAACCAATTCCGTTAGATATGTTGAGCGGGACCTCTAAATGAATGTATTTTAGCTTTAGATCTGGTTGTGTTAAGTATACATATGCTAATTTTCATTTTTCTTTCCTTCTTTTGCATACGAACCTAGGAATTTCATCTCCCAAATATCCTCGAAGCCGACCAACTAGGCTGATGTATTCATGAGAATATCTTTTGCTTGTTGTTCTTTTTTCTTTGCGATGAACCGGTGCACCTCCAAGGCAAACGGTTGCCGCGTACTCGAGGCTTAAGCCCGTTGCCATACTTGTCGATGCCCGAGCTAAGCTCATCGATGCCTTTTCGTCGCTTTGCGTCGCTAAGCTTTGGACCATGAGCCTCTGTGTTCTTTAGGCCCTTTGTTCCGCATTTAGCGAGATGATCAACCGCTGCACCTAGGCGTACCACATGGCATTTTCGGGCCATTTGTTCGTCGTGTCTTTAAGTCCTTTCGTCGTCGCATTTCTAACGTCCCACGGGCGGCGTATCATTTTGACTAACTATTTTATTTCATCCTTTTGCGAGGTACATTTGACTAATAAGGGTATACAAGGTGAGATTACGGGAAGACGAACTTAGAGCTACGGACGAAAAGAATTAGAAGAGCATAGGATTGCTAAAGAACTTGGGCCAAGACCGCAAAGCTAAATTTCCTTTTTCTTACTTCTTTATTTCGTATAAACATGCCCACTTTGTACTTACATTTACAATGATGCCGGGTCGTTGACAGAATGGCACATGGCCATGGAGCATAAGATCGTTGGTTGAATTTTAAGTATTTTACTAACTTATGATTTTTTTGGTGGATTTGTTAAAATGTGGAAGTGCTGTGCGGATGTTTTTGAATGTCAATAATTTTTTAATGTTGCAGACTAACTTAACGTAGACTAGTTTTAACGTGTGCATCGGCTTAATTTAGACAAGTTTAATGTTTTGTGGATGTTTGCAAAGGTTGAAGTAGTTTAATGTTTTTTTAGAATGTTGAACTACGTTTTGATTCAACTTTAAAGTAGTTTCGAGTTGAATTTGACGTATAGGGTTGCAAGATGTTTTTATACGTGCGTGTTAGATTGTTTGCGCCTATTTGAGCTAGTTTTAGCTAAATGCGAATTGGTTTTCATTTTGTATGTGTGGGAAGGTAAAAGCGGGGAAAGAAAAATGTCGCTAATTTTCGTTATAAAAAATCGACCCTACGAGGCCTGTTATCTTAGTTTCATTTTCCGTATTTTAAAGAAACCGACCTCACGTGGTCGGTCCGTGTTCATATCATTTTCCACATTTTAAAGAAACCGACCTCATACGAGGTTGGTTGTGTTCATATTATTATCCGCATTTTAAAGAACCCGACCACATGAGGTCGGTAAATAAATTGCATTTTGCAAAACCGACCTCACGAGGTCGGTCTAGTGATTGTCATTATTCATAATTTATAGTTACCGACCTCATGTGGTCGGTAACACAAAAAAATAAATAAATAAAATTTAATATACCGACCACACGAGGTCGGGAATTTGAAAAAAATAAACAAAAAACTAATATAATTTACCGACCCTTACGTGGTCGTTAATGCTTTTGCCGAAAAGTAATAATCGAATATACCGACCACGAGGTCGGTATGTTAATTTTCCTTTTTTTTGGGGACGATCATGTACCGACCACGTGTGGTCGCTTTTTCCGACCTCATGAGGTCGTTAATTATTTGCGACTGTACCCCCATACCGTATCTACTTTTTGAGGTCGGCTTTGAGGTCGCTTTTTTTTTTTAAAAACCGACCCGCGAGGCTCCGAAAAAAATCAATTTTTTTTGGTCGGTTTTTAGCATTTTTTTAGATATTAATATCTGAAGAAAAAAAAAAAGATACTTTTTTGAGATTTTGATATGTCAATGAAAACTTGTGGGAAAATTTTTATAGTAAGAGAAAAATATGTTATAGAAAGATAACTTTGGTCCAATTTTTTTCTGTAGTGTTTGTTGTCAAATGACATACACGCTTTGATCACGTGCAAAGCGCGTACACTAAACTAGTTGAACAAAACGTGTATAGGCAGAAGTACCAAAAACTTCTGGAAAGTTTTATTGACCTCCTTTTTTTTTTTTTTTTTTTTTTTTTTTTTTTTTTGCTTAAAATTGACCTCACATGCACTCAACCAGGTGCGGATCCACCCTTTAGGGTGGGGGTGGCATGGCCACCCCCTCGATTGATAAATTTTTTATATACTTATGTTGTAATTTGCTTAAATTAGGTTAAATATTTGATCCTTTCACGCCCAGTCGTAAATTAGATAAAGGGGGCGCCACAAATTCAGACATAAGTTTGAATCTATTCTTTAACATTTTTCACTCCCGCTTTTTTCTTGCGCTTTTACTTCCTTTCGTACCTCGTTAATTTCCTTTCGGTCCTCCCAATTTTCTATTTATCTTTTTTTTTTTTATATTGCCTTTCTTTTTTTTATTATTTTATCTGTGATCTCTAGTGAGAACACGCGGATAGAAACTTCAAAATCCCTTATATTAAGCATTTCTCTTAATCTCAAATCTGTGAGAATTTAAATCGAAAAACTTGGGTCTCAATGGAAATTTTGGATTGAGATCAAAATTCAATTTTTTTATTTTTATATAATTTCTTTTGTTTATTACTCCCTCCGTCCATGTTTACTTATTTATATTTGACTTGAGACACTCTTAATAAACAATAAATAAAATGAGAAATGAATTGAATGGGTGTTAATGAGTGTGATTCCTTATTTAAGATGTTAAGTATGCTAGTTCCTTGATTCAATGAGGTTGAATTACTATCCACCATGCCCCCAACCAGCTTGTGATGGGCTTTTGCCCTCATTCTGATGTTGGCACCTTAACAATCCTTCTTCAAGTCAATGAAACTGAAGGTCTTCAAATTAGAAAAGATGGAATTTGGATTCCAATTGTACCCCTACCTAATGCCTTCATTGTCAATGTTGGAGATGCTTTGGAGGTACTTTCATCATTCATTTCTTTTTGTTCCTTTTCCCAATTTTATAATTGCTAAAGTGATTCAATATAATTCCCACTATTCGATTACTCTGTCAATTTCAATTTAAGTGTCTTAATTTAACTAGAAACGACGTTTAAAAAGATAAATAAATTTTTGAATCTTGTGATCTTAAAGTAAAAATATTTTTAATAGACCGAAATGCCCTTTAAATCTTAAGATGTCAAACAAATCATGTAGAATGTTGAAATTAGAGAGTTACCAAATATTGAAGTTCTTTTAACCAAACAAAAAATGAAAATAAGACATTTTAATGGATGGAGTATTAATCTCTCCATCCTATTTTATTTGAAATGTTTGACTGAGCGCAAAATTTTAAAAAAACGAAAGAAATTTTTTTGAAGTTTTGTGATCTTAAATAATTGATGTTTTGTGCTGTTAAATGTTATTAGGGTGGAAATGAAGATTCTAAGAATTGTCTCAAAAAAATGTGAAAAATATGTATTTCTTTTGAAACCGACTAGAAGGAAAAGAGTATCACATAACATGAGATAGTGGGTTTGATAGACTTTCGTCAAGTGAAGATATCAATACCAAAAACAGAAATGCATTTTCTCATTGCTGAATATACCAATATATTTCTCTTTACATTCATCCTCTTTGCTTTTTCCAGATTTTCTCAAGTGGAATTTACAGAAGCATAGAGCATAGATCTGTGGTGAGCTCAGAAAAAGAAAGTATATCAGTAGCAACATTTCATAATCCAAGGTTGGATGGTGAAATAGGTCCAGCTAGTAGCCTTATTAGTGCTGATACTCCACCTAAATTCAAAAAACTCGGTGTGGCTGAATATTTTAGAAGATTTTTTAACCGTGAACTTGTCGGGAAATCATATGTGGACAACATGAAAATCACCAGTGAAGATATTAGATAATCTAAAGAATTAGTACTTGTATTCTGGGTACGTAAATCCTTTGATATGAAAGAATAAAACAAAACAAATACCCTCTGGCCTCATATGTGTTTGATATTGAAATTAAATCAGGATATGCATTGAAACTGCATATAATTATATACAAGTACTACAATATCTGCATAATTTTCTTTGCATTAAAATATACATTATTTGGTTGCCCACAATTAGGTAGGAGTAAAGTCTACGTACACTTTACCCTCCCGAGATTCCACATTGTGAGATTTCACTGGGTATATTGTTGTTGACTTATACCGTATTTGGTTGCTATTCTCCTTATTGGCGTAAGTACTATATGTATAAGTTATACATAAATTTATATATTAGTTTATGAGATGTTGAATATGGAATAAGAATGTGTATATTAATAATGCAGAAATTATTATTTTTTTAAAGAAAAAATCCCTTCCCCAGGAGCTCTCCTTTTTACTTTCTTGGTGACTCGAACCAAACAATCATTGGGTTAGAGATGGAGGGTGCTTACCATCGCAGCAACCCCTCTTGTCAACTAATAAATAGACGAATGTATTTGTATATAGAATTCTATCACTTTATCATAATTAATTTATATAGAATTCTATCACTTTATCATAATTAATCCATTCTTATTTTTATTTTATTAAATCATTCAATTATAATAGTAAGTTGAATTAATTTGATGTAAATATCCGATGGGATAAGTACTTACCTTATTTACTTGCTCTTCCAATGAGTTTTCACTAATTTAGGCCATTATATAGGCATAGACTTCTACCTATCATCATTATACTGGATGAGGAATCTGCACAGATATTTATAATAGGATTCAAGTATAGATAATTCTTTTTCTAAATTTTCAATAAATATATGAAAATCTTCTTCCCGAAATTAGTCATGATCGGAATAACTAATTAAGGTTTCTCTTTGAAAAAAACACGAATAATAAAAACTAAACAAAGAAAATGTATAAAGCTAAAAAGGTCAAGGGTATAATAGTAAACACCCTTTTTGTGGAAAAAAGAAGACACATTAAACTATGCACAACATGTACTGATTTTTTAATACAACAAACCAAATATCAAACAAGAATAATTAATCACAACATAATATGTCTCCGTACCAAACGGCTCCTAGTTAAGTACTTTTCTTGAGAAAAGGACAAAAATAGTCCCTTAACTATGATAGTAGGTTCAAAACTTGCTCTTCCATGACTTACATTTTGGTCCTTTAAGTTTGCCACAAGTTAACAAACATGGTTTAGGCCATTAAATAGTCCCTTAAGTATGCACTTAACAATTTTGGTCCTTTAAGTTCGCCAAAGTTAACGAGTTTTAGTCTCGACAAAATATTCATCGAACTATTTTGTTAGATTTGACGAACTATGAAAAAAAAGGAAAAATTAGCGAGAACTCTAGGATCGGTCAAATAACTGACAAAACCGAGGACGTTAAGATTTATAGAAAAAACTACGGACTTGATAATGTCGGAAAATAGTGTCTCGGAACACAGCATATACTTTGTCGATTTAAATCGAAGGAGTCAATTCGTTGATAAAAATACACTAGATTCACCGAAAACTCGAGAAAAATAAATACTTCTAATTAGTGATTCTTTTTTGAAAAAAATAGTTTCGTGCATTTTTCGTCAAAAATAAACCGATGGACTTAGTTCGGTTTTCGTAAAAACAATAAAAATTAAAAAAAAAAAAAAAAATAGCGTCCCTCGATTTTATCCATCGGTTTCCGTCCGTCGTTTTTTTGCTTGTTTTTTAAACAAGGTTTCCATTTCTAATTTATTTGTAAAGTCTAGTGTATTTTATTTAGCCGATGGAGCTTTACCGAACAGTCCGTCGGTCTTTGTGTTCGAGACACCACTTTCTTCGACAGAGTCCGTAGGTTTTTTTCTATAACGACCGATGTCCGTCGATTTCGTCCCGAGGTATGACCGTTTCTTTAATAATGTGTACCATGTGAGTTCTGATTTTTTCCTTTTTTTTTACGCTCTCGCCAAACTAACAAAACCGAAATATAAAACGTTAACTTTTGTTAAACTTAAGGACCAAAACCGTTTGCATACTTAAGGGACTATTTTTAACCAACCCTCATAGTTATTTTTGTTAACTTATGACAAACTTAAAGGACCAAAACCGTTAAGTGCATAGTTAAGGGATTATTTTGAACCTACTCTCATAGTTAAGGGATCATTTATGTGCTTTTCTCTACTTTTCTTGATAAAAAGTTTTTTAACCTCCAAAAAGTCTGGCCAAATAGTTTATTATTTTTGCTGGTTAACTTTCATTCAAAATTATGCTTAAGTTTTGTTTCTTACTTCCTCCGTTCATTTTTACTTGTTCAGATTGGACTTTACACATACTTTAAAAAACAATAATTGATAACCACAATACCCATATTAATTAATGTTTAGTCTTAAATTTAAAGAAATGATTTGGGGAGTAAGTAATTAAAGCTATATATATATATATATGTTTTTTTCTTAATATGCTAAAAATGATAAATAAAGTGGAAAAAAAAAATTAGTATAGAAAAAAGTAAAAGTAAACGGAAGGGATAAATTTTAATAAAAGCGTCTTAGGGGATAAATTTTAATAAAAGCGTCTTACTTCTCAACCATACGTAGAAAGTACTAATATAATAGCTAATTTTGTTCTTCCTCAAATTTAAGCAATCCCAACATAAGGAGACAGGACAATATTCGTGTCGTTTTCTCCACTAACCCACAAATTATCTGTCACGCAATCTCTGGAATTAGCAAAGAGGGAAAGTGACTGATCACAACTTTATATTAGTAAATTTTATATAAGTGGTAGGTACTAATAAAATTTATTCGTGTTGGACATTTGAATCGTCCTATAAACACCTTCCATGTTTTAGTTTCATAATACTAAAATACTCCCTCAGTTCCAATTTATTTGTCTTTAATTTGACTGAGGACAAAATTTTAGATAATTAAGAGAATTTTTTAATATTGTAGTCTTAAATTAAAATATATATAATATACTAACGCAGTTGTATTTTGGGGTTTAAATGCCAAATAGGATGTTAAATTAAAGAGTTTCAAATATATAGAAAGTGATGACATTTTTTATAAACAAACTTATAAAAAAAAAAGAAAAAAAAAAGGTAAGACACGTGAATTGAAACGAGTAATTTTATTTAGTTGGGCTGTGAAATCAAATGTCCCTAAACATAAATAAACTTAAAATTTGGTTAATGTTTCTTTCAAACAGTATGAAGACAATATTTTGGAAACGGAAAGGATGGGACTGAAGTAGTGATGCATTAATTAACCTCGTCGTTACACATCGAATTTTTTATAATGTTAATTTCTCTGTTTCATAATAAGTGATTCTTTTAGCTCATACACATCCTTTAAGAGATTGCTCACTCTTAAAAAATTAGGAGTGTTTTTACTAATTTATCCTAATCAAATTATGCTTACATAATTAAATGCCTAGAAAAAAAAAGTAGTTAATGAATCTTGATTAACTAAATAAGGGCAATTTTGGGAGAATTTGCCCAATGTATTCTTGAAATCCTAAAGCACCACTTATTTTGAAAAAAAAAATTGAAAGCTTAAAAAATCACTTATTATAGAACGGATGGAGTAATATAATTTAATCGATATGACAAATGGTGTAACTTATTTCTCTATGGTGTAACTTATTTCTCTATGGTATTGATAACTAAATTTATGAAACTGTTGTAATTGTGTTTTAAGTGACTTTTAAGTGATATAATTACGTAGCGGGGTATATAAGATCTGAATTTTATGAATTCGAGTATTAAATTTTAATATAACTCATTTGATTTATTGGGTTCAAAACCTAATTTTATGTGTATTAATTTAGTAACTGTTAATATATATATATATATATACAGAATCTTAATCAAAGCTACTCATGTGTTCAAATGAGCCTGTAACTAATGCGGTATGTCGAATTTTTGACCGAAATAATCCATTATATAACTCAATTAACAAAAATAATACATTTTTTTGAAACTTTACAGAACTAGTATAAACGTATTTCCCAATAACTTATTAAATATTATTTTATTCAAAAAATTCAACGGACAAAAAAAACTAACCGCTGACGGAGCAAACAGATATATAAAACGTTACTGTCAGTAACATTTTTATAATTCGTTACTGTGAGTTACGTATTAAGGCTAATACGTTACTAACAGTAACGACTTATACGTGACTTTATTATGTCTTCACTTTTTGATATCACCCAATACTTTTAACTTGGAGTATAAATTTATATATAAAATTTTATTAAAATTGCATTAAATAAGCATGAACCAATTTTTAAAAGTACAATGGGTTTAATATATAAGAACTTTAAATATTGAACCAACAAAATTTATATCCTTAATCCAGCGGACCTTCTAGCTTACTGTATGATATTTTGCTCTTATTCCCAACTCTATCATATATGATCAGGTGACACTACTAGAAAGTAGAATTTTGAGGGACTCTTCGTAAAAAAATTATCGATCGTACTCGTGGTAATTGTTTCCGATGGACTTTCAACGGAAACGTCGTCTGGTATTCTGATAATTTTAGTCATATGAAGTATTTACATATCTGAGAAATCAAACTAATCGTCGTTATCGTACAAAGAACATAACTGAACACGGATCTTGAATTTTTTATGAAAAGGGTCCTTGTTTTAAAAGGAATAGGTGACTAGGTCATGTCCCAAAAGTTAATTGGATGAATTTTTACTAGCTTGTAAGGTAAATAAATGTAGAAGGAAGACCCACCTCATTTAATTACTCATTTTTCATATGTGGATAATTATATCAATTATCTTACGAAAATATACGAGATTAAAACTTAATGCTCCAGATATTTTTCGTGTCATATATAAGAATTTAAGTTTAAATTAGAAAGATTATATTAATTGGTGCTGTTAAGTCTAAGTATGTTAGGCCGACCATAACATATGTATGAATTCAATAATATAATTCATACTTGATTATCGCAGATGTATTAGGAAACACTTATTAGTGATATCAATAAGTGAAGACATAATAAAGTCACGTATAAGTCGTTACTGTTAGTAACGTATTAGCCTTAATACGTAACTCACAGTAACGAATTATAAAATCGTTACTGATAGTTTTTATATATCCGTCAGTCGTTAGTTTTTGTCCGTTAAATTTTTTAATAAAATAATGTCTAATACGTTACTGGGAAATACGTTTATACTAGTTTTGTAAAGTTTCAAAAAAATATATTATTTTCATTAATCGATTTAAATAATGGATTATTTTGGTAAAAAATTCCGGTATGTCCGACCCTGACGATTACGTAAATGTCAATGCATACATAATTTAAACTCATGTAGTATTTTATTCTATAGCAGTATTAGGTTAGGTGAGCTCTCTTCCAAGTACCACTACAAGTCTACAACACACAACAAAAGAGATTATACTACTATATATTAGTGGGAATTAGCATTAGAACAAACTTATTAGTAAGTTATTGGTTATAATAATGGAGGAAAATTTGGCCACGCTAGGGGGGTCTTTGCCAGTGCCAAGTGTTCAAGAACTGGCCAAAGACTCACCGGAAAATGTCCCGGCACGTTACCTAAGAGATGATCAAGAACTTACTCTGATCAAATCATCCATCTCTGATGATAATATCCCAATAATCAACATGGAAAGCTTGCTTCTTGGAGATGAATTCGAATTGAAGAAGCTCGATTCGGCTTGCAGAGAATGGGGATTTTTCCAGGTTCTTTTAATTGGAATATATAATTTACTAAGCTTGTTTTGGTTTTCTGCTATTAAACTTTTAAAAATTGTGTATAATTGTCGTATCTTAGAGTGTTAGGGATCATATCAGGGATAATGAAATTAAAATACTCGAGATAACATTTACTTATCCCATGTTTCGTTGTAAACTTTTAGTTCCAGAATAAGTAATTCCAGGATCTTTTCATAACAATATTTAGGTATTACTTTATACCACTTTCAAAATGAAATAATAATATCGGGATTAAATAAACCTTTGATAAAACAACTAAATGATAAAAATTTAAAAATGTCGTCTCCAAGCTTTCTCTCAAAATTCTCTAAGAAGGCCAAAATTCTCAAAACACTGGTACTAAATAATAGTAGTTCACGAATTATTAATTCCAATTTTACAATCCCTGCAATTATAGTTCTAGTATAATTTTGTCGGCAAACCAAACCAAACCATGTACGGGGCTTTTAGTGGATACTAATAACTAAGGAGCCGTTTGGATATGGTTTGAAACTATGAGATGAAATCATGATTTGAAATTATGTTTGGACATGCAATTTGGATTTCTTAAGTTGTATGTTTTCTTATAGACATAAAACTCCACAAGTTGTGAAAACTATCAAAATATTCTTAATATTTATACAATCTTACCAAATGAGTAAGTCATAGTTCATAATAAAATTAATACGCTACTAGAAGGCCTTTCTAAAAAATACAACATCAATTGATCAAACTTTAGTTCAATAAAAAATAAAATTTAACATGAATTGTAATGTAACTACTCTTTAATATAATCCTCCCACATGGTAGACATAAATAAAGGTTGATAAATGGTTGGTGGGAGTAATTGTGAAAAATATCTACCAACTTATGGATCTTTTTTTACAAAATATAAACTTATGGGTTAAATTTTTTATTTAAAATTTTTGAAAACCCAAATCATGCCTTTTTGGATGATTTGGGGTTTCAAATCATGATTTAAAATTATGAGATGAAATGCATGTCTAAATGCTGGTTTCATCTCATGGTTTCAAACCGCATGTCCAAACGCCTACTAATATTTGCAAGTAGAAATTAATTTGTCTTTATTACAGCTGATAAATCATGGAGTGAGTGGTTCATTGGTTGAGAAAGTGAAGAAGGATACTCAAGATTTCTTCAACCTCCCACTGGAAGAAAAGAAAAAATTGAAGCAAGTGGATGGAGATATGGATGGTTATGGACAAGCTTTTGTTGTTTGTGAGGACCAGAAACTTGATTGGGCAGATATGTTTTTCTTGACAACCCTCCCTCTTATTTCAGAAAACAACATATCTTCTCCCGCCTACCTCAACCATTCAGGTAATATTTCCTTTATACTAATCAGATATCTGAAACTTATTACTCTCTCCGGGTGAAAAAGAGCGTCCACTCACCCTTTTTTTTTTTATTCAAAAAGAGTATTTACTTACCAAATAAAGAAACAATTAACTTTATTCTTTCAAAATTGGCATTATTAAGTGTTAAGTGATTAAATTCTAATACCTATTTAATTAGGAGTAGTTTAGTTAAACTACCGATTATTACCTAAGAGTTAGTATTTTCTTAAGAGGTGTGCAAATTGTTAAGTGGACACTCTTTTTGATTCGGAAAGAATACTGTATTAATTATTTGACTAATTTAAATATGCATCGCGTAAGACCTATTTAAAGGAACTATTAATCATTAAGGAGTTCTCAAGGCTTAAATGTGAGACCTCTGCCTAAAAGCAGAGAGATCCATCATCCCTTAGTGATCCTCCTCCCTCTCTCTCCATCTTTGGTTAAAGGCTTGCTCTTTAAAAAAAAAAATACTCTCTAGTTCAAAATAATTAGAATTTTAGACTTTGGCATATGTATTAAGAAATTTACTTACTCCTAAAAGTTAAAAGTTGTATTGATTAAAATATTCTTAATTAAAAGGGGCTTTAAAACGATAACAACCATTAAAAAATTTCATTGAACTAAGAATGTATGGAGAATAAATTTAGAAAAAAATAAAATACCTTCTTGATGGACTAAATCCTTAATTATTTTGGACCGAAGAGAATATTATTATATCGGAGAAGGAGAAGTCGGACAGTGAAAATCAACCCGCACTATACCACTAGACTATAAGTCTTGGTATCTTACCCATACTTTATAAACAAAAAGGTGAAAAAACTTTGAAAGGCTATTTAATTTGAAGGTTCAAAATTCAAAAATAAAATAAAATAGAAGATATCAAGATTAATATATTTCTATTATATATAAGTGCCAAAGAAGGACCAACATAGCATTAACAAATTGTACATAGAGCATTCCATATTGTACTCATCTATTTCTATTATATGCTATTCTATATTTTTATTATATATAAGTGCCAAAGGAGGACCAACATAGCATTAACAAATTGTACATAGAGCATTCCATGTTGTACCCACCTATTTCTATAATATTTTATTCTATATTATATATATTTTATATTATATTTTTCTATTATATATAAGTGGCTAAGGAGGACTAACGCCGCATCAAATGCTTGTACCAAAAGCTTTACAAATTGTACACGCAATGAATGCTAGTACCCAAAGCTACATAACTTGTACACAACTACTTTTTTTATCCCATGTGGACATATGTCATAGTACTTAATATTTATTCCCTTCTCATGTATAGACCTATGCACTTAAACTTTAATTCCCCGACACATTTATTTTCTCCGTGCACTTTTACTTGTTCACTTATGACTTTTCACGTTCTTTCTGAATATTTATTCTCTTCTTATGTATAGACTTATGCAGTTCAATTTTAATTCTCCTACATAAATTTATTTCCTCCGTACACTTTTACTTATTCACTTTTGACTTTTCACGTTCTTTAAGAATTAATAAATTCTACGTGGATATATGTCATATCGAATATTTATTACACGTATGTACTTCAATTTTAATTCTCCGACACATATTTATTTCCTCCGTGCACTTTTACTTGTTCACTTTTGACTTTTCACGTTCTTGCTGAATATTTATTTTCTTCTCATGTATACATGTATGCACTTTAATTTTAACTCTCTAACACATATTTATTTTCTCTGTGCACTTTTACTTATTCACTTTTGACTTTTCATGTTTTTTAAGAATTAATAAATGAAGTATTCCCTCCGTTTCATATTACTTGGCCACATTACTTGACTTTTCACGTTCTTTAAGAATTATAAATGAAGTACTCCCTTTGTCCCATATTACTTGGCCACATTAAACACCGAGGTGGATGAACACAACAACAATAAGTTGTACAAAAAGAAACCGAAATTGTACGCTAGTTGAGACTAACATTTGTACATTTCGAAGTTGAACATTAATTCTACCTCTTGTGCGGTTTACTTTTAAGTCCCACGGTCCTTGATGTCTTAATTGTCCTTTCATTTCCTTAATTTGGCTGTCTATACTCCTCTGTCTCAATTTAAGCGTCTACGTTTGACTAGATACGTAGTTAAAAAATAAAGATAGAAAATAAAGATAGACTTTCAAATCTTGTGGTTCTAAATTAAAAATGTGTATAATATAATAAAAAATCCTTTGAATTTTGTGATTATAAACTTGATATGTAGGATATTTGAATTGTCAACTTACTAAATATAAAAAGAAGCAGACATAATCAAAATAAGATATATTTTTTTTAATTTTTGACAACAAACGCCCAAGTGGACGAACACAACAACAAGAAGTTGTACGAAAAACAACTGAAATTGTACTTTAAGCCGAGACTAACATTTGTACATTTGAGAAGTTGAACATTAATTCTACCTCTTGTGTATTTACTTTTTAAGTCTCGACATGTCCGCAGTGTCTCAATTGTCCTTTAATTTCCTGCATTTGGCATATACTCCCTCTGTCTCAATTTAAGTGTCTACGTTTGACTAGACACGGAGTTTAAGAAATAAAGATAGACTTTTGAATCTTGTGGTTCTAAATTACAAATGTGTATAATATAATAAAATATCCTTTGAATCTTGTGATTATAAACTTGTCATGTAGGATATTTGAATTGTCAACTTACTAAATATAAAAAGAGGCGGACATAACCAAATTAAGATAAATTTTAACAACAATTGAGAAATTAAGGGGGAAAAAAATAAGAGGAAAAGAAAAAAAAAATATGGAGGCTACCGCTTAGGAGATCGATAAAGATCTTTCTTAAAATATACAAACTATAAAGACCAACTAAATTAAATAATTAAATTAATCATTTGAATTCCCCGACGCACGCAAGATTCTTAGTTGGGTTATAAAAGCGACATCACAAAATATTGGAAGTGTGACACAAGGGCCAATCCCTAATTTTTTCCACGACGACGGACCAACCAAAATGTTCATTGGCATGTCTAAGGTCCTAGCCACGAAAACAAAATCAGAGTGTCGAAATTTCATTTTTTTTTTTTTTGACCTTTTTTTTTTTTCTTTTGTCCTGTGCCACTTTTTGTGGGTTTGGTGGAAGAAGTGGTTAGAAACTTTCTTACAGGGGTATTGAATTTGAAGGAAAATAGTTTCAAATTCTTTTCCTTTAAAACAAACATATGTAAGAAAATGTCTTTCTTTTCTTCTTTATTTCTTTTTTACTCTGTTTTTCTGAATGTTTTTTTCTCTGGTAAATTAGTTCTTCTATTTTCTTTGCAAATATTAATTAGATTAATTTCATGGGGAAGTCAACCTTGAATGATATATCTAACAGTGCAAAAGGATTTTTACAACATCATGTCACCTAAATGATAAATATAGGTAAGCATTCATAAAGGTAGTGGTATTATCGACCTGAAAAGTAAGATCGATTACCTGCTGCGCAAGCTAAAATTTATGTTGTTCATACTCTTCAAAAATGTCGATTGATGCGTGTTGGATCCTTCAAAAATAGTGTACCTTTGAAGAATTCGACACGGGTGTAACAACATTTTTGAAAAGTAACATAGGTTAAAATACACCGATCAGAGTGTTAAAATTGTTTACATTATTATCAGTATACATAAGTTAAATCCGAGTTGATTTGAGATGCCATTGTCTCATGCCAACTCAAATCCAAGATGGCTAACTAGTTGTTGTGTTGAAGCAGAGGAACAGTGGAATTATATGCAGCTGAGTTGCAAACATTGGCTTTAAAGATCATTAATTTTCTGGCAAAAGCATTGAATATGGATCAAGAATACATTAAGGAACTGTTTGGAGAAGCAATGCAATCAATGAGGATGAACTACTATCCACCATGTCCACAACCAGAGAAAGTGATAGGACTCACTCCTCATTCGGATGCTGTTGGCCTCACTATTCTCCTTCAACTTAACCAAATGGAAGGACTTCAAATCAAGAAAGATGAGATGTGGATTCCTGTTAGTCCGCTTCCCAATGCATTCATTATCAACATTGGTGATATCTTGGAGGTAATTAAGCTGCTACATTTATCTTTACTTTTGAAAAGAATTTCAGTTAGCATGTTATCTATTATTTTTACCAGGCTATCGATTCATACTAATCATAGAGATTTACCAGTAATCTATGTCACTCGAACTCTCCGAAAATGTTACTGCAACCTTGTATCCTCTAATTAAAAATGCGCTACTTTCGGAGGATCCGACACACATCGATTGACATTTTTGAAGAACTATAGCCTGTAATCACCTTGAAGTGATTATTGCATAGATATTTTTTACACTGTCAGAGCCAATACTCAAAATTAGGTACATCAATTAGTAGGTATGAGAGGATTAATGTCGAATCCTCAAGGACACATGATGGATTTACCAATTTACGCGAGGAGCTCTGTTTAACAGAATACATATCTCTTGCTACGGAGACCGTAAAGGAGTATAGAACCTTGTTAGACTACATTTATTATCACTTTTGTGTTAACAGATCTTGTGCTGGTTTTGACATCAAAATGTTACTTTTAACTTTTTGATATTCTGACCTCTGTTAAATGAGAAGTATATACTCGCTCCGCCCCATAATAAGTGTCCTCTTAGCAACAAAAAAATAAAATAAAAATTGTCCCATGATAAGTGTCATGTGAGGAAACCAAGACATAATTTAACTAGTTTTTCCAACTCTACCCTTAGACAAAAACTGACAACTTAAAGTAACATCTAAATGATGATTGGAAAAGCCACATAGTAACTTGGTATTGTTGGATTCCCAATGTCAAAAGGTTTACTACTTGTGCATGCTCTAATCAAGAGAAAAAAATAATTTATCTTTATTATATAGGGGTAATTTAGTAAACTTCATATTGCATTATTGGTTTCTTAATATGCGTGTTTTTGGCTAAGGTGACACTTATTATGGGACAGTGAGAGTATAAAATACTAACTCCATAAATGTTTGTACTTCAGATGAGTTCTACAAGCATATGAAAGTTTTAATAAGTCTTACTTATATACCAATATGTATGTATTTATTTGCAGATAGTGACTAATGGAGCCTACCGTAGCATTGAGCATAGAGCAATGGTTAACAACGAAAAGGAAAGACTCTCAATTGCAACATTTTACAACACAAAACTTGATGGACAAATTGGTCCTGCTCCAAGTATCATTTCTGCTAAAAATCCGGCAAAGTTTAGAAGTATTGGAGCTGCAGATTATTTCAGAGGTTTATTTGCTCGCAAACTTGATAAGAAATCATACTTAGATGTTTTAAGAATTGAAAATTCTGAGAATCCAGCAAGTTGAACAGTATTGGCCAAAGCTACTTATGAATTCTTTCAAGTAATTATCCAATATGATTAAATACTTGTGGATTTTCCTTGTAGTAGTTGTTATTATCTGTTAATCTTCTCAAGAAGTTGTGTTTCAGCAACATTCAGTTACTAGCTTTCAATTAAGTTAGACCTACCAGTCAACCATTATCTGTCAAAGATGTTCTGCTGATGCAATTGGGGTCAATTCGGTTGGAAAATATGTATTTACTATATGGTAACAGTATTATAATTTCCAAGAACTCCTGATTTCAGGCATAAAATATCTTCCAGATCTCCAAATACATATATCCATCTTCCTTGATCTTGATTTTAGTGTGATGTAATAATCCGACACAGAGGTCATGATCGGCACATCGAAGGACAAAATTCACCTTGCAAGTGTACCACTTCTGTATAAAATTATATCAGAAAAGAACTCTATCTAGAAAAGTAGGATTGTTCATTCGCAATATTTCCTAATACAAATCATATCACCCCAATATACTATACAATTCTGCTGCATAAGCAAAAATGAAAAAAAGAGGAAGGGAGAAACGTATATTAGTAAGGAAAAGAGATAGACAAAATTAGAACTTATCTAATTATTGGTCACAAGATGAAGAAATAATCTAGTTTCAGTATTCAGGCTGAAGTCATATGCAGTGCTACTAAAGATGCATAAACTCCATCGTTGATGTTCATAAGAGCATCATGTCTTCCTTTCTCGGCAATAACTCCATTCTTCACAACAGCAATGACATCAGCCCCTTTGATTGTGGTTAAGCGATGAGCTACTACCACGGTTGTCCTGTTTACCATTACTTGATCCAATGCTTCTTGAACTATACGTTCTGATTCTGCATCTAACGCACTTGTTGCCTCGTCTAGCAAAAGTACCTTTGGATCCTTCAATATTGCTCTTGCAATAGCAATTCTTTGCTTTTGTCCACCTGATAATTGTATCCCTCTTTCGCCAACCGATGTATCATATCCTTGAGGCAATGAGGCTATAAAGTTGTGTGCGTTTGCTGATTTTGCTGCTTGAATGATCTCTTCTTCTGTTGCATTCCCTTGTCTGCTGTAGGCAATGTTGTCACGAATAGTTTCATTAAACAGTATTGGTTCTTGACTAACCAGGCCCATTTGTTGCCTTAGCCAACTTAGCTTGAATTGTCTGATTTCCACACCATCCAAATATATCTCTCCTGATTCAGGATTATAGAACCTCTCTATTAGGCTAATGACAGTTGATTTCCCACTTCCACTCTCTCCCACCAAAGCAACAGTCTACAAAGAGGCGGAAAAAAAAGTATAAGCCAATCGAATAAAAGATGAAGTACATTATAATGTAGAGGGAGTAATCGAAAATACCTTTCCAGAAGGGATAGTTAGGCATAAATCCTTGAAGATCTGGACATCGGGGCGAGTTGCATACCTGTAACTCACATGTTTGAACTCAATATCTCCGCGAACAGCAGCTAGAGTAGTGCCAACATCAGAACTTGAGTCAATCTTGGGTTTTCTATCAAGAATGTCAAATATAGAGGCTATAGAATCCTTGGCTTTGTTAGCATCTGGGGCCATTCCAGTGCTTTGAGTAACTCCAACAGCTGATAGAGTCAATGCAAAGAAAACCTGCAACATTTAAGAATACCTTTCAGAAAATAAATACAGATAAGCAAGAACTGAAAAGGAAAGAGAAATTTGAGTATTTTTACCTTAAAAACTTGGCCAAATGTTGCTAATCCATGATGAATAAGGACAGATCCTATGTAGAAACAGAAGGCGTTTGTGCAATACAGTATAAAAGAACCAAAACCTAAGCTAGCTCCACTAACAATTCCTATCTTTACTCCTTGCTTCATTGGACCTTCACATTTCTTTTGGTACATGTCCATCACTTTCTCCTCCGCACAGAATGATGCCACTGTTCTTATACTCCCAACAGCATCATTTGCTATTTGGCTAGCTTCTTCATACATTACCTGGAAAAATGACAATCAATTTTTAAATTAATTCAAGCGCCTTTAATAATGAAATTTATTTATAAGGATTAAGAAATAAGGGAAAACCTTGGCATCAGCACTAAAGCCTTTGTACATCTTGGTTTGGAGGAATCCTTGCACACCAATTAAAGGCAACACAAGAAGGATTATAATTGCTAAAATCCAATTAGCAGTGAAGGCTATCACAAGGCCGGCTACTACAGTTGCTATGTTTTGTACAATAAGTGCCAGTGCATCACCCATAAGAGTCCTGACTGTGGAAGCATCAGTTGATAATCTTGCACCCACTGCACCACTGCAGTGAAGAAAATATTTCAGTTTTTAGCCTACAACAACCTGTTAAGTACATAGTTAGAGGGGAGACGGCAGATTTCAGTACTTATTGATTTGTTAACAAACCTTGAATTTGCAGGGTCATCAAACCAGCTGATTTCTTGGTGGACTACTTTCGTAAATGTCAAAGAACGAATTCTCTCGATCAATTTCCCCCCTGCAACTCCGAATAAGTAGTTCTGGAAAGGTACAACTAGCAAAGTCACCACACCGAGGCCAACATACATGGTTGCCCAGAATCTTGATTCCTTTCGCAGCTTATGTGGTGGGTAAAAGAATATTTTAATTGCTGTCGAGAGTAAGAGTCCGAATATGGGGAAAATCAGACCATGTACGATCGCAGCCAAAGATCCAAGTAGCAAATATGGAAGCTCGGGTTTGTTTAGTTCAGCAAGCCGCCTTATGGAAACTTTCTTTTTCTTCTCTAAGCTTTCGTTATCTTCTTTTTTCTTGTCCTCATCTCCTGTTTCCGCTTCGTGAATATCAATCAGCCCTGGAACAGGATAGTTCAGTGTGAAGGAATGTCTAGATGATCCATGGCTTGTTGATCGTTTCACTGCTGACAATCGCTGGCTAGATGACCTGCTCAGGTTATTATCCAAATCCGTGGTTAGATCCGCCTTATCAAAGTCCATATTTTTCATTTTCTCTTCTTCCTTATTCCCTCCCTGCATTCGCACAAGCTGAGAATATGCCCCATTTGGATCTTGTATCAACTCAGCATGCGTTCCTATTGTCGTGATGAGATACAAAAGAAATGCATATAGTTTAGTTATACCAAAATAAAAAATAAAAAAAATGGATGCACAAAAGTATAGCCTGATAAATATTCTTTAGAATTATTACCTTGCTCTAGTAGTTTTCCAGCATTCACCACTGCTATAAGATCAGCATTCCTAATGGTTGTTAGACGATGAGCAACAACCACGGTTGTTCTATTCGCCATGACTTTCTCGAGTGCTTCTTGCACGATTCTTTCCGATTCAGCATCAAGTGCACTTGTAGCTTCATCAAGGAGAAGTATTTTTGGGTTCTTTAAAATAGCCCTTGCTATTGCCAGTCTTTGTTTTTGTCCACCGGATAGTTGTGTTCCGTGCTCACCTACCATAGTGTCAAGCCCCTATAGGACCCGCAATGAAAACGATGAATTTCCAATTCGTTTGCCTATTTAACAGCTAATTGTAAGTGTGAACAAGGAATAAAGGGAAACATATATTACCTGTGGGAGTTTGTAAAGGAACTTGGCAGCATTAGCAAGTTCAATAGCTGTCTTAATCTCGTCTTCAGTAGCATTTTCTTTACCATAACTGATATTCTCTTTTATGGTTGTTGCAAACAGGATAGGTTCCTGACTTACTAATCCCATCTGCTGCCTCAGCCATTTGAGTTGAAATTTCTTCAAATTGACACCATCTATGAATACTTCTCCAGCTTCAGGATCATAAAATCTCTCCAGTAAACTGATGACCGTGGACTTCCCGCTTCCACTTTGCCCAACCAAAGCAGCAGTTTTGCCATTAGGAACGACAAGTGAGAATCCGCTAAAGATTTGCACATCTGGCCTAGCTGGATACCTAAAGTACACATCTTTAAGCTCAATTTCACCCTTGATGTCTTCTAACACAACCCCGCTCGTGTCAGATGTGTCAATCAAAGGTTTCCTGTTGATTGTCTCAAACATTTTGTATGCTGCAGCCTGTCCTGCTGCAAATGCATTCAAAGATGGTGTTGTTTGGCCTAGAGACCTGCAAATTGATAACAGAACAAACAAAAGGATTGCACTCTTTAGCCTACACCAATTTTTCAACACAACAAATCTAATAAGATGCTTTAAACAGAGAATTATATCCTTACATTCCACCAGTCATAATAGCCATA
>NC_081343.1:50314793-50427712 GCF_029784015.1 Lycium ferocissimum | reverse complement strand
TAATCAGGCTGAAGTCATATGCAATGCTACTAAGGATGCATAAACTCCATCTTTTATATCCGTAAGACCATCATGTCTTCCTTTCTCTACAATGACTCCATTCTTCATAACAGCAATGATATCAGCCCCCTTGATTGTGGTTAAGCGATGTGCTACAACCATGGTGGTCCTATTTACCATTATTCGATCCAATGCTTCCTGTACTATACGCGCTGATTCTGCATCTAATGCGCTTGTTGCCTCGTCTAGCAAAAGGATCTTTGGATCCTTCAATATTACTCTTGCAATAGCAATTCTTTGCTTTTGTCCACCTGATAATTGTATCCCTCTTTCCCCAACCGATGTATCATATCCTTGAGGCAATGAGGATATAAAGTTGTGTGCATTTGCTGATTTTGCTGCTTGAATGATCTCGTCTTCTGTTGCATTCCCTTGTCTGTTGTAGGCAATGTTTTCACGAATAGTTTAGTTAAACAATATTGGTTCTTGACTGACCAGGCCCATTTGTTGCCTTAGCCAACTTAGCTTGAATTGTCTGATTTCCACACCATCCAAATATATCTCTCCTGATTCAGGATTATAGAACCTCTCTATTAGGCTGATGACAGTTGATTTCCCGCTTCCACTCTCTCCCACTAGAGCAACAGTCTACAAAGAGGCGAACAATAAAAGTTTAAGCCAGTCTAATAAAAGATGAAGTACGTTAGAATGTAGAGGGAGTACTCGAAAGTACCTTTCCAGAAGGGATGGTTAGGCATAAATCCTTGAAGATTGGGGCATCTGGGCGAGTAGCATACCTGTAACTCACATGTTGGAATTCAATATCTCCATGAATAACAGCTAGAGTAGTGCCAACATCAGAACTAGAGTCAATCTCGGGTTTTCTATCAAGAATGTCAAATATAGAAATTATAGAATCTTTAGCTTTGTTAACATTTGGAGCCATCGCAATACTATGAGTAACTCCACCAGCCGATAATGTCAATGCAAAGAAAACCTGCAATGTTAAAGTTCTCATTTCAAAAATTAAGACAGACAGGCAAGAGAGTGAGAGTGAGAGTGAGAGAGAGAATCATGTAACTTAACCTTAAAAACTCGGTCGAATGTTGCTAATCTATGTTCAATAAGGACAGATCCTATGAAGAAACAGAAGCCACCAATACAGTAAAGTGTAAAAGAACCAAAACCTAAGCTTGCTCCACTAACAATACCAATCTTTACTCCTTTCTTCATTGGGCCTTCACATTTCTTCTGGTACATGTCCATCACTCTTTTTTCTGCACAGAATGATGCAACTGTTGTAATACTGCCAACTGCATCATTTGCTATCTGACTAGCTTCTTCATACATCACCTGGAAAAATGAGCAAAACCTTTTTTTAATAAAGTTCAACCACCTTATGAAAGTGTAATTATGAAAAATAAAACTAACAAAAACCTTTGCATCAGCACTATAACCTTCATACAACTTCGTCTGGAAGAATCCTTGCACACCAATTAAGGGTAACACAAGAAGGATTATAATTGCCAGAATCCAATTAGCAGTGAAGGCTATCACAAGGCCGCCTAATGCAGTTGCCATGTTTTGTACAATAAGTGCCAGTGCATCACCCACAAGGGTGCTGACTGTAGAGGCATCAGTTGATAACCTTGCACCCACTGCACCGCTGCATTCAATAAACTTCCACTTTTTAGCATATGTCATACTGTTGAGCTGGGGGGGGATTGAATGACTATTGACTTGTTGACAGAGCTTGAATTTGCAGGGTCATCAAACCAGCTGATTTCTTGGTGGACAACTTTCTTAAATGTCAAAGAACGGATTCTCTTGATCAATTTCCCCCCTGCAACTCCAAATAAATAGTTCTGGAAAGGTATAACTAGCAAAGTTACCACACCGAGGCCAACAAACATGAGTCCCCATAATCTTGATTCATTTCGCAACTTCTGTGGAGGATTAAAGAAGGATTTAATGGCTGCTGAGAGCAAGAGCCCGGATAAGGGCAAAAGTAGGCCATGAATAATTGCAGCCAATAATCCAAGTAGTACATATGGAAGCTCAGGTTTGTTAAGTTCAGCCAGCCGCCTCAGAGGAACTTTCTTTCGATTCTCTAGGCTTTGCTCGTCATCTTTTTTCTTATCTGCGTCTCCTATTTCAGCTTCATGAAGGTCAATCATCCCCCGAACAGGATAGCTGAGTGTGAAGGAATGTCTAGATGATCCATGGCTTGTTGATCGCTTCACTGCTGACAATTGCTGGCTTGATGACCTGCTCAAGTTATTGTCCAAATCCATGGTTATACTTACCTTGTCAGAATCCATATTTTTCATAATCAGGTTGTCTTCTTCATCGCCTCCCTTGCCTCCCTGCATTCTCATAAGCTGGGAATATGGCCCATTTGGATCTTGCATCAACTTATCGGGCTTTCCTATTTTCATTATGAGAGTAAAAGATGCTTATACTTATCCAGAAAAGTGATGCCTGATGAACCTCTTTCTCTTTTTTAAATTATTACCTTGCTCTAGTAGTTTGCCAGCGTGTAGTACAGCTATAAAATCAGCATTCCTGATGGTTGTTAGACGATGAGCAACAAGAATAGCTGTTCTTTCCGTCATGACTTTGACAAGTGCTTTTTGGACGATTCGCTCTGATTCATCATCAAGTGCACTTGTAGCTTCATCCAGGAGAAGTATTTTTGGGTTCTTCAGAATAGCCCTTGCTATTGCCAGTCTTTGCTTTTGTCCACCAGATAGTTGTGTTCCATGCTCACCTACCATAGTGTCTAGCCCCTATAGATCCCCGAAACAAGAAAAGGATGAATCACCGTACATAAAATAATTCAAGTTCGTCCTTTGCATATTAGCAGCTTATAGAAAGCGCAGACATGGATATTAAGGAAAAAAATATTACCTGGGGTAGTTTGTCAATGAAATTAGCAGCATTAGCAAGCTCAATAGCTGCACTAATCTCCTCTTCAGTAGCATTTTCTTTACCATAACTGATATTTTTCTTTATGGTAGTTGCAAGCAGGATAGGCTCCTGGCTTACTAATCCCATCTGTTGCCTTAGCCATTTGAGTTGATATTTCTTCAAACTGACACCATCTATGAGTACTTCTCCAGCTTCAGGATCATAGAATCTCTCCAGTAAACTGATAATAGTGGACTTGCCGCTTCCACTTTGCCCAACCAAAGCTACAGTTTTGCCAGTAGGAATGACAAGTGAGAATCCACTAAAGATTTGCACATCTAGCATGGCTGGATACCTAAAATACACATCTTTAAGCTCGATTTCACCCTCGATCTCTTCCAACACAATCCCCCTCGAGTCAGATGTGTCAATCAAAGGTTTCCTGTTGATTGTCTCAAACATTTTGTATGCTGCCGCCTGTCCTGCTGCAAATGCATTCAATGACGGTGTTGTTTGGCCTAGTGACCTGCAAATAGATAAGAGAACAAGCGAAAGGTTTGCACTTCATAGCCTACACCAATTATCCAATAAGACAAATCTAAGATGCTTTTAACGGACAGAATTTTACACTTACATTCCACCAATCATTATAGCCATGAGAACATTGATGACATCTCCACCATGATAACCGATCTCTACTATCAGCTTAGAACCATACCAAATGGCAAGTCCATAAGTAGAGAAAAGAACGAGTAAGACTGTGCCAAGTCCAACCCCATAAACAAGCCCTTGTCGGACAGTAAAAGCATAGGCAATTTTCAGTGTGTTGTCATACTTATTTATCGCCAGCTTCTCTCCATTGAATGCTGCAACCTAAAGTTATTTAGCTTTTAGATTAGAATTAACAAGTCATATACAAAATTATTTAGAAACATATTGGATTGTCCTATGAGGCTTTACTGTTCTGATTGCTCCGACAGTTTGCTCAACTAGATTTCCAGCTTGTGCATAGGCAATTTGTCCGCGACTTGACATTTTGGACATTATTAATGCCATGGCTCCTCCAGAAATGACAAGGGCAGGTACGCAAGAAACCAAGACAAGTGAGAGAAGCCATCCCTTTGTGAAGGCGACTATGAAGCCTCCAACGAATGCCGAGAGAAATTGAA
The DNA here is from genome assembly GCF_029784015.1 of Lycium ferocissimum. Taxonomy (NCBI): domain Eukaryota; kingdom Viridiplantae; phylum Streptophyta; class Magnoliopsida; order Solanales; family Solanaceae; genus Lycium; species Lycium ferocissimum. The sequence goes on along the minus strand of NC_081343.1, from coordinate 50,423,633 downwards.
TGAACTTCCCAACCTGCAATGGTTCAACAAAAGATTTTTACAGTTATTTTCTGTTGGGTTCCAAGAAGAAAAAAAATTAGGCACAGCTAAAACAGCAATGAACTAAAGTGGTAGCAATGTAGCATGAGTTAGTACAGAACTGCACCTTATCTCCCAAGGCATCTTGAATGAGAATAGTATCTCCAGACATTCTTCCAATGACCTCTCCAGTTGTTGTTTCAGTGTCCAAGAAGGCAATGTCTTGCCTCAATATTGTCTTCAAATATAATCCCCGAATGCGAGTCGCTTGTCTCTCTCCAGTAACCATCCAACACGACATCTCTGTAATGTTACAGGGGCAAGATTTCAATATTGAGTGCACAGGTTCTTTCATCAATTAGAATGCCCAAGAATTTAAATGATAACACCAAAACCAAGTAGCGTACACTTACGTAAAAAGGAAGCAATGCCTGAACCAATAGCGAGGTATACATAGTAAATTGCAACCTGGAGATAGAATCAAATTATCTAATTTAATATAAATATCGAGTGCAAATTGCTAGTATTTACCGAGAAAATGGTATGATGAAAAGCCAAAAGTCAAACTTCATGTCTTCAATCCCACCCCAACCTCCCATCAAAAGAGGAAAACAGGAACTTTATTTGCTGCTCTTTGTTTTGTCTATTGAAACATTGTGCATGTCAACTTTGATTGCAGGCATAAAATCGAGAGATTAATCAAACTGATGTAAAACCCCGAAGATGTAAAAACTCATGACTATTTCAACACTGGGAAACTCAACAAGAAAAGAGAATATTCTAAAATAGCTCATGAATATCTCAAGAGTAAAACAAAAAGATATCTCAACAAAAAGAAAAAGTCAGAAGAAAATAAGTTTATGCATGTTTTATGCATTAATGATATATTGTGTAAAAAAATTACTTGATGTATACAATGAGAGGTAACCACTTCATGTCAACCTTAATACGGTATAATCTTAGTAGAATTAAAGCAGTGTAAGAAAATTTTATACTGTAAATGCATATAACTTAAACTAAAAGAAAGTGAGTACCTTTGAGACATTACGAAGAACCTCATCAGAAGATGAAGCACCACATGATTGACATCAAAGGTTGAGTTAATCCTTCGCCAATAGCTCCAAAGGTTCCAATGATCATTAGTGCAACATCGACCCTATCTGCAAAGAAAAATAATTTGTAGAATGGCACTTTCTGATCTTCATATCCTTTAATTCTCGATGCTTCTTCTAATTTTTCTCCATTATCATCCATTTCTTGAATCTATGCAATAGAGTTGTGCACTTCAAATGAGTTCTTTAAAGACAAAACGCAACGAAAGAAATTAAAGAACAAGCAAAGTGATAGTAATACATAGTAGAAGCTAAAAAACGAAAAGAGATGCACTTTAATTTCAACTTAATTTTCCGCTAGTAGTGAAGGTATGATACGTGCATATGTATTTAATCGTAAGTTTTACACTCACATTTGACTAGGATATATAAATCACATACTTTTAGTTAGTAGCATGTGGCCTCCCATTTTTGCCGCCCACATATTCATATGGTTGCTTGTTGATATAAAATTTAAAATTTTAAAATGATCTCTTCTACGAGTATATTATAGTACTGTTAAAAGCCTAAATTCAATAAAATATTAGTAATTTAATGACGGAAAGCAGCAAGGCTTCCTGTAGCCTCCGGTGCATATGATAAATAGCCAAGAAATTAAACAACAATGTCAATATGAGCTAATATTAAAAATTCTATATTTACATTCTGAAATTCCATTATGTAATTGGTATTGCAGTTGAATATTTTATCTATGATTACATTATGTTCTGGACTATATATATGATGATTATTATGGAAATATTATTGAAACGTGTTCCATTGAATTAGTTTATAAGGGGTTATAGCACAAGTTTTGGTCGGAAACAATATGATCCCTTAACTTTTAACTAGAGGTTTCGGGTTTGAGCTAAACATGTGGTATGTATCAAATTTCACCCCTATGGTTGGTACTTGTTACCAATTATTTTTCGCCCCTTTATCCAACTAACTTAACCAAAAATAGTTGGACACTGAAACCAATATTATTTTCTTTCTAAAATGCGACCCTGAAGTTACAACTATGTGCATCTGAACAAATAAAACTAGGCATAATACATAAACAGACCCTTATACTTGGCCTCAGCTAGCAAGTATGCCCTCCAACTTTACGTGTGCACAACGAGGCACCTCAACTTGTACAAAATTGAACATGTAAACACAGATACTGACGTGGCACATAAATTTTGAAGGGCCACGTTAGTGCCAAGTCAATGTCACGTCAACATTTGTGTTTACATGTTCAACTTTATACAAGTTGAGGTGCCTACTTGTGCACACCTAAAGTTGGAGGGCATACTTGTCAATTGAGGCCAAGTTAACCGGCCTATTTATGTACTACAGTCAAACCTCTCTATAATGGCAGCGTTTGTCCGGGAATTCCATGGCTGTTATAGTGAGGTGCTGTTATGTATGTATACTGTCATTTGATGTTTAGATCTCATTTTGTTGTTATAAGCAAAAGTACGCAAACAACTATTTTCTCTATACTTTTTAGGTTATAAACGAAAACAATGTACTTGTTAATTTTAAAATCTCAATTGATTTTATACCTCAATAATTAAAAATTAAAAAGACTAATAAATTACTAAATAAATCCATAACTAGTTGTACTATACCAATAAAGTAATAAAATCTAAGGAACATATGCATTTAAAATTAATTGATAATTTAAATATTTCAAGGTTGACGTAAGAGTTCTACAATTGTAGCTAGGTTGTTTCGTAAATTTCATTCTCTTATTAATAATATAACGCTTCAATTGACAAAGAATTTTGTCCAAACTTTTAGCAAAAGGAGCTCAACAGTTGACTGATCTATCTCATTCCAAGTAGCGGTAGGTTGAGGCTCTTCATCAACACTTTCATTGTCACCTTCTGCATCCGATGTTTATTGAAATTTTCTATGCGCATGACATTAATGATGATTATCATAAATATTTTAATATTTTATTTTTATACATAATACATTTTTACAAAATGTTATTAGACAATATTTGAGTATGGCTGTTATAGAAAGGTAATTTTACAAAGAGTGTACTGCTATAATAATGTCATTCTGTTACAGGTAAAATGTTGTTATAGAGAAGTAAAATATAACATGAAAAATCGGTTCCGGAAAAAGTTAGACTGTTATAGTGAAATCTTTATTATAACGAATGACAATTATAGAGAGTTTTGACTATATGCCATAAAACTATGATCCGTTGAATGCTGTCTGTGGGCCTCTTGTTTCATGTTCGATGTCACTGAAAGCATTTGCTGCATTTGTTCCGTGCAATGCATATATATATATGTGATTTTTACCATTTGTTTAGTGTTCTGTTGACCTCAGTAATAAATAAAAAATGTTTCTTTCATAATTCACAATTTCACAACTATCTTGTTCAAAAACAAAATTACACAGCCCCATTTTCGTTCCCAGGTAGAGGGGAAGGATACTAACTCGCTGTATTTCAGCAATCATCCAATCAGCTATGCCCGCGGAAAAAACAAAGGGGGGAAAGGAAAAGACCAAAAGAATAATCTTTTCTATCCAGTATATCCCTGAAGGAACTGATATGAATATATTACACACTTAACTCTATGCTCTTGCATGAACAAATGGATGAACTGGGAACAGGTTAACAAATAGCAGCAGCCAAAAACACCATGTCTCAGTAAACTTCAGTCAAATACCAGCAGCAAGAAAAGACGAAGTCTCAGTAAACTTCAGTTGCTCCATTAGAAGTAGGTACTCTTTGTCGTTTCTCCACGTACTCAGATGGAAACCAACCTGCCTTGCCTTGACATTCTCCTTCTGACCACCCTGATTGAGTCACCTGAACGTAACATTAAATTGGAAAAGAGAGACACTCTTCAATTCAACATCGATATAAAGGTTGAAGAAGTAACCACGGTTTCTTCTATTGGACTCTACAGTGTTTCATTGAACATATCGTGTACATCTATGAAAGATCGTAGTTTTATTGCCTCTACAAGTTTTGAGAAGAACAATAAAAATGACACATGGAACATGAGAGTTACGGCTGTGTCATTTTCCTTGTTCATTTATAGAGTATTCTTTATTTTGTTCACATTTTTCTAACTTTTACTTCCTTCTTTTTTCTTTTTGGTGGAGAGGGCCAATTTAAAGTGGGAAGGACCGCAAGAGGGGGCAGGTTTAAAGTGGAAAGTTGGGCATATATTAAATTCATTTCTCAGATAAATTGGAAGATAGAACTTTATAAGGAAGACTAGTGAGTAGTGACAGCAACCATCTTTACTGGTATCTATGAAAAGGCTTAGGACTTTAAAGGGGCTTTTAAGATATAGAGAAGGAATGATGCTCCAGCAGATATACATGTGAGTTTATGTCAAACTTCAAGCAATATGTTATTATCTTAAGAGAGAGGGTCCAAAAGAATAAGGGGCAGAATTTTAGAATCATATAAACAACCTTACGAACAACAACATAATCACCCACAGACAAGCTTAGCTCCTTTTCTGATTCAGCTTCAAAAGAATGAATAGCCTGTGTGACAGAGACAAAATTATTACCATGCTTCATTAAATACTTAAACTCATTAATAAAACGGTAAGAACTACACTGATAAGACTGTCTCAGAGCCACACAGTTTAAAAGTACTCTGACCAGCAATACATGCTCATTCTCAATCAGCTTTTCCTCATAGGTTTCTTTCAAATTGTATAATAAATAAACCATTCTGCAATTAAGATTATGAAAACTGTTGTTAAGCAGAGGTTACCTCAGCCAAAAAGTATTTTGTTTTCTCAGGCATGTGGGTCGGAGGGTTTACAGGAAGTGTGGCTACAGGAGGAGCAGCCTCTTTTCGCTGTTTTTCAGAAACTATCTGTACAGATTGCAAATTGTCAAGTAAGAAAAAATTAGCTAGGTGTAAAGCATAGCTCTGGAGAAATAAGAAAGGAAAAACACTCACCTCAGCTTCAATATTACCCAAAATAACAGCAACTCTCTCATGATAAAGCTTTTCTGCTTCAACCTGCAGATGATTATACTCACTTTCACCAGTTTGAAAATGGTTACCCATGCAAAAGAATAAGTATCAACTCCATGAGAAGCACACATGCACCAGCATACAATACATACCATTGCGACAAGCCTCTGAAATGTAAGCCTCTCCTGCTGCGATTCTACAGCAGCTAATGCTGCAGCTGCTTCTTTACCTAGTACTGCCATGTTGGCTTTCATTTCATGCATTTTAGCTTCTGCTGCGTGCAGCTTTGCCACATTCTCTGGGATGGGAGCTTCCCTCACCCGAGCTTGTCTTCTAGAAACTTCGGCTGCCTGCTTACTTTGTATTCAATAATAAGGATGTGATGACAGCGCAAAATAGTACGATAAGACATTTATCATAACAGTCTTTAGGAACAGGATTAATCGTTACAGTAACCTGTATCTCTGCCTCTTGCCTCATTTTACTGTAGCGCTGAGCAAGATGACGAGCATCCTCTAAGGGAGAACCAGCTACCATAGCTCTCAATGGTTCTAGTACCTGGAAATAGAAAAGCCCATTATAGTCTGCTACCGTAAGGCTGCACTATGATAGTCTGCTACCGTAAGGCTGCACTATGAAGTATTGCATGCAGGTATACAGTACAAAGTTTCATGTCTCATCAACAACTAAATGTGAAGTATCTTAAAAAGGAATAAGCCAGTTACCCTAAATGTAGGTTCAGGACATAACACCAGTTAAAGCCTTATAAGAGCTAAATTCATCACAAATAACAGAAAGAAAAGTGAAAAAGAAGGTAGTGAAATATCGCCAAAATTATGTTTTATGTGACAAAAAAGGCCAGTACCATGATTCTTTACATATGTTATTTATCCTTCTTTTTGGTTGAGGAAGAGGATATTACTTTTTCCTTTTGCAACTGAAGCATGTGCTCACAGAAAATCATCCAGAAACCAGTAAAGCGAAAAACTCCAAGAACAAGAAGGGGGCAGGGAAGTGACGTCTTTCTTGCCATGTGTGTCAAGGAGAAAACTGGAGAGGAAAATGATTATCATTTAGTTTTTCAAGGGAACTGTTTCAGCAATTTCTTTATGCATTTGTCACTTGCTACCAGCACCAGAACCTAAGACTGTCATCATTGGTTTCTTTGTCTTCACAGTCCCATTAGAAGTCTTTCCCACAAAATGTAGCTATAAGCCTATCTGTGTGAGGACAGCATGATCTTAGGCTAAGCTGGGACTAAACTACTGCATTGATCCAGCAATCCACTGACTTTTAGGCCCAGAGGAAAACCTTTTATCTAGCTCATGCAACTCTAACAAACAAATAAGACACTATATCTTGCTTCTAATTAGTTTTCTTTGACATACACCTGATAATCTTTCATACTTCATATTACATGCACATTTTACCGACCTGACTAAAGAACAGTTTGTTTAGATCTTCAACCTCCTTCTCTGCATGCTTACGAGCATCACCATAAATAGAAGCAGCCTTCGCTAACACCTCGTCATTGGGATTTTCGACTCCATATTTGCCGCAATCTTCTGATAATTTAGTTCCTGGCTACCATAAACTTCCACCAAATAAGCTGAAATATAAAAACTAAAAAGAAAATAAAAAGAAAAGGAAAAAAAAAAAAACATGTCTCGATCCCACAAAATGGGAGAGAGAAGGATGAGAATGTTTTAGAAGTAGCAGCAGACAAACTCATTAGTTTATCCAACGAGGCCAGGGAACCATGACTACAACAAAGTTTCATTTGCGGGTAAAATCTATATATAGAGAAAATAGGCCTTCAAAAGTGTTACCTGCTTCTATATGCTTGTATCCTATAGCTGTAAATGTTTCAGCTGCCTTAACAATCTCTTTCTGGAAATCCTGCAAAATGATATAAACAGAGAAACTAACTTCAGACAGAAAAAGAAACACAAAGTGAGTTCAGATCAGAATTAAGCAGTGAATTTCCAAGTCCTGGATCCACAACTACAAAAGACAAGATATAGGAATGAAATGATCTCCGCTAGCATGACATTTATCTTGTTCATACATACACATTGTCTTGTGCATTCAGCAAAGCACCTTGGAAGGTAAAATAACATATTTTCCACCACCAACAACAACAAAAGCAAGACACAAATGGCAAGTCAAGCGTGTATAGAAGTATCTTAAAATAGGTCAAGCGCAAAAAGAATTAGAAAAATGAATGCATGTGGACAAGCCATGCTGAATAGCTCGAGTTGATACAACAAGCAAGCTCGGCATCATTATGCTCAACTAGCCTAAGAAGAAGATTAAGTGCATCTTAACAAGCCAAGAATAAATTATAGTAGTCGGAGAAGACTAACCAAGCCAGCTAAGAATAGCTTAAAATAGGTCAGAGTCAAGCTAATTCATAAAAGTGAATGCATATCAATAAGCCGAGCTGAACGACATTATGATCAGCTCAGCTAGGTCAAATCTCAGGCTTAGCCGGCAAAAATGTAAGCCAGCGAAGAATCACAGCAGAGACGACCATTTAGTTCAGAATCTTCAGACCATGTAGCACTGAAGCGGATATCAAACAAATAATTACTTGAACATAACACTTAGCACCTAACTTTCACTCGTGGACCCCAACCACACCCTCAGTTATTTTTCTCGAGTGACTTAGATTTTTATGTTTGGTTGTGTACTGTATTTAGTCGATGCCCGATCTTGTTCATCTTTTTATAGATCAAAGAATCTTAGTAACCACCCAAGACGGTATCAAAATTATAAACATAGGGGAATTTTTCTCAACCGCAATCATCTATCAAGTTAGCCCAACTAACTGTACTTTAGCGGTGTTTTGCCTTTAAAGACTATATGTGTGGACAAAAAGAAATCTTAGGTCTTTTGAGGACAAAGGTAGTCCTATTCAAAGAATTAAGCTGAATTGTTCTTTGTCTATTCAACTCTGGTGTAAAGAGAACTATATAGATGATGCAGAATCAATGATAGATATTTTTAATTCCTTGTAGGAAACAAGGTTACCTGTAATCTTTATCCTACAACATGGTAAGTAGTTATTCTTATTTCTATAATTTGTAGGTAAATACACTACCATTAGATACGAAATATTTTACAGTGTACTACAGAACAATATGAAACATTCTCCAATGACCTAACTAAATTTAATAGATCTAGACATGCTGTGAAGCTGAATATATTCTCTGAACTTTCAACATAACAAAACCATCTATATTCGGACTATCTATATTCGGACTCAAGAAAAACATCTCCAAAACTATCTATATTCGGACTCAAGAATCTTCACGTCCCATTTGCATCCCTTCAAAATATATGGAAGCTTCCTCCCCTCAACTACTTATTAATAATAGAACATGAAGAAACAACTAAGTTTTTCTTGACTTCCCATTACATCGTTACATATCAACAACTATTTTTTTTGATGACATGGGAACCCGCAGCCGCTACGCTTTGGGTGTGCACAGGGTAAACCCAGCTCCTGTGCAATAGGTCGCAAACCATACAGGAGAGATAACCCGCACTAGGCAAGCCCCGTGCGACGAGCTCAACCCAGAAGGCAAATCCCCTGCTGTCTTAGGCCGGGGATTTCCAACCTAAAACCTCCATTATGAAAGTCCCATGCTCAATCAACTGAGCCACCCTTGCAGGTCTACATATCAACAACTATTACCAAGTCAAATGCACAAAAATTGCGATCTCGCTTCAAATTTCGGCGTCTTCCCTTTGTAAGTCAGACCTTAACTAAAGGCCAAATAAGGCTCTACCTCCCAGTAAAAGAATTATATTTAGCTAAATCACTCACCTTTTTGGATTGTCAACTATTAGCAAGAAGCAGGAAGAGCAAAGTGAAGGCCTTTGATAACGACTAAATCTTTTAAGTAGCTAATACATGCTAAAAGAATATATGAGCAGTTGTTTTCTGCCAGTAATTAAATTGCAGTCAGGAATATACTGTAGTAAATTTCACAGTTAGAAAGTAAATGACTGAACATCAAATGTTCCAATATACCATATCGAGAAAGAACTGTAGTCACCGAACAGGCTTTTATTCACATTATGTGACAGAATCCTTACCCTTTTTTCACGGGTAGACTTATACAACTTGTCCAGTTGGTGATGTAATTGCATCTCTACCTCATCAATGACGATAACATCTGAACTTTCATAACCAGTTGCACTGAACTGCTTGATGACTGCCTGAAGTTTAAGAATCGATATAACTAGCAAGTAAGAATCAATATATGACACTATAAAAGTAAACACTTACTGTGAAAAGAAACAATTTGTGCCATCTCTCAAAAGTCAATTACTCAATTGAATTCTTGAGAAAGTGGGGGTTTTCTGTTTTCATCATTGTTGCTTTTTTTTTTTTTTACTTTCTTTTTCTGTTTTACTAGTAACGTTTCAATCTTAGGATACAGGATAACTTTTCCTCCTTCATCTTTCAGACAAATGAAGATGCTATTACGACACAGGTTTGGCAGAACACAGTACCTTTAGCTCAAACCAGTAGTTGTCTTAAAAAATAATTTAATATATACAAAGTATAACTTTAGAGCCCAGTAACTTCCAGGGCTACAATACAGAACCCCATAAACTTCAAATCCTGGATCCGCCTATGCTGCTTTGCACCATTTTGTATTACCATACCAATTTCAAACCACAAAGTAAGCACATTTTATTCAGTTAGAGATCAAAAGAAAACAGGAGAATAAAATCTGAAAATGCACCTTTTCACAACACATTCAATTGAAGATAAACTGAAAAGAAAAATCTAACAAGCATAGAAATTCATAAAGCTTAAAATCTTCCCTCACTCTCATCAAAACTTCACTTCTTTATCATTTCCTTAGAAGTGAATTACTGTTATACAATGATTCTCCAGAATTCAAGTATTCATTCGCACATTAAACTCATAAACTCAAAAGTAGACCAATTTGGGAATGAAGAAAAAAAAGATGATGAATCCAAATTGACTTTGCTATTACACAATTAGCTTGTATCAACCAAAAATTGAAATTTTTCCCGTTTTACAGTTCTAGTAGATAAATCGCTATAAATTAAGATAACCCACAAGAAGAAACACGTAAAGGATACATTTTTATGGTGCCCCAAACAAGAAAATTGGATCAAGAAAGATGGACCTGTTGTTGTTTGGCGACTTGTTCTCTTAGCTTGCTAGCTTGTTTCCTTAAAGCATCCATGTTTTTGCAATTTTTGGAATAGATTTGTTGCTTCCTATATCTGATCTGGCAAAGCTCTTCTACTACTGCTCTTCAATGAAAGATTGATTCTTGAAAGTTGAAAGCAGCTTTAATTGAATTGCATTTCTTCTACTCTTTTCTTTTTACCGAGTCCATAAAAGATAGAGTTAGAATTTGATGCAATCAGGTCACATAAGAAGAATGATAAATTTTAATAGTATTAATAACAAGCAAAAAATAAACATGTTAAATTAAATGAAGGTATAAAAGTTAAACTATCAATATATGTATATAATTTAAATCTGTGAAAAAAGTGTGTATTCTCTATTCCAGTTTATATGACAATTTTCTTGGCATTCTCTTTTTTAAAAGATATTCGCACTTACTATATTTAGAAACTATTAAACTCTAAATTTTTTATTTTTATAATAACACAAATAATATATTAAAAAAAATGAACAACAAAATACCCGCTATAATTCTATAAATGGGGTTTTACACAAACCTATCCTTATTTCACCTCACAAAGTTAGAGAAGTTGTTTTCAAAAGATTCTCATCTCAAATTATCATAAAATACCAAAAATTCAAAGATAATTCTTTCTTTCTTAAAAGGTTGAATTGGGCTTCAAAAAAGCTCTTATAAGGTATGTCATCCATTTTTTTTGGCACGGATTGTACTTCAAAGGCGCTGGTCTTTAATTTTTAGCCTTTACTTAAAAAAATGATCGAAAATATCTCGAGATTCCGAATTTGAATCCCCGCTCAGTAAAAAGAATATAATTTCTCCAGGCAAAGGTTCGTGAAAATTATGCCTTAAAGCAGAAGTTTGCCTTGAGAAATTTTGCAAGACAAAAATTTTTTGTTTTTTTTTTTTATAACTCTGCTTGAATTCTACAAAAGTTAGCCCGAATAGGCTTAATTTTGCTACGAAATTTTGCGTTGCGAATTTATTATTATTATTATTATTATTTTTTAACTGACCTGAGGTTCGAACTCAAAACTTTGAGATATTTTAGACGAAAGGAAAAAATTAAAGAGTAGCAATTTGAGGGCCAAAAGTTAAAGACCACCCCCGAACAAGGACAATCGTGCGAATTGCCCATGTTCAGGTCCAAAAGCCACCACTGGACCAAAATTTTCCAAACCTTGTACATATAACATACGTTATGATTTGGTTCCCATAACCAGCTGATGGCCCAAGCCTAATTTTTAAAGACCTCTTGCACGCCATATCATGGCCCAAGCCAGCTTATGAGAAGAGATGCGAAAGATTCACGAGATTCATATTTTACCATGGTTAAAAAAAATAAAAATTGCATAAATGGCCAAGGTATCATCTCATTTGCATACGTTAAATCCAATTATAATATTCCCTCATGCTTTGCAGTACTCATCCAAATGCGTCCTATTGCAGACTACACTAGGCATGATCAAACAACACTCTGTGTTTCATCATTACTATTATAGAAGCTGTGCAAGAAATTAATCATCTAACTTGCACCTATATGTTTTGGCCTTTTGGTTCATATTGTTGATCAAGAACAGGTTGGGCTTGGAACAAAGGGAAAAGGGGAAAATGTAAGAAGATGCATCTGAATTCCATCAATTTTATGTCCGATTGAGGCAGTTAATAATTGAATCACTTACCAATGTCAATAGTTGATGATTACATAATTTGAAAAATGTCTGCTAATACGATGATTGATTTAATCAATGTGTTCGGAAAAAAGATGCATGTAGGGGTCATGCTATATAAGTTCAAACAACAATTGGCATTCAAACAAATCCTACACGAAGCTAGTCTTTTTAGAAGGGTAAACATGTATTTTCATTGTGTTTTGCATCAGACGCAATATTCGTACTTCATATGTTTTCTTCTACGTGACATTATTAAACATATACCCATTTTTTAAAAAGAAAAGATTATTTGTAATTTGAAGTTTTAAATATGTCATGACATTTCTGTGGCTAAAAAGCATGTCATCAATAGTAATATGAGAAATTTAAAGTCAAAGAATTTACTCGAAGTATTTCAACAACAATAACGTACCCAATATAGTCTCACAATTGCGGTCTGAAAAGAATGTGGTGTGCGTAGACCAAACCTCTACCTTTGTGAGGTAGAGAGGTTATTTCCAGCAAACTATCAGCTCAAGAAAATCATTTTTCATAAATGATTTGAAAGAAATGCAAGAGTAAATAGATATGATGGAAATATTGAAAAAAGCAAAGTGCCGACATTATAAATATTAAAGATAACCAAAGTAAAAGAAATAACAGTAGTAATAAAATTGAAGCATAAGATAATGCTAGCATAATAGTAATAATAGTGGTAAGGGAACATATAAATGCTCCAGGCTATATAACCCTGCGAGGGCAAACGCTCTACTACTTACTAGCTGTCTACCCTAATCCTCGACCTCCATGCTCTGCTATACCTCGATGAGCTGAAGATATGTCTGGGGCATCACCTCTTCCCAGTTCTTCCTCGATCTACTTATACCTCTCCTCAAATATATCACCATCAACCTCTGGCATCTCCTTACTGAGGTATCAGTGTTCCTAAAAAGATGAATTATTATTTTTAAGCAATTTTAAGAAAAGAAAAAAATCACATGGAATGTAACATAAGTTTTCTTTAGTTAATGGGAATTAAAAATAAAAATAAAAAGCACTAAACACTTCAAAATAAAAATAAAGAAGCTAGGATTTCATTTCTCTTGGACAAATAAATTGGGGTTGTTGAATCGCTAGATTTGTCTTCTGGTCAAATATAGTAAAGAAAGTAATCAAAGTCATATGACAAAGAGTCCCAACTTGCTTATTTAATTCGAACTTCTCCTGCCCACATATTTTACCCACCTGTATCCTTAGCCATGAAGAATAATTTATATTTATAATTATCAATAAATGCCACCTTCTTCAATTTTTAGCATTTGTGTTTGATATACCTATGCACTCTGAAAGGGACTCCTCCCTTTGTTATCAATCAAGATCCACATTTCCATTAATTTGCCACATAACGTATTTATACTTTGTCCCTCCACCGAACCCCCCGACTCAGTGCCAGATTCACGTTGGTCCAAAGATGATCAATTGAATCTATCTTCATCAGAAAATTATAGTAAATTTTTTCTCTCACACACACATATATATATATATAAGGTTTAATGCATATGCGGTCTTCTAAACTTACCCTTTTTTTCCATTTTGACACCTCAATTAAGTGTTGTTCCTATTAAACCTCTGAACTTGACTTCAAGTGTGTCTATCAAACACAATCCGACTTACATAGCATCTCACATGATGTATCCTTGAAATTTAAGCTAATGTATGTATGGAATTTGACTATGTTGATAAAGATAATGCTATGTTGATGATGTATTCATATGTGAATTCTTGATTCTCTTTATAAAATATGTTTTGATTTTCAGTTATTTTTAGTTTTAATTTCAAGTAATTGTGATTTGTAGAGTCTTGTGCCAACCATACTTGAGTAAAAAAAATGAAACTTACCATATATCTTTATGTAAGTCGGATTGTGTTTGATAAACCTTGAGTGCCAAGTTTAGGGGTTGATAGGGCAATGACTTAGTTAAGGTCTTGCAAAATGAGAAAAAGGAACAAGTTAGGGGGGTGCATATGCATTAAGCCTATATATAACTAAGGGGCTGGGGTTAGTGAACCTTCGGAGGCAGATGTAGTATTGCAGCATCGAGTTTATTTGAATCCGCTATTTTCATCGCATAACAAAAATTTATATTTAAGAAATTCACTAAAAATAAATTGCAAATGAAACCGTGCATTATTTTAAAATAACAATGGATTCAACTTTAAAAAACTTAAAAATTGAATTCATAAAATTTAAATTCCAAATATGTCTCACCGGAAGGTGGTATTGAATTTTGTCTTTTGGTCATTGTGATTTTATAGAAAGCAAGATTTGCCTAGCTAGTTCAGAAAAGAAAAGAAAAAAGAAGAAAATAAAGACTCGGGTGAATTTGAATCTAAATTTGATTCATACTGAGATTTTTGATTCCGATTCGAGGAAATGTCTGTTACACTTAATTTTTATGTTTGAAATTTGTGGCCTAATGCCCATTAGATCTAACCACGTGACAAAACAGGGAAGAAAGTGGGGAAAAGGGCATCTTCCCAATTTGAAAATGGACACAGATGGTGTATGTGTCCCTTTGAAATTTTGTAAAGTTTGAGTTTTTTAACCTTTTAAAAAAGTCCCCCTTTTGTTTGAATTATTTTTACAATATATATATATATATATATATATATATATATATATATATATATATATATATATTACAGAAGCAATTCAAACAAACAGAGCACAAACACACAATTGACTATGCACTTTTTATAATCATTCAACATAGTTCTTAAAGTCACAAAACCTAATATTGCTAGTAATCTATAGTAGTACTATATAGGGAAAAGGGTCAAAAATACCCCTCTACTTTGAAAAAAGGACTAAAAATATCCTTCAAATTTATTTTTAGGTCAAAAATATCCTCACATCTTAAAGTTTTTCAATATCATAAATGTCTTGACGGAAATTCTCCCAAAATAACCCGAAATCATTTTTTAAACCCCCTCTATCATTTAAATCCCGATCCAACTAAATAATAACCCATAAGATCCCCTTTATTCCCCCAATACGTAGGTTTGAAGTTTGAGGGAATTGGGGGAATAAGATGATCTTATGGGTTATTATTTAGTTGGGTCGGGTTTAAATGATGAAACGGGTTTAAAAAATTATTTCAGGTTATTTTAGGATATAATTTCCATCAAGACATGGGTATATTTGAAAACTTTAAGGATGAGAGGGATATTTTTGACCCAAAATAAGTTCGGAGGATATTTTTAGCCTTTTTTCCAAAGTAGAGGGTTATTTTTGAACCTTTTCCCTACTGTATATAGTTGAAGTCACAAGAAAGAGCAAGATTACCGGCATCTTATGTATGTAGCAATTGGTACAATATTATAATTCATAGGGTTAAGGGTAAAAAACACACCTCAAGTATCACCTTTTTTTTTAGTTTCCTACCTGAACTATCACGAACTAGTTTGCAAAACACACTTCAACTATCACTTGTTCACTTTTCCTACCTAAATTATCACCCACTAGTTTGCAAAGTACACCTCAACTATCAGTTTTGAGGTGTGTTTTGCAAACTAGTTGTTAATAGTTTAGGTAGGAAACTCTTACAATTGATAGTTGAAGTGTGTTTTGTAAACTAATTAGTGATAATTTAGGTAGGAAACTCTCACACCTGATAGTTCAGGTAGGATAATAAAAAAAAGTTTATACTTGAAATGTGTTTTTGTTCATTATCTCTAATTTATATATCTTGTTGAGAACCGGTACTCTGAAGCTTTATTAAGGAAGTATTACAAAACATTCATAAGTGAGCAACATTAAGGAAAATTGTTGTATAAGAATCGAAAAATAAAGAGTTATATTGAATTAATGTATTATATATATACATGATACGTTTTGAGCGTTCGAGCATTAATAAATAGTAATTCGCATATCACCACTGTAAGTTATGTTACTTATCCATTTTTCTAATCTAAAAAAAGGGTGAATTTCATATCTATCATTTCGATAAGATGAACTGAATAATTTGTCACCATTTATGGATAATGAAAATGTCATTCCACAAGAATTGATCCACTATACAATCAATGCCTTAAATAAGAAAATTATTTTTTCTATAATGTTCAGATTCTTATTGCTTAGAAAAACGAAGTTACATCTCTTTTTGAGAGATGATCTCTCTATTTTTTGTTTTATTATATAATCCCTAAATTTATGTAGTAAAAAACCCATAAAGTTAACATATCGTCAAGTCATTTTTATTAAGGACCTGTTTGGAAAGCCACCCAGGTAATTGGAATTGGGTGTAATTACATAGTTTGGCCTGTTTGTTTGACCAGGTAATTACACAGTTAGGTAGGAATTGGGTGTAATTGAGAGGGTGTAATTACACTCTCCAATTCTCAAGGAGGGGCTGAGAATTGGGTGTAATTACACCCTGTAATTATAGGGTTACTTTTTAATTTTATTTTAATTTCTTTTCTTTTTTAGTTTATTTTTTTATTTCTAATATTTAATTTCTTTTTAATTTTATTTTAATTTCTTTTCTTTTCTAATTTCTTTTTTATTTCTATTATTTAATTTCTTTTTTATTTTTACTTTTAAATTATTTGTATTTTTCAAAATATATTTTTCTTTGTATAGAATTTATATTTCATTTCCTTTCTTCTCATTCCCAGCCTTTACTTCTTGTGGTTCCATGTAATTGCTCGAATTTTTTTTAGTTTTTTATTTTATTCATTTAGCATAACCGTGTTAATATTCTAATTTTTGAAACTACATCTCTTAATATTAGAAAGAATGAGTCATTAACAAACTTGGCATATAATAAGTGACGTTATTAAAATAGAATTTCATTTTGAATGAGGTTATAGACTTATATTTTCCCTTTCTTTTGAATTATAGGAGTATTTACTTATGTTACGTTGAAAATACTTATGTAACGTTGGAATTTGACATAAGAGTATTATGTTAAAAAAAATTCTTTTGGATTTTGAATTTAGGTTATATTTTCGATTTTAAAAATATTTGCTTTAGTACTATTGATTTGTTATTTCACTTTACATGTTGTTTATTTTTCACTTACAGTTGATAGAATTATTGTCAAACATTTGAATAGTGTTATGGCATTATATTTATAAATATTCTTTTTTTGTCAAAGATCCAATCCCGTGATGTTCTCGCAAAAAAGGTATGCTTTTAAGTTTTATAATCAATTAAAATTTAAATATTATTAATTTGAAATTATAAATCAATTATTTTTTTACAATATTAGTTACAAATGTATGATTACTAATTAACATATTTTCAAGAAGCAATGTATTATTAGATAACTAATTTAATATCATTTATAAAGGCACATATTTTTTAAATATTAATTTTAAATTTTTTATAATTAAATTTTATTTTTAAATTAAACCAACTGTGTAATTACACTTGTGCAACCAAACAGCACACTTGTAATTACATTATGTCAAACAAACAGGCCATTGTAATTACAATACTGTGTAATTACTAGGTTATGTAATTACTAGGGTAGTAATTACACCAATTCCAATTACCAGGTGGCTTTCCAAACAGGCTCTAAATAATGATAACAGACCCTTAGCTTCAACATTGACAAGCTTATTATCTCCTTTTTTATCCTAAAAAATAAAATTAAAAAACAATAATTTTATTTTGTCTCGCTATTTGGATGGACAATCTCAACAGTAATAGACACAAAATCAATTATTCTGACTATTCATATTTTTTAATAAAATACTTAGCCAATTATGTGTTAAAAATCGAGCTTGAAGCACTCACCTAACCAGCAAAGCAAGAGTCGATGTGGTTGCAGATCAAGATTAGGAGCCTGTTTGGATGAGCTTAAAATAAGCAGCTTATAAGCTGGAAACAGTTTATAAGCCAAAAAAGATAAATAAGTTGGGGTAGGCTAACTTATTTTTTTTTGCTTATAAGTTGTTTTCAGCTTATAAGCTGCTTTAGATAAGCTAAACCAAACGGACCCAATTATTTTTTTGGGCTCATTTTATGCACAAAATGATTTTAAGCTAGCTAGCCAAACACTCAAAAAAGCTAAAAACAGCTTATAAGTAACTTATAAACCAATCCAAATGGGCTCTAGATCACTATAAAAGGAGTCCTACAAAAATGAATATTTTACCTAGGGAAACGTTCATATTTATGTTGGGTTTTTGGTCATACGACACAGTGGCTTATGTGCGACTTATGGTCCACGCAACTCTAGTACTACAATGGTTCTATGATTTTGTTATTATAATCAAGATTCAGTTAGTAAATCTAAATATTTAAAAGAATGTAGCTGGTTAATCTAAATGTTAACCATTGGCAGATCGACTAAACATCCAAGTACTAGCAAGGATCTCGTACAAATAAATACTATTCCTCGAGTTTACTCTTTGACCAATTTGTTGGAGTTAGATATGGTCAACTTTTAACATTTCATTGCGACATGCCGACATATCATAGAATACCAAAAAATGGAGGGAATGATTTTTTAAGACAGATTTTAATTTAAAAATATAAGTTACAGAAATTTTATGTGTTTTATTTATCAAATTGTTGTATTATAATTTTTCAATTTGTTGTGAATATTGGCATGTACTTTAAAAAAAAAACTTGCAAAAATAATAAAATCAATCTTACCTCGAATATTTGGGCAATATTAACACAAATTTAACTCTTAAGGATTCCATGACAAGTGACACTTTTTAGTAGTACGTTAACTACTATACATATTAAATGAAAACGAAAGTGTACTAAGAGTTAACCTAATGAGAACCCACAAAATGTATGGCTGTCAAATTGGCCACCATTATTTGTCCCAATCTATTGTCGCTTTTTGCCACACAAAAGTCTTCTTCATTTCTCTTGTTTTTACATCTAATTTTATTTCTAGCACTCTCTTCTTCTTGTTTTTTTTTTTTTTTGGGAATCAATTTTCACTTAATTGTCACCATATATGCCTTTATGTTTATCCAAATGTCATCTTAAATTTTTTTAAGGGGCCACTCTATCCTTTGAGAGATGGAGAATGTTTTTTTTTACTTCCAGTTACATATTTTCGTTTTGTAGACTCGTAAAAGAAGAAGAAAAGTACATTTCTTTTGTTTTGAAATCAGAAAACTTACCACCACAATTCTCGAATTTTGTTTATCATCATACGGTAAGTTTTGAGGCAAAATACATCAAAATCCCCCTGAACTATACACGAAAAGTCGATATCACACCTAAACTATACGAACGACCTATTACACACCTGAAATATAAAAAAGTGATATTATTTACCCCCCCCCGACATTTAATAAGTCTCGTGTGGAGGTGTTCCACACGCGCGCGACACGTCAGCAACACGTTATTTGCTTTTTTCTCTTACTTATTTATTTGTGGGCCCCACGTTTTAAAAAACTTTTTCCCTTTTCATTGTGTCTTCTTCACTGTGCCTTCCCCTGTTTGTTTCTTCACTTCATCTCCCATGGAGATGAAGTTTTAAAAGTTTTTTTTCACTTCATCTCCATTAGCACAGCCCCCCCCCCGCCTTTTTCATCTTCATTTCCTCCACTCCCATTCCACCACCACCACGACTTCTTCTCCTCTAACGCCACTCCCAAAATCCTTCGTCTTCTTTTTCTCCATTTCACCAGAATTGAACAAATCGAAGTATTTTCGTCCCACTTACACTCAAATTTATCCAAGATTAAGAAACAATGCGTAACTACAATGAAGAAATTGCACGAATTGCCCTTCAAATGAACTTTTAACAACAATGAAGATATTGCACGAACCGCCCTTCAAATGGGAAATTTTCATTGCACGCACCGCTCTTCAAATGGAAATTTTTCTTCATTGTTTAACAACAATGAAGAAATTGCACGAATCGCCTTCAAATGGATCAAGAAGGGTTGCACGAACCGCCCTTCAAAGAATTTCAAAAAAAAAAAAAAAAAAACCACAATGGGGCGGCGTGGTGGCATGAACGGAGAGAGAGAGAATAATAATAAAAAAAAAAAAAAGGGAATGAAGAGAAGGGGGAGGGGCATGAAGATGGAGTGGGGTGGTGGCGGGTTGGGTTGGGGGATGAAGAAGATGAGGGTGGCATAGGTTGGATGAAGAAGAAGAGGGTTGGGTCGGGTGGAAGGGTGGGGATAGGGTGGGTGGGGATTATAAAAATATATATTTTGTAATTAAAAAAAGAAAATAATAAATAAATTTTAATTAAAACGCGCTTATTTTTCAATTATTTTTATAATTTGTGCCACATCACTGTCGGTGGTATTAATATCACTTTTAGATGTTCAGGTGTGTAATAGGTCGCCCGTATAGTTTAGGTGTGATATCGACTTTTCGTGTATAGTTCAGGGGGGTTTTGATGTATTTTGCCTAAGCTTTGATATTGTATTGTAATAATATTATTTCATGCATTGATGAGTTAAATCAAATTCAGATTCATTAAAAAGAATATCAAAATCGTCTATGAAAGAAGCATTAAATACATTGAGTTTTTTCGACACTTATACCATCTATTTTGCACCCATAGTTTTTTCTTTCTTACCATTGTAGTTAGAGGTGGGCATGGCACGGTATTTGAAACTTCGGTTTGATAATTTCGATTTTCGGTATTTAAAAATACTACATCATTATCATACCAAATTAATTCGGTATGGTTCAGTAGTTTTAAGTTCGGTTTCGGTATTTTGGGTACGGCAATTCGGTAACCATAGTTTGTTCACTACGACTTTCATATATACATATAATAAAGAATTATGACTTCGGCTATTCAAGAAACGTCTCAATTATATTATACTAACACCTTACACACGTAAAAATATTCAAAAGAAAGAACAAGCAATGTCCTTCCTTAATCAATTACACAAAAAGGGCATTTCAGTCAAGATATATATACTTCGGTACACAAAAAGGGCATTTCGATCAATTATATCATACTAACATCTTACACATGTAAAAATATTCGAAGGAAAGTATAAGCAATTCCAACGTCTAAACAATTAGTTTGTACTAATACTAATTATATATTTGTTAGTATTTTATATATATATATATAGTTATATGGAATACTTCGGTATAGTATTCGGTATTTCGGTATTTTCGCTATCAATACCGAATACCGTACTAAATACCAAGCTTTTCAAAAATGCATACCAAATACCATATCAAATACTATAATATTGAAACTGCGGTATCAAAAATTTCAATTTCAATATGGTAATCGATATATACCGTACCGTGCCCACCCTTAATTGCAGTCATAGTTCACGTGGTGTCACATTATGGTAAAAGGATGAGAAATTTTTGAAAATTAGAAAACTGATTTATTCCCCTAAAAAAAGGAAACAAAAGGCAACAACTTTAGGTAAAGATCACATGAACGAGCATGTTCGATTTGAAAAGCGTATGATTGTTGATTGCAAACTATAGCTTTATCAAGTACTTCTGGATCCAAATTTTGTCATCTTTCATTTAAAAAGTACTACCACGTTAATAAATAATAAATAGGAAAAAAAAAAGAACTTTGAATTTTTTTCATGTGTCATAGAATAAGTAAACTTTTTCTTCTTTAGTGTAACTCAATGACAATGTGTAATTAAGTCTCAAACTTAGAGCAAGTTATATTGATGATTTTAAACTTGCTTTGCATGTAATTATATGTGAATAAGGTTGTGATTGAAAATAAGTTGTTAGAACAAATTGAGAATAAGAAAGAAAGGAAGGATCTAATGCAAACAATCTAATACAAATTGACGGAATTCGCATCGCGGACAAACTCAATTGATCTTCATAAAGAATAAAGATTTAACAAGACATAATTACCACGTGATACTGAAAACAAAATTATTGATAATCTTCATAAAGAATAAAAATTTAACAAGACACAGTTACCTCGTGCTACTAAAAACAAATTATTACACCGCGTCAAGTCTATATTCTCGTGACAAATCTCACCAAATTTTGAGAAACGAAAATAAGTAGTGACATTTAAGTTTCTTTTTATGTGTTTTATCTTAGTATAAACTAAACTTTAGTAATTTACCATCGGGTTTTGGAAATTATACTAAGAGTATACCAATTTAAAATAATTTGCAAAAATAAGACAATGATAGAATGAAACTCTTAAAATATTTAGTAACACACCACAAGAGAAAATTATGACATAACAATAACGTATTTAATGTAATTCTATAAGTAAAGTTTGGGAAGAATAGTTAATACTATGCAAACCTTACTCCTACCATATGCGGTAAAGAGGTTGTTTATGTAATCTCTTAGTCAAAAATCATGACATAAGAATGGATAAATTGTCAACAAGATTTGAAAACTGAAAAAGAAAAGATAATAACCCATATTACATTGAATCAAATTAAAAATAGTCTTATAAACCCACCAGACGAGAAAAGACAAAACAAATTCAGAAAGACGAATAAAAAAGAAAGGAAAAACTAGAATATTTGTGTCATAAAATTTAAAAAGAAGCTGATCTGTCTATAACCAAAAAAAAATAGAAATATAATACAGTACACTACAGGCTCACACAAAGTGACGCTTCATTTGATTTCCAAATAAACACAGGGGACCCAATCCCCATCCACAATCTGCTAGTCTTCTCTACTGTTGGTACCTATTTCAAAATCCTCACTTTCCCTAATACCACCATAAAACGAAGCTAACCTACCACTACTACTACAGAGAAACACACACACACAAAAAGATTCCTCAATTCATTTTTTTCAAAGACAAACTAAAATCCCATTTTCTTTTTTTGCATATCATAAACCAACATGCCATCAGGTGCCAAGAAACGAAAAGCTGCTAAGAAAAAGAAACAGTTACAAGCAAAAGAACCCTCTCTTCTTTCTCACTCTCATGGTACTTACTTCAACCCTTTTTAATGACTTGTGCTGGTTTTTGCTGTTCTTGTTTTATATTTTTTATGCTTTGTTAATTAATCTTGGACATACCCATGTGGGTTTTTCTTTTTCAATCTTCAAGAACTTTAAAGATTGTGATCTGTCATCCAATTGGGTTTTGTGGGTCTGCTTTACTTTATCCTGTTGTGTTTTATTTTTTTATCCATATCCGTATGTTTCTTGATTGAACTTTAGTTAGTTATTGGTTTTTTCTTTTGTGTGTGTATATAGATGATTGTATGGTGTGTTTGTTTCATAATTGTTTTTTGTGGGAGCATTCATGACCCACCAACCCCATGTTACTTTCATTATTGCTTACTTTTTAGTTGTTAATCTTGATTTATGAGTCATAAAAGCTGATGGGGTTTGCTAACTTGTGACATGTTTCTTCATTTTGGTATTGAATTGAATGTTTATGGATGGATCTATGGCAGGTGAGGAAGATTTGAAACATGATGATAAAGAGAGTGATAGTGAGGGTGGTGGTTCCCCTTCATCACAAGATAACCAAAATCATCAAAACCAGTTCACTGAAGGGGAGGTAGAAAAGGGGTATAAGCAATTGGATGGTTCACACGATCGGTCGATTCATGAGAATGAATTCAATGGGGTGAAAAATGAAGGCGCGGAAGTGGAGATCGTCGGAAATGAAGATGGAGGTTCTGTTCAGGTTGAAAGGGAATTGAAAGTTAAAGGTGAATCTGAGAGCCAGAAGATAAATGTCGAATATGTTGAACCCGTTGTTGAGTCTGAAACAGGAGGGTTGCGAAGGAGTTCCAGTAGCAGCAGCAGTAGTAGCAACAGCTCAGTAGAAAAACATGCTGTTGCTGATAAGAATGATAGTGTGGTTGATGGTGCTCCAGCTGTTGAATTAGTTAAAGATAATGAATCTTTGCCTGATAAGGTTGATATTGTGGTAGAGAGTGCTCCAGTTGTTGAATTAGTGAAAGAAAATGAATCTTTGCCTGATACACAAGTTGCGGATAGCCTTGTGGGAACAGCATCTACATCCAATTTGGATAAGGCTGCAATATCAGAAGACGTAGTTCAAGTGACAACAAGTGCTTCAAATGCTGATAATTTGACGGCATCTACTGTTGAACCTGTGGTGAAGGGAAAAGAGGAAGAAAATCTGTGTGTTGTGGATGAGAAAGGTACAGCTTCAGATACTGTTGTGGAAAATTGCGAGGAAAATTTGGGTGCTATAGTTGACAAAGCCACAGTTTCAGAAGTTCTGGTGGAAACAGCATCAGAGAAAAGAGATGAAGCAGCTAGTGCAGTATCGAATGGTAATGCTTTAGCAAATACAGATGCAAAGGCTTCTGCCACCCCAGAAAATGAAGCCAAAATAGAGGCACCCCACAATGCTCCTAAAATTGATGCCGGTGTTTGTGCAGATAATGTGAAAGACTCTCCAGCTCTCCACGAGCATCAGGTTATTTATTTTTCTCCTTAGGTTATTTATTTTCCTCTTAAGTTGCATGATTCATTTAGTAGAGAATGCTCCCAATAACATCTGGCAGCTCCTGTTTACGCGGTAAATCTTGTAAATTTATTCTATTTTCATTTTTACAGTTAACGGCGTTGTCTCCACGACCAGTGCAGACAACTTCCTGGAAGAGTTGCTGCGGCTTGTTTGAGTTGTTTGCTGGATCAAATAGATAAATTGAGGTTAGATATCAGCCTTCTTCTTCTTTTTTTTTTTTTTCAACCATATACTTTTTACCTGACTTTCGTTTGCAAGAAGAACAAAAATGTATACAGCTATTTTCTATGAGCAAGTGTCTGAATGATCGTTGTGTTGCTAAACAGAAATCAAGGTTGATCTGCTATGTTGTCATTTAGGATTGTTTTCTTCAAGTTCTGGTGTACCAAACAAATCTCTTTCTTCAAGAGTGTTGGTTGTTGTCCTTATATTGCAGTTTTCATCAATGTTTTTAAATTTTTTCTTATTTATGTCACCTATCACATATGTAAGACTTGAAGTAAATGCTGAACTAATGGGTTTGATTTGTTTTTTCATAATATATATTAGAATGCAAATGGTTTCACTTCATGTTCCTACAGAATAACTAGTCAACTAATAAGGTTCTCAAGATATCCTACAAACTTTTTTGATGTATTCTTTTAAGTGTGTCAAAGTTCTGGAATGGCCATGACATGAGAGATCATCATGTTCTCTTCACGTGTTGATCATTCTCTTTTCTTTTTCTAGAGGCTGGGGGATCATTTTAGATATATTTTTGTAGGGTCTGCTAAAGTCTTTTTGTTTGTTTCGACATGTGTATGTGGGTAGAAATTGTAGAGAACTTCTACTGTTGAAAACCCCAAGTTTTTTTAATATTGGAATTGAATGATTATATGGAGCAAATGGATAGTGAGGAATCATCTAAGCCATCCCACCCAGTTTGGGATTGAGGGATTGTTGTTGTTGCATATCATTGTAGGCTTTGATTTTTATTACTCTCTATCCCATTTTATATGACGCTCTTTCCTTTCCGGTCTGTCCAAAAGAGAATGACCCCTTTTTATATTTATCAACAATTTAACTGTAAACTTTCCATTTTTTCTTAATGAGATAGTTTATTGCCAGACAAATGTCTATAGCTTGTTTAGACTAAAGGTTCAATAGTCTTTTTCTCTCTGTTAAATTCCGTGGCCAGTCAAACAACATGACATATAATAGGACGGAGGGAGTAGAACTTGTGGGCTTAGCCGGATTGGCAAGAAAGTGTAGGCAAAAACCCATACGGTTCAGCAGAACAGTTCACTAAAGTCTCTCTCAGTGAAATCTTAGACGACGCACATCTTGCTTAGTTAGTGTTTGAACCTTGGGTACAAATGGGGTGAAATTCACTGTCGGTATGAAGTGAAATCTAAGAGATGGCTTGAAGGAGTACAATGGTGAATTATGTAGTCATAAAGTTTGCGAAATGGGATACCTTCTAGAAGCTGGTATAAAAATAGTTTACGGTTATAAAGGTCACGAGCAAGGGTAGATTTTTGGATTAAATGTGCGGAAACGTTCAATTTATTTGATCAAATAGCTATAAGGATCACCAGGTTAGAGTAATTTAAGATATCAGGCAGAATGCACCAACGACCTTTGTATAATTCACATATAGTCATGTCCGGTAGCAGTTTCAGGTGTTGGCTGGTTAATATTCCAGCAATCAGCATATTGAGGCCTTTATGAAGCAACAACCCACTTTGTCACAAAAGGTTATGAACTGCTACGTCTGAGACAATGAAGTAATGTCAAGTAGGATATCCTGTTTCTCTTTTTTGCATGACGAGACCAAAAACTAATAATCTGGAGAGTTGCGTGAAAAATTACTCGAATTTTAAGAAAGTCATCAAGAAATATAGCAAACGATCTTTCAGCTACCAGTTACTCTGAGGAAAAGGGTATGGGTAGCTAACTTGATAATGGCAACTGGTGAGGCTGAGCATCACGAGAATAAAAAAAGAATATACATGTACTTGTGACATCCTTCGTGAAGTTCTTTGTTCTAGACTCCTTGCATAAGGATATTGGGAGTTACTGTTCTGATGTTTTCTATTTTTGTGAATGTATTTTTCCACTCATACTGTAACACCTGATAAATGTCGGATTGAGTTTACTCTCTCAACTATATCTGGCAATTACAGATCTGTATCTCTTAATATAGCATCGATATTCGTGGTCTTATTATAATTCTGATTAAATGCCTTTTTATGATGCAGAATAAGAGCATGAAGCTGGTTGAATGGAGTAGCAACAGTTGGAGTTATAAAAGTTAATGACTGCCGTCATGTTCTTGAACAGCGTCTATGCAAGGGGCCTTGTTATAGAAACTTGTATGTTCAGTGCCTTGTTATAGAAACTTGTATGTTCAGTAATCCTAGTTTAGTTCGAAAAAGCAGCTCAGAACTTCTCGTCTCTTAGCTGCTTTCCTGGTATTTTGCAGTGCTTAGTTTCTTTTCTTGTATGTTCTATTGGTGTGATGTACCTGCTCCTCAGGGAGTTTGAAGAGCCTCTTTTATGTTTTTCCATTGCACAGGATACTTGGAATTGTTATTCATCAAAACTTCACCAGCATATACTTATATCCTTAGGGTTTGCTCATCGGCTTCGAAGTTTTGTTATTAATATACTCCTTTTACTTTTTTTCACTAAGTTTGACATCGGTGATGGTTATTTTTCTGTTTCGTAATCTAGTGATCCTAACCTTGCTGCCAAATAGTAGTGTAATATACAGCATTTTAAAAGGCAGTTTGAGGATTCGCCCTTGGGTGAGGCACTGGCAAAACGCTCCGGGGCTCACGTGCGGGGCTTAGTTCCTGTGAGGTTTACGTCTTAAGCGCCCGACTGTACGCCCTAAACACGCGTAACGCCCAACGTTCGGGCCTCGCTTAACAGTTCTTACATAAATTATATGTTAAATTCCTTGATTTTTTTAACAAATCAATGATACTTAATAGTTTTTCATCTATATAAATAAAAAGATTGTGTGTAACTCAAATAATAAGTCGCATATTTACTGTTTGAGAACTTTTAAAAATACATAGCCAATTTGTACATTTTCGCTTGTCATTGGCCTTTTGTCCTATGTATCAAAATTATCATATTTTATTATTGGGTCTTTGACATATATATACATCTTAAGGAGAAATATTTACGAAACGTGACGATAGTTTTATATTTACAAAACATAACATTACAAATCCTATACAAAACATGCTTTATATTTAAAAAAAAAAAAAAAAAAAATTAAATTATTTTTTATTTTTTTAAAATCATTTTTTTAAAAAATATTTTTTTATTTTTTTTAAAAAATATTTTTTTTTAAATTTATTTTTATTTTTAAAAAAATTAATATTTTTTTTTTTTGCTCAAAAACTTATATATGAAAGTTGTATTTAAATGTGTATATCTCGCTCAAGACTTAAAAAGTTTGCTCAAAATTTATTGTATGAAAAATGTATGAAATGTGTATATCTCGTTCAAGGCTTAAAAATCCGCTCAAAATTGTGTGTATGAAAACAATATGAAATTTGTATCTTGCTCATGTCTTAAAATTTCGCTCACATTTTCATGTATAAAGTTCATGTTAGATTGTAAAATTAATACAACTACAACAACATTGTATATAACTTTGATACAACATTCAAGACTTAAAATAATCGCTCAAATTTTTGTGTATGAAATGTGTATATCTTGCTCAAGGCTTAAAAAGTTCGCTCAAATTTTATGTATGAAGAACGTATGAAATGTGTGTATATCTTGATCAAGGCTTAAACATTATGCTTAAAATTTTATGCATGAGAATGGTATGAAATGTGTATATATCTTCCTCAAGACTTAGAATTTCATTCACATTGTTTGTATATAAATTTCATATTAGGTTTTTAAAAAATTAATACAACTACAACAACATTGTAACAATTTTCATACAATATTCAAGGCTTAAAGTTTTCGCTCAAAATTTTGTATATGAAAATTATATTAAAAATTTTGCTCACACATACACATTTCATACAACTTTCATACATAGAAATATGAGGTAATTTTTTAAGCCATTGAGCAAAAAAAAAATTAATATTTAAAAAATATATATAAAAATTATTTTTTTTTATAAAAAATATATATATTTTCTGGAAAAAAAAAATAAAAAAACGAAAAATATATGAAAATCCGTCATGTTTTGTAATATATCGTTATGTTTTGTAAATAAGGAAAACTATCGTTACGTTTCGTAAATATTTCTCCTTAACATGTATATATACGTAGTTTTCCCTTTATTATTTCGCTATTTGAAAGTAATTTTAATTTTACTCATGAAGGAGTTGCGTTTTAATTATAAGACTGATATATTTTATTGATATAAAATGAACAGTATGATAGTAATATTGTTTTTAAAAATTGTGATTTTTTCATTGTTTGAAAGTTAAGATGTTAGAGTTAATTTGTATTCCATAATAACTTTTATTTCATTGTATTGTTTATACTTGTAAAATTATGTTATATATAATTATAAATTGTAAGCAGAGGTGGCTAGAGGGTGAGCCTAGTAAAGCTTTTGCTTTAGGCCCCCAAACTTTTGAGGCCCTAAAAACTTTTATGGATGAATTTTATGATTTAAGTTTCTCTTAGATAATATTGAAGATTGTAAAAAGAATTACAAAATATATATAACAAAACATATTTTTCTTTGATTTTCAAAAGCCGTTTATTGGTTAAAAAAAAAAAACTATGTTTTAAGAGCAATATTTTAAAACTTTGAACTAAACTACTCAAATCTTCATATTATTACATAAAAAATTTACAATAACATCCTAAGTAATGTCTTTAAAGCACATGGCTAATATCTTATTGACTTGAATTGATCCTCACTAGTATAAATACTAATGTTACTAAAGACAACAATTATGAAAAAAAAAAAAAAAAAAAAAGGCAACACTAAATTTTTTGTATATGTGCTTATACTTAAAGCCTCATATTTAAATTTAGCTTTATTGTGAGGATCAAGAGCATATATATCATTCATTTACAGTTTTTTTTCTTTTTTTTGTGTAATTGTACTTATTTAAAAATATTTATTGTAATTACATTATTTTATGAAATACTAAAAATTAAATATCCATGGGGCTTACGCCTCGCTGAGGCAAATGTAAAACGCCTTGTCTTACGCCCTCGCCTTTTAAACACTAGTAATATATTTTGGTGTGGTCCTTCGGATTGTGAAAATCTGTGCTAGTTGATGCAGACAGTCCTTATATGCTACACAATCTTTTGCTTAGATTTGAATTACTCCATGGAGTTTAGGTGCCGCAATAACTATGCTTTGAATGGTACCGTTAGTTTAGATTTAAGGTTTGTTTTGGCTGTCTGTGGCTGAGGAGGATGGATCTGGTGGAGCTGATCTGAGGCGATTGTGTGATGTATACACCGACCCCATTTCCTTCTTTACTCTAGCCAACTCAAAACGAAAAAAAAATGCACAGTCACCTGCTCCAGCCTTTGAACAATGTCTTGTTAAATCCCAATGAAAACAACCAACAGTTGTAGAGGAGGGGAAAAGTGTAATTAAGAGAATTAAGAGGTGTAATTAAGAGAGTTAAGTTAACAGAGTGAGTTTTTTTATTTTTTGTATATAGCACATTAATTTTAAAATGAGGAAAAACTTCTCAAAGAAAAGATAAATCAATCGGGTTGGTTAAACGGGTGGTTTTCTAAAAGAATCGGGTATTTAAAATTGGGAGTTGGTTATCTAATTCTGAGCTTGACACATGTCTTTCCATTAAAATTGAGGTCACATTTGTGCCAAAGTATAATGGGAGGGGTATATTTGGACCGAAAGTATAACAAGAGGTATATTTGACCCTTTTCTGTTTTATATTTTAATTCTAGAAAAGAAAAAAAAAGATATTTATTCAAGAAAAAAAAAATTCTTACCAGAAAGTATTACGTAAGGAGGTTATCGTTTCCATTCAATAGGTGAAGGGGGTGTTATTTCTCAACCCTTAAATGTTAGGCGGGTAAAGTGAAATGCACTCATTTTATTCAGTACAAGTGGTTTTACATATTAATTTATGGCTACATGCATTAGAGATTTATGTACTTGCCTTTTCAAAAGAATAATTTATCATAACTTTTTTACTAAATACATCGACAATTTATTATTAATTTTAATACCTCAAATATATAACTGCTTATTTTCAGCACTAAAAATTTTCAGCTATTTATCATCAATTAATCCAAAGGTCCCAAACGGGCTATTGAAAGAAGGGATACTAAAAAAAACATTATATTGTTCCACTGGCCATCAATTTTGATATTAAAGAAATATAAGAAAGATAATTATTGAGGTTGAGGAAAAGTATTATCGTCCCTTTAAATTGAGGGGAAATTTCATAAATATATAATTGGTAAAAGGACACTATGTGTCCAATGGCCCAAAGTAATGTCACATTTGGCCAACATTTGGACCTAATACCCCCAGGAGTCCGGTCGGCCCAAATTAATGCCAAAAATGGCCGGTCGGTCCAAAATAATGCCAAGGCCTACGCCCAACAAATGTGTACCCTGTGCGCTTAAAAAAAAAAAAAAAGACTTTTTGTGGCGACTAAGCCGCCACAAAAACGTCGCCACTAAAGGGTTGCTGCAGCATATATACATATGTTGGAATTATATATACACTTTACATACAAGAATTATACAGTTTATATACATATGCTGGAATTAATCATACATTTATTATACATAAATTATACGTTAATTATACATTTATTAAACACATATTATACAATAATGATATGATATTTATTTTTAACATATACAATAGTAATACATATTATATACCACAATGATACGGTTTCTATAATACATTTTTTATACGTATGGTACACTTTTTATACAAGACCGATACTGATTTATATACACATGCCGGAATTATATATACACTTTCTATACAAAAAATGATACATATTATATACAAAAATGATACAATTTTCTATTCTATACGGGCGGTTACAGACCGTGTCGATACACATTATATACACAAATGATACATATTATATATAAAAATGATACATGCCTGAGTGATTCATATTTTATACAGTTTTTATACATTACAGATAGGTACTGATACATATTTTATACACAAATGACACATATTATATATAAAAATCGCCTCAAATATTTTTATGTTTGGGCTTTTATTTGAAAATTATCTTATTTAAGTTTTGGCTAATGAATGGGATTAGTTTAGTAGGTATAATTTGGGTTTGAGAAAAATTGGGCTAGAGGGTGGGATTATTTATGGCCGACCTGCCATATATGTCCTTTCCCCTATGCAATTTGCTCACTTACATTGCAAAAAAATAGCCCAAGACTATATTGCAAGGCTTTGGCCCAAAAACACCTTTATACAGTGTTATACACTTATATACAAAAGACAAGTATATTATATATATAGTTGTTTGAAGGTGTATAATGTGTAGGTATATACAGAAAAAAATTTAATTATACAGTATTATACAAGAAATATATGCACTTATACATATTTATACACAATTATACAATATTGTATAAGTGGGTATAAACATAGATCTGGACTAGGTTTGAATAAGACTTATACATATTTATACACAGTTATACAATACTAGTAAAGTTGCCCACGCTTCGCGCGGTCATAAAAACATCTCTATAAACTTTTCATTCAATTTTTATCTAATACCTCAATATTAAAAATTATCTAAAAGTATATTTTGCGAAAAGT
This sequence comes from Lycium ferocissimum, assembly GCF_029784015.1. NCBI lineage: Eukaryota > Viridiplantae > Streptophyta > Magnoliopsida > Solanales > Solanaceae > Lycium > Lycium ferocissimum. The sequence goes on along the minus strand of NC_081343.1, from coordinate 50,391,509 downwards.
GAAATTAACTTTATTTTTTGTTTGAAAAGATTACTCCAAAGGTACAAGTTTATAATTTCAACTCATACATGTACTGCAAAACTTAATTCTGAAAATTAAACGAAACCGACAATTAAATTTTTAATAAAGTGAATATGAGAAGTAATCGCGATAACACAATAAGTAAAAAACTGAAACCAAAAGTTTTCATAACTCATTTAAAGTTAAATTTTTTTTTTTTTTTACAAACAGCTCAATAGAAGAAAAATGATCAGGTAGAAGAGACTTTTACATCAAATATGTGGTAAACTTGAAATAACGAACTACTTATAAAACAAAAGATCCTAACAACTTTGGCTGGTATGAAACTGCCCTGTACTCCAATTTGTAAAAGTGTATTTGAATATCCATTCCCGACAACTTACAGATGTAGTAATAACAATCTTTTGCCTAAGCAAGTAGCTCAAAAGTTGTCAAGAAAAAAAGAATCTAGTAAAAACTATTAATCAAAAAAAAAAAAAAAAAAAAAAAAAAAGTAAAAGCTTTCACCCCTGCTCCCAATTATCCTTTATAGCAATTGAAAATGTAGTAGGGAATTTCAGTGAAATATCTAAGCGTTTCAGGCCAAATTCGACCATTGGTCGAAAGGGAGTTGGAGAACATCCTATTTATCAAGCTTTCAGCCTCCCCCAATTTGAAGAAAGAGGGACAGAGAAAAAAAAAAAAAAGTCCAGAAAAAATTGTGCTTCCCTTCGTTGTGGTACTGCTCACTTAAGTATACATTTGACATGTTTCTACAGATATGGTTACAAAGGATAGCTCTCTTTCTATAACTATTAGAAAGAGAGTATTTTGTATGTGACCCTTAAAATTTTTCAATAAATTTAATGGTGTATTGACAAATTAAAGACATTAAATAGGACTTAAATAGGGGAAGGGAAAATGTCATTCTCTCTGAAATATTAATGAGTGACTACGTGAGTAACCTAATAGTGCTTCTACCGTTCTAGGTGGATTGAATGAGAGAGTTAATTGAGCTTTATTGCAAAGTTGTACGTGGGCTTATTATTGCAGCATAATATTTACTTGACTAATTACTTTATGAGGTTTGTGTTAATCCAATTAATTAGAAGATTTTTTGTTAATAAGTTAAAGGAAAATGGCAAAAAAAGGAGAAAAAAGATAAATATGAATGAAAGCTATAGAGAGGTGCCACATCAGCAACTAAATTTAAGTTGTATTTATTTACCCTTAACAACTTACGCTTTATATTATATATAGATTGTATCAAGTGGCTACGTCAAAATAAACATAGATCTGGACTAGGTTTGAATAAGACTTATACATATGCGGAAAACAACATTATATATATATACATAAGTATACAAGACAAATACATTTTGTATATAGGTGTAAACAAATAAGTATAATAGTGTATAAGAGGCCCCTCCCCCCCACCCCCCCCAAAAAAAAGGTGGGTCACATACACCCATATAATCAATATTATACGGAAGAAATATTATACGCCCACTAGCCTATGCCTACCGGTTTCTCCATTGCCGACCTTAACCACCTCCAGCGACCCCACCGCCGGTAATTTCATCTCCGCCACCTGCACTCCACCACCGGCTAGACCTTCATGGATAGATCTAGGTCTAGCAAATTAGGTTTCAATTTTTTTCTCTTTCTCTAGATCTAAAACACCGCGAGGTTCCGACATCAATGGCTACACTCAGAGCAACAAGTTTCTGGCGATGGTATTTTGGTTGTTTGTGTGTTTGATTTCTCCAGCAACAGCGATGGATGTGCAGATGTGGGGGAGCGGCGCGGCATAGAGAGAGCGAGAGAGAGGAGGCAGGGAGAGAGGGAGCGAGAGAGAGAAGGCTCAGAGAGAGGGAACAAGAGAGAGAGAAGGTTGAGTCATTTTTTGTAAGATTTAAAAATATGGGTCAATTTTGATAGCATTGTTACACTAATTGATATACAACGTAAATTAACAGTTAATTTAATTTTGAATATAAGATCGTTAAGTTTAACGGAAAAGAAAAAATAGAATATTCCGTGGAAAATTATTATATGAGAATAATAAATCTTATGTTACAAATTTAATTGAGAAATTAGAATAGAAAATGAATAAAGATAGTGAGTGTGTGTGTGCATTTAATCTATTTAGTCTTTACAATTAGAGATTAATAATAAAGTGGCAATTTAAATCTAACCAAAATACTACTCTACTATGTTTTTCGTAGAATGTACGAATATAACATGAATATGAAATTCATGAACGGATGTAATTATGTTGGTATGTCATAATCAGTTTCAACTTTATTTGCCAATCTTCCAAATCCTTGTTCGGCAATCCTAAAGTTTTCTTTGTGTATAATAATTAATTGCATTGAATCTTCCTCCCATCCCCCAACCCAATAGTTCTCTAAGTGTAAACACAAATTTTCTAAATAATGAAAACAAATTAAGGCGCCACGAGTTTCTAGTCAAAGTTGAAAATCCAGATATTGCTGCGACAGTGAACTCAAGAAAGAATATTTGATTCATTATCCATGAAAAAGAAGTATTTTAAAGTATGTCCTTTTGTTCAAAATTTTAATCTAAGTCAGGATAACGAGTGTTTAGGAGCAGTGAGCAAATGCTTCATGAGTAATTATTGAAAAATATGTCCAAAGGTTATGTCCCAATTGCTCTCGTATATGAATTTTCTTTCTCTATTCTATTGTCGAGACGAGATGAAGATGACCATAATTTCGAGTAAAGGTGGCAACCGGTTCGGCGTAACCGGTTTTAACCGGTAACCGGACCGGTTAAACCGGAACCGGAACCGGTTAACCGGTTCCGGTTAATCTGTTTTTGTTGACGGTCCGGTTCCGATTTTTTGGAAACCGGAACCGGTTAAACCGGTAAAAATTAAAAAAAAAAAAAAAAATGAAAGTATATATAGTATATATAGTATATATATTAAGTATATATAGTAGATATGTATATATAGTATATATATAAGTATATATAGTATATATAGTAGACATGTATATATAATATATATATAAGTATATATAGTATATAGTACATATATATACATATAAGTATATAAGTAAGTATATATAGTATATAGTACATATATATAAGTATATATAGTATATATATTAAGTTATACACATATATAAGTATATATAGTATATAAATATATATAGTATATATATTAAGTATATATAGTATATATAGATAGTATATATATATATATATATAGTATATATAGTATATATATATATATAGTATATATATAAGTATATATAGTATATAGTACATATATATACATATTAGTATATAAGTAAGTATATATAGTATATAGTACATATATATATATATAAGTATATATAGTATATATATTAAGTTATACACATATATAAGTATATATATATATATAAATATATATATATATATATATTAAGTTTATATAGTATATATAGTAGATATGTAGATATGTATATATAGTATATATATAAGTATATATATATATATAGTAGATATGTATATATAGTATATATATAAGTATATATAGTATATAGTACATATATATACATATAAGTATATAAGTAAGTATATATAGTATATAGTACATATATATATATATATATATATATATATATATATATATAAGTATATATAGTATATATATATATAGTATATATAGTATATATGTATATATATATATATATAGTATATATAATATATAGTGTATATATAGTATATATATTAAGTTATACATATAGATAAGTATATATAGTATATAGTACATATATAAAAGTATATATATTAAGTTATACATACATACATATATATATATATATATATATATATATATATATATATATATATATATATATATATATATATATATATATATATATAGTACATATATATAAGTATATATAGTATATATATTAAGTTATACATATATATATATATAAGTATATATAAGTTATACATATATATGTATACGAAAAGCACTATTCGTATTCCGACTTGCATTGTTAGTACGTTAGTCGGTAAATATTTAAACTATTAATTATAAACTTGTATAACATATGTAAATATAGCTAAAATATAATAATAAATACTATAATATATATATATAATACAAAAAACAAAAAAAAAATAGATTTTAACCACTCCAAACCGGACCGGTTCCGGTTTGGAGTTTAAAACCGTTTAACCGGAACCGGTTAAACCGGAACCGGTTAAGCGGTTCCGGTTTTTTAACCGGAACCGGCCGGTTCCTTAACCGGTTCCGGTTGGAACCGGTTGCCACCTTTAATTTCGAGTATCTATGTTGCCTTTTAGAAATAAAAATAACTAGGATAAATATCTAAAATATCTATGTTACATTAAAAGCAGGAACTCCAAAACTTAAAAGTTATATTACTAAAATACCCTTCTTAAAAAACCTAAATACCTTATTTCATTGCCCCTTCAGAGAAAAAAACCTGTCTTCTTTTTCCCAAGTTCGATTAATTGCTCCCGCTTCAAGATTAATGGGTTTACATTTCCTTTTGGGTAAAAGTTGCATGCCAAATTTCGTCTATTGCATGCCAAATTTCGTCTATGTTTTTTTTCATGTATTCAAGTTTCCACCCAATCATATACGTACTTTGACACTTTAATTTTGCATATGTTTGTTCTTCAATCTTTACTTTCTACAAGAGATGGTGAGAAGTATAAATTATGATGACTTTAGTTTAGTTTCAGTTGACCAGTCACCAAAGCAAGAAAAGTGCAAATGAATTACTGTTACAGGTAAATTTTAATCCAAACAATTATATCCATCAAGGGATTTTCCATGACATGGAAGCATATCCGTTGAAACAAAACAGTGTGTGGTATTTTTAATAACAGGGAGTGCATAAATTTCAGTATGGCAATGTGTGAGGAAAGTTTTGTCACGACCCGCCTACGAGCCATGACGGGTACCCGGAACTGACTACCGAGCACCACTCATGCTGATCATCATACTCATCTTAAATGCATTTGCTATTCTCAACACAACTGGCCATAAGGAAACCTTTATCACCTCCAAAAACATATCTACAATCATATGCATAAGGCCTTCCGGCTATCAAAATAATATACAAATACACAATGTGATCATTTGGGACATCTACTACGCACACCTACGTATCTACGAGCCTCTACTCGAGTACTAAACATAAGGACGGGACAGGACCCCGTCGTGCCCAAATATATATACACAAAAGAATGTACCACAAATAGCACATCCGAAATAATGGAGTGCTCCTGTAAGTCCGCTGATCAGCTCCTATGAACCTGGGTCACATCCCTGTCTACCTTGGGCATGAACACAACGTCATAAAAGAAAGGACATCAGTACGATAAATGTACTGAGTATGTAAGGCATGAATAACACTAACATAATAAAGAGATCATAAAACATGAGATGAGGATATAATCTGCTTAACCTTTAAAAGAAAACACATGTCATACATATCACATGTACCATCATCGTTAACCGGCTACCGGGTAATCATCGCACGCCGCCCACTAGTGGTGTCATGTCCGGCCCTCTAGGCACAGTGTAATCATATGCAGCCCGCCTTCGCGGTGATATGGCCCGCCATCTAGGCACGGTGTAATCGTATGCAGCCCGCCTTCGCGGTGACATGTCCGGCCATCTAGGCACGGTGTAATCGTATGCTCATATACTTATCATAAAGCATGCGTTAGAACTCAAAGATAACCTATAACTATGTCGGGGTAACGTAAGGTCCAGAACCCCCGATTCCATTATGGAGTCATCATAATCATCATACATCACCTTGAAGGAACTAGCATCATAAGGTGGGTCTAGCAATAATGAATAACATCAAAGAATCGTACAAGGATCATTAGCTTCATGAAAATATCATATCGTTATCATACTCTCGACATATCTCTTATCTTGTCTCATAAGAAGTTCTTTATAAACATTGACTCATATTTTCCGGAATGTAAGAAGGTCATGGAAAGATAAAGGGAGTCATGTCATAGGAATCATGCCTTAGAAAAAGAAGGGACTAGACTTACATACCTTTACGTTTCCCTAACTTTATCGCTTGAACGCTTTCCTCCAATATTCACGTTTCTACATTCAAGAGAGTTCGTACTAAAATTAGATAATCGAAAACATACTTAAGCTTAAGCTAAGGCTAACGAAAATTAGGTAACATCTCCGTTATTTCGAGGACTTCTTCCACGTAATAAGCAACTCCCAACATCAATAACAACACCCACAATATTTTAATCAATAGCTTCATCAGGCTAGACATTATTAAATTCTCAACATTCCCTATCAAACTCCTTCATAACACTAACTATGGCACCATAACGTATCCATCCTCATACAATGCCTTTACAACATCTTTAATACTATTCATAGCAAGATTATACTCGTTGCATATCAAGAACTATGATTCAAGTCAAGTCATGATTCAAGAATATTACTATTTTCATATTTGCACTCAATATTCTCCTTCCTTCCATAATCCAAGTCTTTTAACCTCTCAATACTTTTAATAACATGAAATAAACATAAAACTCACCTTTGATGATGTAGGAATGGATTTTTGATGAGAATACTCCACTTGGAGAAAACCCTACTTCAACACAAAAGGGTGTCTTGATCTCCACAAACCCTAGTGAGCATTCTTGCACTAGATTCTACTAATTCTTGGTGATTACTCCTTAATTTCCCTTGGATATATGATAATATAATGAGAGAATTTTTCTAGAACCTTCAAGACTTGGAGAGAAAATAAAATCTGAAATTTTGGGGTGTGACTCGTCTATTTATAGCTGGAACTGGAATGTTCCAGATAAGCGGTTCGACGAGCGGGTCGACGGTCACGTCGACGTGTCGACGGTTCATCGACCAGCTTCTGCAGATCAGAAGTTACAGAGCCATATTGACATGGCGATCGACGGCCCTCGACGTGTCTCGTCGATCAGTTTCTGCAGACTAAAATTCTCAGAACATAACACCGTTCATATTGACGGCCCGTCGACATGGTCGACGGTCCGTCGATAATGTCTGGTGTCTGCAGATTTCCCTGAATCTGCTCAGCCTGCGTCGGTTCAATCCGTTCAACTTCTAATCCTGTAATATACCTGGAATACCTGCTAGTACCTCCATACACGGGGTAAAATACTTAGCATCTCAATACTTGGGTACAAATCTCCATTTCGAGGCATACCTGACTAGAAAGCCATAAGTTTTTCCTACCATAAAAATGAGAGGTGTAACATTCTTCCCCCCTTTAAAACATTCATCCTCGAATGTTAAGTTCTCGGGAATCCTACAGAAATTTTGCCAGAGTTTTTCCTGTAATATGGCGCTACCATCCTGTCACAACAGCCCATAACAACATTGCCTCACAGGGCTACAATACAATAGTAAGGAACTATGGCCACACACGACCAAAAGCATAAAAAGAAAGTATACATACCTCATAATGTTGATGTTTCCTTTTGGATCTCTCCCGGGGGTTAAAATAAGTACGGGTACTTAGACTTCATGTTTTCTTCCGCTTCCCAAGTTATTTCTTCTCGATTATTATTCCGCCACATGACCTTAACTAAGGCTACTTCTTTATTTCTAAGCCTCCGTACTTGCCTATATAGTATAGCAATAGGTGCCTCTTCATAAGCCCACTTTTCTGTAATTTGAACATTCCCTACCGGCACAATTCTAGTAGGATCTCCGACACACTTACGGAGCATTGATACGTGAAAGACTGGATGGACTGATTCAAGTTTTGAGGGTAAGTCTAGTTCATATGCTACTCGGCCTATCCTGTGGACAATCTTATAAGGTCCAATGTATCGAGGACTCAATTTTTCCCGTCTTGCCAATATCATCACACCTTTCATCGGTGATACCTTTAAGAATACCCAATCATTAACTTGGAATTCTAAGTCTCGCCGACGGTTGTCCGCATAAGATTTCTGGCGACTTTGCGCTATCACTAGTCGATCTCGGATAACCTTGACCTTCTTCACTGCTTGTTGAATCAACTCAGGGCCTATTAGTTGTACCTCTCCTATTTCAAACCACCCAATTGGGGATCTACACTTCCTTCCATATAGAGCTTCATACGGGGCCATTTGAATACTGGAATGATAGTTGTTGTTGTATGCGAACTCAACGAGAGGTAAGTGGTCATCCCAACTACCCCCAAAATCTAGCACATATGCCCGCAACATGTCCTCCAAGGTCAGAATAGTGCGTTCGGCTTGCCCATCAATTTGTGGATGAAACGCTGTGCTAAGCCTTACCTGAGTACCCAAACCTTCTTGGAAAGACTTTCAAAATTTAGCTGTAAATTATGCTCCTCTGTCAGTAATAATGGACACCGGGACGCCGTGGAGTCGCACAATCTCTTTAAGATACCTTGCATAATCTTCTGCCGAATATGTGGTTCTGACTGGAAGAAAATGGGCTGATTTCGTGAGTCTGTCCACGATCACCCATATGGAATCATACTTGCTTCGGGAAGAAGGTAGCCCTATAATGAAATCCATGTTAATCACTTCCCATTTCCAAGTTGGAATCTCCATAGCTTGCAATAATCCTCCTGGCTTTTGATGTTCGATTTTCACTTATTGGCAGTTTGGACATTGAGCTACAAATTCTGCTATGTCCTTCTTCATTCCGTCCCACCAATACATTAGCTTAAGATCATGATACATCTTTGTCGCCCCTGGGTGAATAGAATACCTAGAGTAATGAGCTTCTTCTAGAATCCGACGACGTAGTCCCGCAACATTTGGAACACATGCTTTGTCTGCAAGATCTAAGAACTCCATCTGTAGAAACTTCAAATGGCGACTTCTCTCCCTCATAAAAGGTATCTCTGTAGTGACTCAACTGAGGGTCGTCATATTGGCGCTCTCTCACCTTCATATCTAAGGATGAAACAGTTGGGTTATGAATACCAATACCGTATTACTCGAATCAATTAGCGAACCCAAAGGTCAAGTTGGTGGAGCTCACGAATTAATTCTTTCTTCTCCGAAGGTACCTCACATAAACTTCCCATTGATTTACGGCTAAGTGCATCAGCTACTACATTCGCTTTTTCGGGGTGGTATAAGATACTTACATTATAATCTTTCAGTAATTCCAACCACTGTCTCTGCCGTAGGTTTAACTCCTTCTGCTTGAAGATATATTGGAGACTCTTGTGATTTGTATAAATGTCAACATGAACGCCATACAAATAGTGTCTCCACATCTTTAGTGCATGAATAAGCGGCGCTCAATTCAAGATCATGGGTCGGATAATTCTTTTCATGTTTTCGCAACTGCCTTGAAGCATAGGCGATGACTTTACCGTGCTGCATCAACACACAACCTAACCCCACACCAGAGGCATCACAATATACAACATAACCGTCTGGTCCTTCTGGGAGTGTCAGAACTGGGGCCGAAGTCAATCTATCGTTCAATTTTTGGAAACTGCGTTCACAAGCATCAGTCCATTGAAATTTCGCTGATTTCTGAGTTAGCTTCGTCAATGGTACTGAAGTAGAGGAAAACCCTTCCACAAATCTTCTATAATAACCTCGCTAATCGTAAAACTACGGACTTTTCGGTGTTGTGGGCTGCAGCCAAGTCTTCACGGCCTTTAATTTTTGAGTATCAACTCGAATGCCGTCTGCTGAGACGATATGGCCCAGAAAGGTCACAGAATTTAGAGAAAACTCGCATTTTGAAAATTTTGCATACAATTCTCGAGTCCGAAGAATTCCAAGGACAATACGTAAATGGTCTGCATGTTCGGCCTCTGTTCGAGAGTACACTAAAATATCATCATGAACACGATTACGAACAGATCTAAAAGAGGCCTGAATACATTATTCATCAAATTCATAAACACTGCCAGGGCATTAGTCAATCCAAATGACATCACCCGAAATTCATAGTGGTCATATCTCGTTCGAAATTTGTTTAGGAATATCTTCTTCTCTAACTCTCACCTGATGATAACCTGACCTCAGATCTATTTTGGAAAACCATTTGGCACCCTGTAGTTGGTCAAACAAATCATCGATCCTTGGAAGCGGATATTTATTCTTTATTATTACCTTGTTCAGCTGCCTATAATCGATGCACATCCGTAGAGAACCATCTTTCTTTCTCACAAATAGGACAGGTGCCTAATAAATCCTTTCTCAAGTAAATATTTCAATTGTGCCTTCAACTCTTTCAATTCTGCAAGATCCATTCGGTAAGGAGGAATAGATGTAGGCTTGGTGTCCGGCAACACATCAATAGCAAAATTAATCTCTCTTTCCGGATATGTCCTAAGTTCGTTCGGAAATACATTCGAAAATTCATTTACTACCAGAATGATTGAAAAGTCGGTGGCTTTGCTTCGGTGTCATGAACTCTGACTAGATGATAAATATAGCCTTGGCGATCATCTTCCTCCGCTCGAGATAGGAAATAAAACCTACCCCAGAGACTTTGTGTTACCTTTCCATTCAAGCACGGGTTCTCCGGAATCGGAATCAACTACTTTCGTTCGCAATCGACATTGGCATAACGCAGGCCAACCAATCCCATGCCTATAATCACGTCAAAATCTAACATTTCTAGCTCAACTAAATCAACTTTAGTCCGACGATCACATATCACAATCACACAATTCTTGTATACTTGTCTAGCTATTACCAGATCACCAACCGAGTGATACCTCAAAAGGTTTTATTGGCTCCTAAGTTTCACCCCAATACGATCGGCAATATAAGCGAGTGATATAAGACAACGTGGAACCCGAATCAATCAACGCATAAACATCATGAGAGAATATAGTCAATATACCCTCGTAACCATATCTCGGGGAAGACTCAAGATCCGACGTCCGCCAGAGCATAAACACGGGCCGAGTGCCACCTCGAATCGGACGCTCCCCCCGCCCCTACCACTGATACCGGAATTTGGGGAATCAGCCCTATCGGGCGCACAGATGAGGAAGAACCAGTTGTTGATCCTGTGGGCTGAACCCCACCTCTATCGTACCTCGAGGGACAATCACACATCAAGTGCCCAGTCTGTCCACAAACATAACAAGCATCTAAACCATGGCGACACGAACCCGAATGTAACTTTTCGCACTGACTACATCGCGGAACCGGTGGTCTCCTCTGACTATAATTACCTCCCAACTGAGAACCCGAAGCTCTCGAGCTCTGGCCCTGTCCTGAATGAATGGAGCGGTCAAATCTCTTTCCTGCAAATCGGGGAGGTGCACTAGTCGCCGACTGGCTCAAATGTCTAGAATATGGCTGCCTCAATCCCCCCATAGTTCTCGCCAAAGCACCACGGAAGCAGACCGCCCCTTACTCGCCCTTCTCTATCAATATCGCGCTCACCCTTTGGCGGATGTGTCGCTCTCTAAGTTCGGGCGCGGGGCCGAATACGGGAAATATACATCCCCTGCAATGAAGTCGAAGCTCTTTAAACAAATGGGCCCCAAGCCACTCACAAACCTATGTACTTTATCTCTCATATCGCCCATCATAGTCGGAGCATACCTAGCCAATGAATTAAAGTGGCGTTACCGTCACACCCCACCTCCGACAGGCCGACGGGCACCCGACCCTTACTTAGGGCCGAGCGAACCCGCAAACTCTCATAATACTCATACCATACCGGGCCCGCAAAGCATAACATAAGCACATAAGGAAAACCCCTTTTTTTTTCGACAAATCAAACACGCTTTTCATCTTTTTCAAATCAAATAAAACCCGTAACCATAACAAATCGGAACACACGAAATTCATAACACAATGCATAATGATACGGCGCTTACATAGCCGCTTACAAACGAACATCTCATACACACGACACGTTCGCAAAGTCTCTAACATGAAACAGACTCTCACAACATAAATATCGACTTTAAAGACTCCGGAGAAAGTGGAGCTCGCCCAATCCACCGGAACATCTCTCGCTAATATCCTCACTCTCATCCGAATACACCGCGTGGCACGAAACGCAACCCCAAGAAAGGGGGTCAAGACGACATATGTACCGAGTATGCAAAGGCACATACAAAAACCAAGATCATAACCGTAGTAGAAGTACGGAAAGTGAGCACAATAACGGTATACCAAAGGCTTTGTATCTCAAACACAAATCGTGTCAAGCCCGCCTGACCGAGTGACATACGCAAATAATCATCATACTCATACCGAAACACATCATAACCCGTCATATGAGATAACATTAACCGATGGGATTTGCCTAAACGTGATGCTGGATTTGCCTAAACCAACGTGGGGAATTTTGCCTCATCATCTTATAATCTGCCCCACCGGTGAACAAACTCATCGTATCATCATACATCATCACATATCATATGCGGTCCAAAGTGGGACCGTAAAACAATATAGGACTTAACGTGGTCGCCAACATATCTGCGCCACAACACAAGATAACACCGTACGTTTTAAATCTCCGTATCCCCATCACACATCATAACGCCAAACACAGCATAACACCAAATATAACGGAACCCGGCCCTCTAGCGAGGAGCTCGGTGAACCGTAACACAGCATAACATCGGAATATATCATAGTGCGCACGATAACATACCTGTTATACCCCGCACTTTCGTACGTCGGGACATTCCGGACTAGTTGCGGAAAGTTAAGGACAAGAGGATTTCGGGAATATGAAGTAAAGATTTTAACCATGACTTATTTCAAAGCGTGAAGTGTTATGATTTCATTGGCATGAGATATTATGGAGTTTGGTATTAAAATTGGATTATGGAGAGTTGGACATCTTATAAGAAATTTAACACACATATAAAAGTTAATTTTGAAACTTGAAATTTCATGAAAAATTAGACCATGTGCGTACGGCCACATGAGGTGTGGGCCATGGCCACATGGACACTTAATATATGTAATATGATGATAATTCACCACATTTTCATCATTCTCATCCCTTGGAAATTTCAAGAAAGTTTGAGAGAGCTCGAGAAGAGCCATTCGCCCCCAACCTAGCCGAGAGAGACCAAGAGAGAGTGATCAAAAAGAATAGTTTTCTCTAGCAAATCTACTCCTTAGAAGATTGCTTAACAACATGGAGGGGTTGTTGAAGTAGTAAGAACAAGAATTAGTTCAAAATAGCCTTCAGCCAACTTGAAGAATCAAGTGAGAGAGGTATGGTTTAATCTTATTTTTCATATGTTATAGATGATTTGTATATGTTGTGGAGTATGGGAATGAATGAAAATCATGGAATATGGAAGTTGAAGTTATGGCCGTATATGTAGGTGTGGCCGTGCACATGTGTGTGTGGTGTAGGAGTGGAGAGCAATTGAATTCAACATGTTTATGTGTTGTTGTGATGTGTAGAAAATGAATGAAACTCATGGAATGTTGTATGTTGTGGAGTGGTAGAATAGGGTACACTTGGTGTGCATGAAATGAATTAATGTTATTTGGTGTTTTGGTTGTTGTCGTCATGCTTTATATGATGTAAAAATGAAGTTTAATGATCCCAAGTGAAGCTAAAACCGTGTGGTCGATTTAAGAATTAATATGGTTTAATGTAGTTCTTGAATTTGTAAGAATAATAATGTTAAGGTATGGTTTGTTGATGTAGTTTATGAATTTGGAAAGAGGAAATGTGTTGTTGAAGTCTAATGTAGTTGATGGATTTCGGGTAAGGTGACTTAGTGTTTGAGTTGTTTTGAATATTGTATGGATCCCTAGGGTGTTCTTAAAATGGATTTGAATGGCTTCGGATTATTATTTGAACATGTAAGCATTGATGTTAGTTTGAATGTACGAAGTTGAATTGAACATAAATGGAGTGTTGTTGGATATTTGGAGAAGAGTTATTAGCATTATAATGTATTTTGAATGAATTGTTAATGTTGTTGAAATGGTTGTTGGTGTTGTTGTTGAAGAATTAGCCGAGTTGAATTCTCGGTTGGATGTTGCATTTTCTCAAAATTCTGCCTTCAAATCTGAGAATTGGGTAATGCTTTGGAATGGAACTTTAAAATATTTATATCTAATGGTTGATATTCGTTGGCATCGTGTAGACTTTGGAGAGCCGAGGCTCGAGTTTGGAGCAAGAAAAGGAACCTTAATAACCTCAATGTAAGGCGTAACTTTCTCTTTTTGGCATGTCTTAGTATCAACTAGGCTATGACCGAGCTTCTAATTCCATTCTTAAGATCCGAGCCTAGACATGTACCTTATTCTTTTTTCAAGACTTACTCTTTAATGTAACCAAACTAAGTTTCTTATGTTTTTAAGAGTTTTGTAAAGCATTTTGTTACAAAAAGGTCCGAACTTCAAACGTCCGTAACTTTTGCATACGAGCTCGGATCGCCCCGAAACATAATAGGTAACTTCATAAGGCATAACTTTCCCCTAACTATCGTAGTCGGGCTCGGATGGGGGTCGGAACCCGTCCGTGGGGCCCGCGGCTTTTCTATGCTACCCTTAATGACTTTTTGGGAAAAACTTATTACTATTTTCGTCTTGACTTCCGCATATGGACTTCTTACTTATTTGATGATTTATGATTATGATTTTATGCATTTGGTTACTCACAACTCTGCTCGTGCTTATGGTCATTACCTCGTTCACCGGATCCCGGGCCGGATATGCTTCGTGTTTCTATGATATATATTCCCGTGTGATGTTGTGTTACGGTTAAAAGCTCCTCTTTGTTTGGCGGGTTCCGTTTGGCGTGATTTGTGTATGGTGTGATGGTTGGCTATGATGTGTTACGGGGATATGTCGGGTTACGGAGATATGAAATCCTTCTCGCGGTGTGATGTCGTGGCGTGGCGCCAACGTGTGCTGGCGACCACTTGCGAATTCTAAGAGCCTATGCAAGATTTGTATTTTAACTACATATTTTGATACGTTGCATATTGCGTCTACTTTTCGTATTTTGTTCCTATGGTTTGATTTCGCACTTTACATGTGTCACATTTTCCGTGCGACCCCGCATTCTTCGGGGGGCCGCGTTTCATGCCGCGCAGGTACGGATAGACGGTCCGTTGATTCGCCGACCCTAGGGCGTCCATAAACCAACGTCGGAGGCTCCTTTCGATCCGAGTTTGCCCCGGTTGGAAGTACAGACATTCCTGTTATTTGTATATATGTTGGTCATGGGTACGGCGGGGCCCTGTCCCGTCATATGCTTTTGTTATGACTCTTAGAGGTCCGTAGACATATATGTGTGGGTTGTGGGCGAGTTCTGTACGGATGTGCTGGTACGATTTGTGTTCTTATGTTTTGCGTATACCTTACCGCCTATGTCCGATATGTATATGTGTATGTATATGTATATGGCTATGCCTTCGACTATGCTCATGCTATTAGTAGGATGATTTGGTTGCTAGGTTCGTACGGGTGCCCAGTTCGGGCACTAGTCACGGCCTACGGGGTTGGGTCGTGACAATACCGGCCCGGGATCCGGTGAAAGAGGTAACACAAAACGCACGATCAGATCGTAAGTAGCCATAATCATACAAATCATCATTTCAAACTCAACCGAATAACCAAAGCGAACTATTGGTTCGAAACCGAAACTTGATAGTCAAATCAAAGTTTTCTTCCGAATCCCCCTTGGGAGTATATCAAACCGAACTTCAAAAACCATAGTTACGTACCAAAATCATGTGCTTAAAAATCCTTATTTCAAACTCAACCGATAAATAAGTAATCATACTCGGGGGTCGGAAAGATAGTCATATTGGTTCTTTTTCAAAAATAGGTCATTATAACCAACATAGAAAAGTCGCGGGACCCACGGACGAGCGTCAACCTAATCCGGGCCCGACTATAAGAATCAAAGTCCTTACTCGTCATAAAATCATTTACGAAGGAATCAAGGCGATCCGAGCTCTTTCTTGAAAGTTACGGTCGTTCGTAGTTTCAAACTCGTTCAGGAACAAATCTCTTTTTGAAAAACAAAATTCTTTTGAAAACAAAACTCTTTTGAAAACCTTAAAAATTTAATCATACAAAAGATATAAGAATCATAACTCAACCGCATTAAGGATACGAATATCAAGAGACGAATGAGAATCGTTTACGAGCTCAAAGCAATCCAATACCGTTCATGAAAGTTACGAACATTTTTAGACGTAAGATCCTTTCAAAGTAAAACCGTTTACACAACTTTTCAAACTCAATCATATCAAAGACATACGAACCACAACCTAACCATACTAAGGATGCCAACATCAAAAGCAAATGCGAATCACAAACATACTCGAAACCTAAGAATCGAGTTACCCCGAGGCACAAATCATGTCATACCTTAATCCGTCTAAGACATGCCAAAAGAAAAGAAGGGTAAGCTTCACATACGGTTTGCTTCCTAAGCTAGTCCAAACGTAAGTCTTGTCTTCTCAAAATCTACAACAACATCAATAGGCATCGAACATCAACCATGAGCGTCAAAGAATTCAATTCCAAGCCATTACTTTTATTTACGTAATTTGGGAAAGACTTCCCCTATAATGCAACAACCCCGAGATTCAACTCGGCCAAATTCAACAACCATGCCAATAACCATATAAACGACATTAATAATCAATCTCAAACGCATTCTAACATTTATAACTCCTTTCTACATAATTCGACGACATTCTTTTATATTCAATTCAACTACATATGTTCGAACAAACATCGACGATCACATGTCCAAGTACTAATCCAAATAATTCAAACAAGATTTCAAGAACACTTCGGACAATTCACAAATTATTCAAATCACCCACTCAACATACAAAATGCCACCGAAGCACTCCAAGTTCAAGAAAACATCAACAACACATTTCTTTTCTTCCAAATTCATAAACCATACTAACAATCCATACTTTAACAACATTAATCCCATAAATTCAAGAAACAATATTAAAATTACATTAGCTTCTCCCACAACCTACAAACGATTCCAACTTCCATTTAAATCATTAAACCATCATTTTCATCATAAAATCCATACAACAACAACCAAAACATACTAAATAAAATTTGTTCATTCTTTGCCAAACAAAACAGTCCATTTTCGGCCACTCCCCTTCAACACACAAATTCCATGATTTTTCATCCATTTCCTCACACTACAACACATTTAAACCATCCATAACATATGAAAAGAGGATTAAAACTTACCTTCTTCACTTAGTTCTTCAACATTTTCTTGTTCCCATGCTCCTCTAATTCCAAATGAAATTATATTCGTGACTATGCGTTGCCGGACTTCGATTGGTACTTCGTTACTTGAAATTTCACTCAAAATTCTCATTTTGAGAGGTATATTTGCTCCCTTTTTTGTGCTGAATTTTTGGAAATTTTTGAACTTTGGCTGAAAAAATGAGATTTTTGTCCCTTAAAACGGAATGCGAAGTCGGTTTCCGTAGCTATAGTACCGTAGCGGTGCCGCGGGAATGTTGTTTCGCGTCGACAGTTCAGTTTGTAACGTCTATAATTCTCTACTCCGATGTCCTATCAATGAACGGTTTGTTGCATTACAAACTAGACTCGACGAACTTCATTTTAGGACTTTGAACCACCTTAAAACTCCACATATACTATGAGATATGTGCCTCCAAAGTTAACTAAAATCCGTCCCGCGTTTCTCAAATTTTCGTCGAACTTATTTTCTTCAATTTGCTCAATCCCGAAATATTCCGAAATTCTCCATACATGATATTTATCACTTATTACACTAATAATGGCCATGTTCCCGTGTTTCAAAATATTCTTTTCCCGATTACGACTTACGAGATCGTAATTCACCTTTTTCTTCGTTGTTACGTACTTTCCATGGCTTGTGCCTTTCAAAACATCCCATTACTACGATGAGGTACATGTCAAACTCATGCTCTGAAAACGCGGGGTATAACAGCTATACTCCCAAGCACTCATATTCCCTTGCTTTAGATTCAGAAACCTATCCGCTCGGGCCCTTCGAACCTCGGGTGGCAAATAATGACGAAGAAAAGCATCCACAAATTCCTGCCAAATAGGGGAAGGTGCATTTTCCTTTCTCGAAGATATCCAATTATTATACCAAAGGACTGCTACATCCCGGAATCTATAAGATGCTAACTCCACAGATTCAGTATCGGAGGCATGGATAATTTTCAATGTTCTCAACGTCTCATCAATAAAACCTTGTGGGTCTTCATCCGGTTTTGACCCGAAAAACTCTGGAGGGTTTAAACTCATAAAATCACGGGCTCTAGCACTAGTCGCCCTGTCACTTGAACCTGTACTCTGCCGCTGTGCCTGAGAGGCAACTAACTGCGTCAACAACTAAATAGCTTCGGTCATTTGTTGACCCGAAGCACCCGGTGAAGGAACCGGAGGTATAGGAGTTGGAACTGAAGCCCCCTCTTGCTCTTCTAAATTAGACGGAGTGTGTGAGGTATTAGATGGAGCCTCATTTTGAGATTCACCTTCTTCTATATTCGTTGGCGGCTCCCTTTCTATCCGTCTTTCTGTCGTAGCCCTACCCTTCGGGGCGGCTGTAGCTTTTCTCTTTGGCGGCATCGCTGAAATCATAAGGCACAATGAGGGAGGAGAAAATCTTATAACGTGGCTCCATAGCACGATCTAGTAAGAAGAAGAATGGTTATTTTTCCTAGATGCCCCGCAGCCTCTTGCTTATAGTGTGGCACGCTTCACACCTGTAAACAAGACTCTACTGGACACGGCTCGTAGACATACCCTATCACGGAACTGCTCTGATATCACTTTTGTCACGACCCGCCTACGGGCCAGAACGGGTACCCGGAACTGACTACCGAGCACCACTCATGCTGATCATCATACTCATCTTAAATGCATTTACTATTCTCAACACAACTGGCCATAAGGAAACCTTTATCACCTCCAAAAACATATCTACAATCATATGCATAAGGCCCTCGGGCTATCAAAATAATATACAAATACACAATGTGATCATCTGGGACATCTACTACCGACACCTATGATCTACGAGCCTCTACTAGCTAGAGTACTAACATTAAGGACGGGACAGGACCCCGTCGTGCCCAAATATATATACACAAAAGAATGTACCACAAATAGCACCTCCGGAATAATGGAGTGCTCCTATGAACCTGGGTCACCTCCCTGTCTACCTGTGGGCATGAACACAGCGTCCACAAAAGAAAGGACGTCAGTACGATAAATGTACTGAGTATGTAAGGCATGAATAACACTAACATAATAAAGAGATCATAAAACATGAGATGAGGATATAACCTGCTTAGCATCTCAATACTCGGGTACAAATCTCCATTTCGAGGCATACCTGACTAGAAAGCCATAAGTTTTTCCTACCATAAAAATGAGAGGTGTAACAGTTTTCTTATAGATCACAAAAAGCCCCTCTCGTGATACATCGTGGAAGTCATTTCCAGTAGAACATTTGCATACATATAGCAAGGCACAATGTTTGGCCTTTCATGTTTGCTATGTTATTAATTTCAGGAGATCTTTGGTGTGTCATGTTTCATATGTCTTGGTAATTCAGGAGATACGTTATCGCTCTTCAACATCAGCCAACAAGTTTTGACTTGGATGGCGGGAGCCATATCATCAAAACAATGAATTAAGAAGAAACCAACAACAAAAATACGTTCGACTTCTTATCCCGTCTTTTTATTTGTTAATTATCCACCTTTTGTGATTTTGGTGACTTTGATTTCTAAAATGGTTATCATAGATTTGTTTGGGATGACCTCCTAATATATATTGTGTTTTATGTGAATGTTATAATACATATAACATAAGTTTGAAAGTTACAGTGGTTATTCTTCCGCTAAAATGCAAATTACTTGACGTACATAGATGTTACACGTATGAAATCAGTGAGAAGTTAGTTTCCAGCAGTGGCATGATATAAATATACCATTTGAAAGAATCGTGTATTGGCTTTTAGAGACCAGATGAAATAAAATGTGAGACTTTTACTTAAAACATTATTATGATTTCATTAAAAATTGAAGACATAAATTTGATATCTCTTGTGATGAGGAAAATACTATATTTAATTTTGAATTCTTTGGGTTCCACATTGATGCTTATTGCAATATAATATGTTAACTGTTCCTATTTTAGATGTTCTCATTAAGGCTAGCGTATGCATGTCACCTTCTGAATTACAAACTATGTTAAATTGTGCTCCTATATATACTCTTCTGTATAAATAATATATATTGAAATTTATATATATGCTTCTACATAAAATGTGGGGGTCGACTATATTTTCTGCAAATTATTTAGAACCATAAAGCTTTGTGTCAAAAAATGATTACTGATTAACCTTATGTGTCTCGTGTTATAGTAGAGCCAAACAACAACTTAAAAGGTTAAACTTCGGTAGAATATTTATGTTCAGTGTAAGTATATGGGTGATAGATCTTTTGACGTATGTTATTTGGCATTGTTTCTTTAGAAGAAACATATGTCCTTTAGTCAACATCCTGCTTATAGGGAGGTTTCCAGAGCTAGTGGTACGTAGTGTAGATGGTAGGCGTTCATCAAAACTCAATAACTTTGGTTTAAACTTTATATTTGCCTAAACGTTCATTTAATTTGTATTAACTATAAATTTAGAACCCAATAACTCAAAAGGGCTAGCTAGAATCCAAAACCTGCCACTAAAAGTTTGATGCGGTAAAGGAGTTACTATCCGACTTAAGTATTTATTTGCAAAGTTTAGTGTTTGTTTAGAACGAAGTCTCAAAATTTTGTTTGTTTGAAATAGACTTTTATTTGAAAATTCGTACTTTTTCCTTACAAAACTAATATTACATCCAATGTAAGTGTATTTTGTACCTAACTTCTAATAGGTTACTTGGATTACTTAGTCACACAATTGTAATACTTCTGCTTTTTACTAATAAGAATTAATTCTTGAACTTATCAATAC
Source organism: Lycium ferocissimum (assembly GCF_029784015.1). Classification (NCBI taxonomy): domain Eukaryota; kingdom Viridiplantae; phylum Streptophyta; class Magnoliopsida; order Solanales; family Solanaceae; genus Lycium; species Lycium ferocissimum. The sequence goes on along the minus strand of NC_081343.1, from coordinate 50,370,526 downwards.
ATACTTATGATTGTACGCTATGAGAGTGCAAAATTAGGTCCATCGATTAAAACTTGATCTTGTTTGCGTAACTGCGAGCCGAATTTTATTTTTTCTAATTAAAATAGTGATATACAAAGATGATTCACTTCAGAATTTGATTGTCATCTTGAACTCGGTTCTGATTTAAGTTAATGAAATTACCCTTATCTAAATTGAGTGCAAATAACTTATTTGGAGTCTTCGTTGTTAATTTGAAGCAGTTTCCTCCATTCTCCCAATGTAATACAAATATGTATATTCTCGCCCAATAATTTTCATATTGTTTTGTATCTTAAGAGACAGAAAATTTTAGTGACAACACTAATCTTTGGCAACTCTTTGCAGGCATTTATGAATTATTTCCGTACGTATTACCTGATTCTTATTATTAATTTTGATTTCATACTTTTCATATGTATGTAGTTAGCATGTTAGTAATATAGAAACCATCTATTGAAGAAGGACAGAGTAGAAAAGAGATATAATAGTTGCAATTCAAAAAGTAACAGTGCTTCGTGATAAATAATGTATATTTTTTTTCCATGTAGCAAAATTTCAGTTATGATATTACAATTGCATTACAAGTCATGACTTGTAAAGTTTACAAGACTTTTAAATATGTTGCTTTCAGATCTAGAGTTAACGCACTTTTCTAATGATTTCTTTTGTAGCATATTTGTTCCCCGGGAAATGTTCTTATTGTTTGCTTACTAAATTGCACACTTTTTACTTGCAATATTGATATTAATATTAGTTGACTAAACCATATTTCGGATAACTTGACATACACGTGCAAAGCACGTGCCAAAAAACTAGTATATATATGTGTGTGTTGCCTTGAAAAGCACTTGTCGGCCTGCATGGTCAAACTCAACCAACTTGTTTCTTGAATCTTATTTTAATTTTTATTATGTAATTTCATTTGACTTTTATTAACAAATTCAACTTTCTTATATCGGAGAAAATACAAAAATACATTTAATTGAACCATCCACCCCACTGAAGTGTCATTGTGAAGGCTTCACAGTCAACAGGTTTTGGAAATGGACATACTTTGACTTTTCCATTATGTACGTACTATTCTTATTGATTTGCTAATCACTTTTTTTTTTCTTTCTAATTACAACCATTCATATTGGGGTCCATTAAGTGGGGTAGATTTAGATGAAAGATGAATATGACCAATAGTAAATGCCATGAAAGTGGCCTTCTTTTTCGAAGGAAATTTTCATAATTATGGAGATATGTAATAATTAATTTACATATATGTTTTTTTTCTTGATAATCTCCATTTTTCTTCTGGTAAAAGCCAATGAAGGGTAATATTTGTGTTATCATTTATTTGCTTGTTACAATTTTAATACTAAAGACAGTTAAAGATACAAACAGCCATGCTCTGGCCAACTTTGTCTACACAATAATGAATTAAAACAACGAAATTGGCAAAACAAAAAAGAACCCTGAAATAAAAAAGGAAACAACAAACTCAATCCACACACTTCAGACGATACAATTCATTTTGCGAGTTGATTTATCTCCTTCAAGAAGCACCATGAATGGCAACTATGTATACCAGTTGAGTAAATGATAGAATTATCAAGAATGCCTCCATTGTTATCTGCAAGATAATCCAAAAATTACAAAGGAGTTAATGTCAACAGTTTTCTTAAATTTGTATAGATTAATTAACTTTGTATACAGTTGAAGGTGTCATTTAATTAGAGTAACTCACCAATTTGGCATTCCGGTAGTTGAGTTCAATTTCTTTCCAAGCAAAGCTGCATGGATGACAAGTTCATTACTTTACTGATATGTAGAACAGTAAATACAAAGAACCAATACGAAACGTTAAGAAACTAATTCAGATTCAGATCTTCGTTAAGTGAACATAGAACTGAGGCCTTACCCCATGGCAAGGAGTGTAAGACTCCAGGCAATAGTAGCAGCAGAAGCAGCAGCTGGTAAGCTATCGAAGTTCCATCGGCGAATATGGTCAATTCCAGAGAGAACAGATGCAACTCCCACCACACCTGCTATCAAAGAAAATACAACAAAGAATCCAGTGGCAGCATTTCCCATTGGGAAGTAAATTGGAGAGAAATGTGCTGGAAGTTCAAATCCTTGACCTGTAAAAAATCACACACACCATGATCAGTTTCAACAGAGAGACATTACTTAGTAAAGAAGATTAAAGTTACATACACTGACAATGTAAAAGTGTTTTTATTCTATTAACGCACGTAATTTAACATGCTACCTATTTTATTTTCTAAGTAACTAGTTCCACTTATCATGAACAGTTACCTATAATTATCTTTTATGTAATATGATAGTTTAAAAAATAAATTTGATAGTTTAAAAATCTAGCGAAACTACGAATGTCGAACGAGATACTTACCAATGATGAAACCATTATCAATGGCAAAGTTCATAGCCCAGCCAGCAATGCCTAAAATAACAGCATACATGCAGAAATTAAGGACCAAAAGCAAAGATGCAACAGGTTTCATCTTGAAATGGATATGTTAAACCCTCTTTTTGATGAAAATTGAACAAGGGTTTTGTGAAAGGGATTTAGGATAAGAAGATTATGTTGTACAAATGCATGTGATCTCTGCAAGTTCTTTGGGGTCTTTATAAATGCTTTAATCTAAGAAGGTTTTGGTTCTTTTCTTCTAAGGCTGTTTGTTCTAAAGGGCTTTGTGGGGTTGTAAAGGCCATTACTTCACAATCAAGGCAAGGAAGCAAAAACCAAGATTCTTTCTCAGCTAAATATATTTTTTTAGTATCCCTTTTGAGGTGGTGCACTCTTTGATTGATCAAAAGGAAATTCTTTGATTTAGGATTTTATATTTGATTCTCTAGTTCTTTCTAGGAGGAAGTTAAAGTGATATTCCTTGCCAATAGAGCTTCTTTCATAAGTATAGATTGACAGTACCCTTTTTGTCCTGGATAATTTTTTGTTTTAGTTTAGAACAATTGGTTTATACAATTTCAAGAGCCACGAACAAAGAATTTTTACATAACTATCTTTGAAACACAAAATGGGTTGTGTAAGATAACAAAAATTGGCCCCTTATGTTTGGGTTGGTCCAAAATAATCTCTGAAATATACTCTGAAACAATTTTAGTCTTTTAAGTTTGTCAAAAGTGAGCACTTCAATTTTCGTTAAAAATTTAACAACCTAAGTCTATTATATTTAACAAGTGAGTGGGGGAGCTTTTCTTGGAAATGGGAAGATCTAGGATAGGTGGCCAATCTCCTAGAGAGCGATGTGCATAGACCATGTGAGTAGGGATGGAGTTTCGTAGACTCGTCAGGCCTGATAGATGATTGTATCACAACCATATGTGACACTCTAGCGCCATATGACTCCGTCATAGAAGCCAGACCTTCCCTTTCCTTTGACTATCGGGTCCTCAAAAACTTTATGATTTCGTGTCGAACCTAGTTTCCATCTTCAAACATCTCGTTCGTGCTGCGGAAAGAAAAAGAAAAGGATAGAGTTTGATAAATATTTGCGGTGATAAAAAGTGTTCATTTTTGACAAATTTAAAAGACCCGAACTGTTCAAGAGTATATTTAAGTAACTACTTTGAACCTATACTTGAGGGACCATTATTATCATTTTCCGTAGAGGTGTTCAGTGTGATTTAAGGTTTAGGGTAATTAATCCAAGTTTAGTGTAATTTATATTTAGTATAGAAGTGTTTAGTGTAATTTATCAGCCCAGGTTTTTTTTCCCTCTCTTCCTTGAGGCGACCATTGAAGCCTTTAGGGCTCGTTTGGTAAGAAGAACAAGGATAACTAATATGGCATTAAATTTGAAATGAATTTATTCCATATTTGGTTGGGATAAAACCGCAATATAACTAATACCGAGATTAATTATTCCGGGATTGTAGCGTTATTTTTATCCCTGTGGGAGGTAGTGGCGGAGCCAAATAGAGCCGAGGGTGTTCATCCGAACCCCCTCAGCGGAAAAAAATATTATTTTTATAAGGTTAAAATTATTTTTTATGTATATATAGTAGATGTTGAACCCCCTCAGGCTTCTTCGTATGTTTACGTTTTTATATTTTGAACCCCATCAGCGGAAATTCTGGCTCCGCCACTGATGGGAGGGCGGGATAACGATTCCGGGATAACTACTCCTAGATAACTTGTTCCCTAAACAAACGACCCCTTAATGTTTAAAATACCGTTAAACCCATGTAGTGAACTTTTCCCTCTGGCCTCTTCACTTCTTCTCATGCCTAAACATGTTGTTCCTCATTGCTATATCTCAACCATTTAAAATTCATTCAAGACTTTTGATTGGTTTATCAAGATTCTTCAGAGTAGCTAACCCCACTTGCTATTCGATTCTATCTGAACACTTAAAGAACCAACGAATTAATGAAGCTAAAGAGCTTTTCGAAAGAATCCCATCACCAAATATCTATTTATGCACCAAAATGATAGCTGGATATGCTGAAAATCTAAGGTTGAATGAGGCACTGAACCTGTTTGACAAAATGCCTGTTAAAGATACAGTTATGTGGAACTTGATGATCAAAGGGTGTGTAGAATGTGGTGATATAGAGATGGGGTTGAATCTTTTTGAGGAAATGAACCAAAGAAATGTGATTTCTTACACGACGATGATAAACGGGTTTTTGAAGTTTGGGAAAGTTGAAGAGGCTAAGAGTTTGTTCTGGGAAATGCCACAAAAGGATGTGGCTGCTTGGAATGCTATGGTTTATGGGTATTTTGAGAATGGGAGAGTGGAAGAGGCTGTTAAGTTGTTTGAGGTGATGCCTTATAGGAATGTGATCTCATGGACGTCAGTTATTAGTGGGCTTGATCAGCATGGGAGGAGTGATGAGGCTCTATTGGTTTTTAAGAAGATGTTGGATTTCTTCGTTGAGCCGAATTCTAGTACTTTTGCTTCTGTTATTACAGCTTGTGCTAATGCAAGGGATTTATGTCTAGGTAGTGAAATTCATGCCTGTGTTGTGAAGATTGGTTATTTGTATGATACTTATGTTACTGCTTCATTAATCACATTATATGCTAATTGCATGCATGTGGATGATTCTTCTAATGTACTCAGCGAGAGGTTGCACAAAAACGTTGTTGTGTGGACGTCTCTTTTGACAGGGTATGGCTTGAATTATAAGCACGAAGAAGCATTGAAAGTGTTTGGGGATATGATTAGGATTGGTCTACTTCCCAATCAGTCTTCCTTTACTAGTGCCCTAAATTCGTCTTGTGAAATGGAGTCTATTGATCTTGGCAGAGAGATTCATGGTGTAGCAGTCAAACTCGGATTGAACACTGATGCCTTTGTTGGCAATTCGTTAGTAGTATTGTATTCAAAATGTGGAAATATAAACGATGGACTCATTGTATTCAAGGAGATTCCTGGAAAAAACATTGTTTCGTGGAACTCAGTCATCGTTGGATGTGCACAACATGGATGTGGAAATTGGGCACTCACATTGTTTGCCCAGCTGGTACGTTCAAGGGTTGATATGGATGATATTACATTTACTGGATTACTTGCTGCTTGTAGCCATTCTGGCATGCTGGAGAAAGGAAGACGCTTATTTCAGTATATCCCCAAATACTCATCCATTGAAGTGACAGTTGAGCATTATAGTTGTATGATAGATATCCTTTGCAGAAGTGGGAAGTTAATTGAGGCAGAGGATTTGGTGAAAAGCATGCCCATGAGACCAAATTTGTCAATATGGTTAGCTTTGCTTAGTGGTTGTAAGAAGCATTTAAACTTAGAACTGGCCGAAAGAGCTGCAGAGAACATTTTTCATCTTGACCCAAATTGTAGTGCTGCTTATGTTTTATTATCTAACATTTATGCCTTTTCTGGTAGATGGAGTGATGTTGCAAGAATTAGAGGAAATATGAAAAGAAGAGGAAACATAAAACAACCTGGATGCAGTTGGGTTAATCAGAAGGGAATCCGGCATACATTTCTTTCTGGCGACACTTCACATCCTCTAAGTGATAGGATATATGAAAAGCTGGAATGGTTGACAGAAAAGTTGAAGGAGTATGGTTATGTCCCTGATCAAAGGTATGCATTGCATGATGTAGAGGATGAACAGAAGGAAGTTCTGCTGTCATATCATAGTGAGAGGCTTGCTATTTGCTTCGCATTAATTACAACACATGGTAGTACTATAACAGTAATGAAGAACCTGCGTGTCTGTGGGGACTGCCATTCTGCCATCAAGCTCATAGCAAAAATTGTTGAACGTGAAATCATTGTAAGAGATTCTAGCCGATTTCATCATTTCAGGGACGGCTTTTGTTCTTGTTCAGATTATTGGTAGCATTATCCTTTTGATTATCATTCTGGGAATGGTTAGTGAAGCCTTGTAATTGGTTCACCAGAAGCAGGACCACATTATTATAGGGAGCTTCTAGAGTTAGGATTGTCTGACCAACATTCTGTGATGCCCCAATATAGTAGGGTCCTTCCTTGTAGCAAGGATAGGTAACTTTCTCTTGATTACCCATGTAGAGATCAGGCATTAGTATCCACTGCTTCAAATGTTTAGCAGCTGATCTGGAATCCATGTCTAGATGTTTCTGATACTGTCCTATGATTGACAAATATATCTGAAGTCAAGGCAACCACTGCACATAAATAAAGCTCAAGGTACCTGGTGGCCTATCATGCCAATCTTGTAGCTTTACTATTCTTGGAGTTGAGAATTATTTGTCAGCAGTCGGTACTTAATTGCACAGTACTTGATGAAATTTCCTGAGATATTTAGCTAGGATCAGCAAATCGAGACCCCTGGTCTATTCTGCATTAATCAACATAGGAGGATTCCATCAACAGACCTTCCAACAACAATCAGGTAGAGAGGTATATGTTATCAATGGAGCTTTAATCATAGAAATCCTGTTTTTCTTTTTTGGGAATAACTAGACAGTTGTCAAATATAGAACATGTCAATAATGTTCCTACCTTCGTTGCAAACAGGAAGTACTTTAATCTACACTCGTGAGAAATTTTATTACAAGTTTTGGAAAAGATAGCTGATTGTTTCCTGCCTCAGCCTTAAAGATACTTGAATTATACATGCATGGCTGCTGACACAAGGATACTCTCCCTTAAAGTATTGGAGCTGTTATTTACTTAGCATTGAATCAAGGGGCTTGGGCCATCAGCATTGCATAGCTGATGTTGTCTTCATGTTCTTTCATGCTGCTACTGCTGAAGCTTGAAATGCTTCCAATTTCCCCATCAACCTCAGGTATTTATCCATTAGTGTAAAAGATTTTCTGATTTTGTCATAATAGCTCTCTCTTGGTCTCTTCATTACCTCAAGAGAATTCTTATTAGGCAAACTTACCTAAATGTACCACTTTGGCATGGCGGAGGCATGCACTGCCTATACACTTCGGCTGTATAGGTAGTATCGGCTGTATATTATATGTTTAGATATGTATAGTACATGTATATTTAGTATTCTTTATACACTACACAACACTGTGTATATACTTTGTAAACTAAATACATGGTATGACTGTATTTCCTGTTGTTATAAAGCCTTGACCAATTGTGCTCAACACAGACGAAACCAAGAAATGCTTTTTAGGGGGAACTGATTTGTTTGAGGGATTTAGGCTGTTCATTAGGAGTTTAATTACAAAAGATAGAATAATGTTATAGGAAATTTGGAGAGGTGCACCTGATCATTTAGAAGTTCTTACAGCCAAGCGGAGTAGAGTATACTCTTTTACTTCTCTCAATTTAACTTGAATAAAATGTCTGAAGAGTACAAGGAGGTCACATGCTGTATGAAAAAAAATGCAAGTATATGTAGATAATCACTAACACTGTTTACATCAAACATTTCTTTCCTATACATTTGCCCCTCAAACGAAATCTAGGTTTAAATCAACTGATTCACTGTAAACATGAGTGCAACTTTTTACAGAATATATAGGGCACAATAAAAACATATCCCATACGTTTATCCTTCTGTAAAAAGATATGGGATAAACATATTTGTTTTCCTAGATATATAAGGTATAATGAGTATGGCAAACACCTAATAAAATTATACAGTACATCAAAACTGAGTAATATTTCCAAAAACATTCTGCTGACAACGCTAAATAAAACCAAAAAGCTCATTCATCCTCCTGGCTACGCAACCTAGCAAGCTTGTTAGTCACTGCAACATCAAGTTGGGCTGCTCTCTCAACAATTTCCTTTCTCTTCCTTGTTGATACGTTATGTGCAATTTCTGCACAGTAAGTCCTGTGAATAAGAGAAGTTGAAGGTGAGATGATGAAAACATAAACAAGATGAAATAGGGCAAACAATAGAAAAGGAGTGTGAGTGCATTACCTATTGTGCATCAATAAAATATCAAGCTCACGTGCATTGTGCACAACAAACTTCTTAAAGCCGTTTGGAAGATAGTGACGAGTCTTCTTGTCAGAACCATAGCCGATATTGGGCATCAAGACACATCCCTTGAACTTCCTTCTAACTCTGGAGTCAATACCCTTTGGTCTGCGCCAGTTTGTCTATTATAATAAATTGAAAAACCATTTTCAATTAGTAACCATTGCGCATGTGAATCAAAGTGCATTCTGCTAGTGTTTAGCAAAGCGTCAATACAAATTGTCCAAAAGCTGTATCAGTTATAAAGATCAACCTTAACTATAATGAGAAAGATTCATCAAACAGAGCATCTAAACTATTAAGGTGAGAGATCTTTTTCATAAACGAAATGTAAGCAGGGTTAGAAGTAACAGAAAGCTTATTCATAAAGAAGCAAACTGTGTCGCAAAATCTGCTCTACAGATTAGTTTCTGCCCGTAAAACGAAACACCCAGCTACGAAGTAGAGTCTGGACATTAGATACCATAGGCAACAAATAATTTGAAGTAAAATTGAAGAAAAATTACTGCAAGAGTTTGTTCTAGATCCTTTCTCAGCCAAAAGATGGTGGTATTTTATACTAATCACTGATCAATCAACAATCCAATGAAAAAAGGTTCACCAATCACAACGAGTTATGAGGTCTTTTTAAGAGAAGACATGAAAGCAAGGTTATAGTAACGGAAAGCTTATTGATAAAGAAGCATCTGTGTCGCAAGACCTGCTCTTTAGTTTAGTTTTTGCCCGTAAAACGAAACACCCAGCAACAAAGTAAAGTCTGGACATTAGATACCATAGGCAAGAAATAATTTATTGTAAAACTTGAAAACAAAGGAGAAATACTGGGAAAAAATTGTTTTGGGTGCAATCTCAGCCGAAAGATGGTGATATTTTTATATTCATCACTAGTCAATCAGCAATTTTGGGAAAAAATCATCATTGATTGCATCAGTGCATAACCAATTTTAAAAAATTCTAAACCAGATCAGAAAACACCATAAAGATGAAAATGGAGAAAACCCAAAACCATAAAGAAGCATGAGATGTTATATAAGATCAGATGGTAGTGCATGTATTTGAATTCATCATTGAACTCTACAGAATAGGTGGATAAGCATCATCACACCTTATATGCATATCTCAAAAAACCGGCTTAGCCTCAAAAACAAAAGATAAAACCAAATTAATACAAAATTTTAACATTATTGTTTAGAAAGAATCAGATATAATGTGTCAATCACCATCTTGCAGATCCAATACTTTGGATGCAACTTAAGACTGGGGCGACAATAACTGTCATCATTTTCCCTTTCCAACACAAAAAAATAAACAACATAAACAAATTTTTGTTCTAACATTCAACTAGTCTTTCTAGCTAGTATTACTTAACAATAAGAGTAAGATCAAGCTAAAACTAAAATGGGTTGTTTACAATAACAAAATAACACCTTTACAGTAATAAAGCCATCACGTCTTTTTAATAAAAGAGATGTGAGCAGGGTTAAAGTAACAGAAAGCTTATTGATAAAGAAGCCAACTGTGTCGCAAGGTCTGCTCTGTAGTTTAGTTTCTGCCCGTAAAAACGAAACATCCAGCAACAGGGTAAAGTCTGGACATTAGATACCATAGGCAAAAAAACAATTCAAAGGTAAATAGAAGCAAATAATTAAAAACAAAAGGGAAAATACTGCACGAATTTGTTCTAGATGCAATCTCAGCCGAAAGATGGTGATCTTTTTAAATTAATCACTACTCAATCAGCAATTTGGGAAAAAATCATCATTGACTGCATCAGTGTCTAAACACTTGTAGAACTTATACCAAATAAAAAACAACATACAAATGAAAATAAGGAAACCTCAAAACCTTAAAGAAGAATGAGCTATGCTATAAGATCAGATGGTAGTGCATGTATTTGAAATCATCACTGAACTCTACAGAATAGGTGGATACATATCATCACACCTTATAGACATATCTCCACAAACAAGCTTAGCAGCATTAATAAAAGCTAAAACCAAAAAAAATCAAATTTTTAACATTATTGTTTAGAAGGAATCAGATATTATGAGTCAATCACCACCTTGCAAATCCAATATTTTGGATGCAAATTAAGACTGGGGCGACAATAACTATCATCATTTTCCATTTCCAACACACACACAAAAACAAACAAACAAAAAAAAAGAGCAAGCAAGGCAAATAAACTTTCATCCTACTGTTCAAAGAGTATACTCATATTGTTGAACAATAAGAGTCAAATCAAGCTAAAATTAAACAGGGTTGTTTACAATAAGAAAATGATGTCTGGAGAGATTTTGTGACACCTCAAAAACCAATCTTTTATTAGGTGATTTCAAGATTAGATTAACCCAATCACAAACACAACAAAGAGGAACAAAAACCCAAAAATCTTAAAAGGATGACAAATGCTATAAGATCAGATGGTAGTGCATGTTTATGAATTCATCATTGAACTCTACAGTTAGGTGGATAAACATCATCACATCTTATAAGCATATCTTCCACAAAAAAGCTAAACACCAATAGAAAAAAAAGGGATAAAACAAAACAAATATAAAAAAAAAATAACATTGTTGTTTAGGAAGAATCAGATATTATGTGTCAATCACCACCTTGCAAATCCAATAATTTGGATGCAAATTAAGACTGGGGCGACAATAACTAATCATCATTTCCCCTTTTCCAACACAAAAAAAAAAACAGCCACAATAAACAAAGTGAACAAAATGCTATCTTAATGCAACCCATAAAAATGAGATCTTTTCACTATTTTTTGAACAAAAAGATTCAGATCAAAGCTAAAACAAGATTACTGAACAAATAAAACTCAAATAGAACTAAATACAAAAATGGGGTTCTAAAAAAATTCCAAAACAATACCTTGACAGTAATTCTCCTATCACTCTGATGTCTCTTGAATTGCTTCACCCTTTTCTTGATTACTTTCTTTTTAAGTAGAGGAACTGCCATTTTACCTTAGATTTTATAATACACAGTTAACAACAAACATTAAAAAAATATAGACATGGAAAAGGGGCTCACTATGAACTAGGGTTTCTTCAGATAAGCTGAGCCTTATGGAGCAGTATTATAGTAGGGTTTATATAGGAAACAGTTGGGCATTTGCTAGGGTTTACAGCAGTCAAGCATAAAAAGCAATCTACGGCTGTAAAGTTTCTTGATGGAACTGTCCGGTCCTGATTGATCTAAGGATATTATGGTCATTATCATACTTACAGTTCAGTCCTATTAGAATACTTAAATATCACTTCTAAATAAGGGAATAGGGTCAAATATACCCTTCTACTTTAGTTTATTAGTTAATTTTATTCTCCATTTGTTAAAATAATGAAATATACCCTTCTCGTTACAAGTTGGACCAAATATGCCCTTACCGTTAGTAAAGTTTCAAAAATACCCCTCATTTATAACATATTTCCACATACAAAAAGTCATTTTAAATTGGGTGGCGTGGATCTGCTTACGTGGCAATTAATTTATTCTATATGGTGCCTATGTGTCAATTTTTAAAAAACAATCTGGAAAAATGATTTTTTTAAAAACAAATCTGTTAAAAATGCCTTTTATTAAAAAAAAAATTATTAAAAAATCTGGAAAATGATTTTTTAAAATTAATCCAGATTTTAAAAAAAATAGGACACTTTTTTTATAAAAAAAAAAAGGCTTTACAATTTTTCAGATTTAAAAAAAAAAACATTTTTCAGATTTTTTTAACTAACTAAAATTCCAATTTTCAAGAATATATTTAAACAAAATGGGTATTATTAAAACAAAAAAGGTTTCAGATTTTTAATAAAAGCCACTTTTTTCAGATTTGTATTAAAAAAATTAATTTTCTAGATTGTTTTTTAAAAAATTACCACATAGACATCACATTGAATAAGTAAAATGTCATGTGGTGTACATGCCACCCAATTTCAATGACTAGACTTACTTACGTGGGAATATAGTAGTACATTCTCATTTAGTGACGATGATCTTAAAGTTTAACCAAATTTGTTGCTTGCAAAATTAAATATAATACTTATTCCTAAATCTTGGAATATAGTAGCTCATAGATTAGCTAGTTTTTTTTATATATATTTCTCTTGCACACTTGTAGAATATTTTTCCGAGCGGCATTATAAATAGTAAATACTAATGTAGCGTATCGGCATGCACTCAACCAGACAAACAATTATTTCGGAATTCCAAACATAATTAGGTTTTGCAATATAAATCCTCTATAAATCATTAATTTTATTCGAGGTCATTTTATTGTTTAGGTTTCATTTCTACAACTTTTCGCTAATCATTTATATGTAGTAAAATTATTGTCCAAGGGTGTCGATAAGTGATTCATGCTGGAAGTATCCCTCTCGCCATAACAATCTTAGTTCTAATGACTAAGGGGTGTCCACGAGAAATCGGAAAATCGAATCACACCGAAAATTATACTGAATCAAAGAAAAATCGAGATATTTTCAATTAGATTGGATTTTCTTTTTTAATTTTAAAAACTAGCAAATATCGATTTTGTTTTGGTTTTGAACAAACAATAACCGGTAAGTCAAACCAAACCAACTATATAAATAACTATTTAACACTTATAATTACACATATGTATGCAATTTTTATATAATACTACTTTTAAAATTTTATGGTACATCTTTAATCTTTTGCACTCTTGTTGTCTAGTTCTTTGCCTTTACAATAATTAGTTTTTTGACCTTTAAAGTACTTTAGTTTGATTTATAACTTTATTTTGACAACTCCAATTTTCTTTTCATGTTAAGATAATAATTGTATCCATAATCCTTTGATTTTCTATTATTATTTGTTGTTTCTTGAAATTCGATTTCCATATGATTTTGTGGCAGTCCTTTTTTTTTTTTTTTCCAAACTACTTTGTCATGGCTTCTTTACTTCCGTTATTTCTTTTCTGGACTGCTTTGGTTTGCTTTTTGTAAGTTCAGGGTCCATCGCAAATAGCCTCTTTACCTCCCAAAGTAGGGTAAGTTTTGCGCACACTCTACCCTCCCGAGACCCACTTGTGGGATTACACTGGGTATGTTGTTGTTGTTAATCAATTCAATTATCATCAAGATATCTCGATAGTGTTATGTCGGACTATAGTAGTTAGAATATTTGTTTAACAATGTATGCACATATTTATAAAAGGGAAAAAGACATACAATGGCCAACAGGCCAAAGTAATCCCACATTTTGGCCTAATACAGTGACCTGGCCGGCCGACCGGCCCAAACTATTCCCAAGCGCTGACCGGCCCAGCAGCCCAAACGCCTTTTTAAAAAAAAAAAACAGAATTTCTATGGCGACTTTAGTAGCAACTAAAAGTCCGTTGCACAAAAAAAAAAAAAAAAAAAAAAAGGACTATTGTGGCAACCTAAAGATCAACTTCATTTTTTTTTTTTAAATGGCAATTGAAAAAGCCTCCACTAAAGGTTAAAATTCATATTGAGCCTTCAACAAATGTTTCAAAACATGTATAATATGTGTATACTTATATAGTGATTGAACTTTAAAAAAAATTCCAAAACATGTATAATATGTGTATACTTATATAGTAATTGAACTTTCAAAAAATATTCCAAAACATGTATAATATGTGTATATTTATACGTTGATCGAGCCTTCAAGAAATATCTCAAAACATGTATAATAATACTTATGATACATTTTCTATACATATACAGTAGGGATACATAATCTATACAACAATGATACATTTTATATACTTATGATACATTTTCTATACATATACAGTAGGGATACATATTCTATACAACAATGAAATATTTTGTATACGTATGATACGTTTTTTATACTTATGATACATTTTCTATCATTTTCGATACATATGTGAATCGTTAGTGTATAATCAATGTATAATGTACATACTAGTGTATAATATATGTATGATTAGTGAGTATACGTTGATGATACATATTATGTATGGAATATGTATAATATGTGAATCATTAGTGTATAATCAATGTATAATATACATACTAATGCATAACATATGTATGATTAGTGAGTATACATTGATGATACATTTATTATACACAAATTACACAACAATTATAAAAACCTATGATGTATTTTCTATACATATACGATAAGGATACATATTCTATATAACAATGATATATTTCTTTTATACGTATGATACATTTTCTATACATAGTTGATCTTCAGTTGCTTTTACCCAAAAAAAAAATGATCTTTATAATAGTCCTCCTTTTTTTTTTTTTTTTTTTTTTTTTTTCGCAGTGGACTTTTAGTGGCGACTAAAGTCGCCACAAAAGGTCACGCTGGCTACACTTTGGGTTTGGAAAAACATGGGCCATCGGGTGGGAATAGTTTGGGCCGGATGGCCCTTTATGTCCTTTTCCCTTTATAAAACGACCGGCCAAAAACCAACAAAACCAAATCGACGAAAAATCGACCAAACCAACCATGAACCCCCATAGTAATGAGAGTCTTCCACAAAAAGCTCGCTTAATTGATTTCACCATTTTGCTGTGCTACCATACATTCCCCTATTTGTTTGTGTTAATTATATCTTTTATGATTTCGCCTTCGCTTCTGCTAGTAATTGTCAAACCTGTCAACCAGTTCTTCAAGTCCAACCATACAAACTAATGCAATTACAAAGAATCAATAAACAGCAAATGAGAAAAACTAGCCATCATCACCATTGATGATAAGCCTACTGAATGCTTGTTGATGGAGAATTGGGTAAAAAGTGATGCTAAATAACATATGACTAATGGTGCTGACAAGTCCCATAGTACAAAGCCTCATTATCTGGAAACAAGTAACATGACCCTTTCAACCTTCCTTTGCAATAATCTCAGCTACCTTAGCATGTGTGCTATTTTAAGAACAAAGATACTTGTGTTATTAAAAGATCTATGTTTCTGGGGCTAAGTTGGAGTCATATACATGTTTAGAAATATCGATATCATGCAGTAATATCTACCAGACAAACCTTACTAGGAGGACAAGCATTCAAGCAACTATAAATTGAAGAATGGAATTCATATGAGTTGGGTGAGGAGGGGATGACATCAACCCATTCTTTTTCTACCATCTCCACATACTGATTTGGCTTTAAAATGGCTTCAAACTGAAGTTTGTCTGTCTTCTTAGTCAACTTCTTTGCAAACTCAATGGAAAATACGATGTTGAAGTGTTCTTCCAAGTAGCCAGCATTCCCGAAGACTTGGATCCCCGCATTGGCTTCACGTGAATTAGTAAAACCAAGTAGCATCTCCCCATTTATGAATTCTTGATTGCTAGAACAGACCTGTATTGCATTGCAAGTCAACTAGTAACACAGATTCATAGCAGCGAAAAGCCACTGATAACACCAATTAAAACAAGACGCTGACAATGGATTTATCAGAATCCTTGTACTATCTCCATCTATTTCTTTTTTTTTAAAAAAAAAAAAAACTTTTGGATGTGTGTGTTGGGGGAGGGGGGGGGGGGGGGGGGGGTGAGCATCTTCAGATCGATCATAGTGCTGCCTTGGACCTGTTTGAAGCACTGTTCCAACTCCCAAGACATGGCACTTAGGAAGGAAGCTTATCGTTAGAACCAGAATATGATTTCATTATTTCAAAAATTCTTATCTTTATACGAAAGAAAATTTTAAAGAAAAGTGCCAAAGTTCCAAAGAAAAGTGCCAAAGTTCCAAAAAGAGAATGCCGAAATACGGGGGAAATGGCAGCAAATGGCGAATATCATGACACCATATGCAGGTTTTTCTCCAATTTTTCCCTTTTCATGTCCATAACTCAGTTGTCCAGCCACAGCAAGTCAACAACTCTAGTTGCTGGCCCACCTCTCCCTTGACACACTTCCTCTCTACTGTCTAGTACAATAACCTCCGTATTCAAAGTCATTGCTAGTTCCACCCTAATCTTATCACTTCCAACCTCTTCGCGAATAAATGTGTACAACAGTACTAACTAGTCCCATCACTAAGTTAGTTAGGTATGGCATCCTCTGTCCTAGGCAATAATAGCATCCTATCCACACAACTACACCACCCACTCTCCTCACCCTCCTAACAACTAAATACTACTAAATCTCCATAACCATTTGTCATCTATAACACCGACACAAAGAGCTAGCTTTGTTATATGACATTCAACAATATATCTGTGAGTGGATGAGGTAACTGCTCTGAGGACTTGATATTTTTCAAAGAAATGAAGTGTTGCCTTTTCAAACTAAAGGCCTTTTGGTTGCACGTGAATCTAAGTGCTTAACGATGAGGAAGTGGATCTTAACAGAGGGTTTCCTTATAATAGCTCAAAGACATATCCTACCGGTTCACATTTTTATTTAAATGATGTTGGATTCAACAAAAAAGACATTCAGTGGAGTAAAGAAATACAGATTCTAAGTTATAATTGCCGCCTTCAGAAAATTTTCTGCTAAATAAAATCCAGGTCACTGCAATAACTCCCCACAACGACCCAAGAAAACAAAGGGATAGGGAATTAAAAAATAAAGGCTGATGCTTGAATTGCTTCTACACATCAATTCAATTGCTGCAGATGAAAAATATTTCAGGACAAAGTGCTATCAGTTTCATCAATTGACTTAAAGCTGGAGTACACAGGAATATAAGGAGTGTATATTTGCAGCCCTTTTCCAGAATCACAAGATAGATTTTTCTGAGCAATACAAGAGTACAACCAATTCTCTATGCTTTTTTCATGCATGCCGAATAAACAATAGAAACTTAGACAGATCTATAAGGACAAGAAAAAGGAGTCATGCTATTTAACACGCCAATTGCAGTTAGGCAGAAGTCAACACTCACCTGAATATACTCCACGCCCATCACATGTAAATGCTCTACTAGGTTCTGTGATGAGAGCAAAGTAACAATTCCTGCAGATCCAGCTGGTCTTTGGAGTATCTCCCACGGTGATTTCATCAAAATTTTATGTTTGTTTTCTTCCTCTTGTGGAGCGCTGACAACAGGGAGCTTCTCTTCTTCCAAGAACCAAACCTATGAATGTTTCAAATGATGTGAAAACTAAGAAACTGCACGCAGCTAGGCCTATTATCATGTCAATAATGATTATAAAATTTTCTTCCTGTGAAAGAGAAAATGGACATAGTTTACAGCAAACAACAAAAAAGTAATGCGAATAAAAATCGTAGCAGAACAGTTTTTAAATACTCTTATCTCAGAAATCGTTCCGACCAACCATAATTAACGATATCTAGAAGTTGAACAAATACCCGATAGGAGAAGCCCGTCCACTTTTTCATAGAGATAATAGTTTCAAGTCTGGCTATAAGCATGTAATTCAACTTCCCTTAACGGAATAAATGAGAAGGCTTTGACCTTTGCTTTATTTGGCCCCGGGTAGGAATTTCCAGAATCAGAATATAGAACATCATTAGGCCATTAACAAAACTTTTTTGAAATAACTGAGGTTCATCCATATGCCTTTAAAGAAGTATAGCCGCATCAATAAATGAAAAAGTTTCAGTAAACAACAATTAAGTGGCTCATCTCAACATTCAGAAATTGATTGAGGCAATCAAAGTGCTAATTGTCTCCGCTAAAATTGTGTATTAGTAGAAATTTATCCTAATACAATGGTAGAATGATTTAAGCTCCTTACAGATAATTATGACCAAGCTTTCTATCTGTCATGTAACTAATTACATAGCCAAATTACATGCATCTAACCTTCTTAGAGTCGAAAGAGAAGTAGTCATGATCCATGAACAACTGTTTGAGATATTCAATAGATTCAGCAGAACACACCAATATAAGAGGTAGAGAGGGCCGGTCCTCCATCTGCAATTGCCAAGAAATTTATCAAAACATGACGCAAAGTAACTCTCTCCAGCAAAACAAGTAATCTCCCTTTTCATGAGAATATCTAAAACTAAAGTAAATGGACCTGTAATCAATCAGCTAATATGTGAATTAAATTGGCATGTATACAAGTAAGTCTAGGAAAAAATACATAATATTACATTCCCCAAACTTTATCAGAGTCATCTAATAACAATAGTAATCTTCTTTCAAGCAATTGGCTGCAGGGAATGAAGTGACAACTACACGGTAGATATACTTCAATCCTGATGGGCATATAGGAAATAGCAGTTCAATTTACAAAACACAATGCCGTCTCTAGTTCTACTACTGAAGAAAGGACTACCTTGAGTAGTCTGTGGCTGTTATCTAACAATGCCTTGACATGCAGATAAGCAATATCCTCATTATTATGAGAGCCAGCAGGTTCAGGAATAGAAGACGTTCGAAGCAAATTTCTTTCTCCCAAAGCTAAAACAATGGCAACCTTGCCAGAAGATATGAGGCAGTGACCCTGCTCTTGAACTTTAGAACCAATGCTAGAGTGTTCGGCATTGTCTTTAGAAAAGAATTCTTTTGATAGTTTTAATGTATTGTTTACTTGTAAAGCATTAACAAAATCTGGAAAGCTCCATCTGCAGCAAGGAAAAAAGTTTCAAAATGTCAAAAGGCAAATAGTAATTCACCAACCCGACACCCCCCCCCCCCCCCGCGACCCCCAACACCCTCAATCCCCAAAAATAAAGGAACAAGAATGAGTTTGATCATGACAAAATTTGTAAGAAAAATTGCTTGATTAACAAAACTTAACCAGCCAGACAATAGGACATGTTGATAAAGCCAATTTCTTGAAAACCATTAGCCACTGGTGTTGATTTTGAACTAAAAATTTAGCAATCTTGAGTTTTATGCCAGTGGCAGTAGCTACAACTACACTGAGCATTGGACAAACTATGCCCAACAACAACAACAACAACCAGTGTAATCCCACAAGTGGGGAAGAACAAACTATACCCAAAAGGCTGAAAAATATTACTGCAGTAAACAAATGGACAAATCTTTACTGGCATACTTAGTCATTTAATATCGTCAGTACACATTGATTGATTGAGGAAAGGGTGTGAGCATTAGGGGAAAAAAGGGAGAGAGCTCACTTCTAGAACTACATAATAGCATATCCTAGTTTACACATTACATGGCAGGCAGGGTTAAATTATTAAAATATCCACAAATTGACTAGAAAATCATAAAAGTCAAGTAATATGTGGACCAGTACTGTGACGTCAACACAAACATGCCGTAACCTTCTCATTGACAACCCCTTCTAAGAGGTCAAGTTGTATCCGCCATCATTTATTGCCTATTCTTCTTTTTTATTGCCTATTCTTCCTTACTGGATATAATCCGTAACACGAGTCGTAATACTACAAAACAGTGCTAATTACATTTCTGAAAAGATCTATCAAATTAAATAATCCAGGATTCATTTATCTCTAGTTTTATGCTGGCTACCACAAACCGTAAATAAGATAAGGGCTAAAAAAGAATCCTAACTTTTCCCAATGCCTTTGTACTTAACATTTGGAATATGGGATGTCAGTTTCATTTATTTCTAGTTTTAGGTCGGCTACCACAAACTGTGGAAAAGATAGGGTCTCAAAAAGAATCCTAACTTTTTCCAATGCCTTTGTACTTAACATTTAGAATATGGGATATCAGTGTAAAAGAACGGTTAGCCTACTTAAAGCGTAGCGTGTATGACATACACTTTGGCAGGTCAAAAAAGCTATTAATGCCAAAAGACAGTAAATGAACTAATAGCTGCACCTCTTATATGGAATCTTTTTATTCTGCAATGCATGCTGAAGCAACGTGGAATTTACATCAACTATCTGGTTTGCGAGGAAGCTCTTTTGGTTTTTCTCTCCAAATCTGAAACCGTGAAAAATATGATCTTGTTCCATTTCATGCAATATTTTCTTGGCTGCTATAAGGCGTTTCTGAAATTTCTTTCTCTCTTTCCATTCCTGAAAAAGCAGAAGATGAGTAGGCCAAACACGCTAGATCTTCAATACTATAGAAGAAGCACCTATGATAATCACAGAGGAACATCGGAGAGAAAAACAATTTTAGAGGCATTACATAATGACCAGCAATCATCTGGAGCAGTTAAGTATGAACTCTCCATCAAGAATTACTTAATGATTGAGCTCCGATAAGAAAACTTATGAAATCTATTAATTATAATAACTGCACTACATTGCTTATGAGGAGAAGTGGGTAACCATTTATTTAAGATGTTAAAGAATTTATCATTGTGCATAAATCAAATTCACCTCGTTGTTATCTCACCATTGTGGCATCAACGACTATTCATGATGTGAATAAGCAACCACCATCTTCTAACACGTGGCTACGAACTTTCCTTTATACGGATAGCGTTATTTGCAGACGATTGTTAATTGATTAATGAGCAAGTGAGTCAACAAAAAGTTGAAAAAATGGAAAAATACTCCATTAAGTAAGAGTTTTAGGATAAGTAGAACTAATACTAGATATATGCACCACAAGTTTAACCTCCATAATAAGAATGACGATGAAGTGAAATTAAATGTAATTATTGGTGCCTAAATGCAGAAAATTTGAGATATTTAAGCTTCGCCTCAAAAGAAAAGGACATGATAGAATGTAACACATGAATTAAAATAGGATGACTGAAATGAAGGAGAGATATGGAATTCCGTGCAACTACAAAGTACCTAACAAAGTTTTATTAAACGGCAGTAAGGCCAGCAATGTTATATTGGAATAAATCTTGGGTCTCTATGGTCTTGATCAAAAGATGTTGGGCTGCCAAGGTCTAAATATTCATAGGATGAGTGCCGTAGAAATGAAAATGTTGAGGTGAATGTGCCTTCAAAAAATGTTGGGCAAGATTTGAAATGATTACATCTGACAGAGGATGCAAGCAACACAAATCGCATAAAATAAGAGGTCACTTATTGGCAAGATTGGTCTGAGTTCTTGTGAAAAACAAGCATCATCCTGTGTAATGGAAGAAAAGTTTTCTTCTGGCAAGACATACGCATAGGCCACACTCATCTAAAAATACAATACCCTCGGTTTTTCAACTTGGTTCAGTATCCTGAAGCGGCAGAATCCAGGGACGGTGAGGTATGAAGCATCAGATTCAGAAGACATTTCAATGACTGGGAATTGGTGACAGTTGCATTTAGTTGACAGTACAACTGTGAGTTTCCACGGACTTCCCTATGAAGTGGATAGATTAAAACGGGATGAACAAAGTGGAGGCTTCTATACTATCTGAGTGTCAGGTAACATTACAGAGCTCACAAGAGAGGAGCAACAGATCTGGCCATGGCCATGGAATCAGATATGGAGGTCAAAGGCTCCATATAAAGTAGTAAGCTTCACATAGTAGCTAAAAGTGCAGTCTTGGCTCAGGACAACTTACAGAAAAGAGGATCCATACTTTGCAGTAGATGTTATCTTTGTGGAACAAAGGCAGAAACAACTGTAGTCATCTGTTTCTTCACTGTCCAGTCATTGATCAAATTTGACAACTGTATATTTTTTTGGGTGTCACATGGATCATCCATCATGCCTGGTAATACTGTTGATCCTTTGAGAAGCTGTAGTAGCAGTACCAGTTTGCACATGGTGGACAATATGGAAAGAGAGGAACGTAATGTGTTTTGAGGGCAGCTATAATTCCTTGCAGAAATCTAAGGCATATTGTCATTCTTTTGGTTAATTACTTCCAAAACTGAAGGTATTGTATGTGGTCTACCCCTGGAAGAGGTGTGTCGCAAGACAAGGATGGCAAACGGGCAAAAGGGATACTAGAGAAGGTCAAGGCGCCAAGAAGAAGACAAAGAAATGAAGTTGATTGAGGTTAAACTTTTGACTGCTTCACACACATCTGTAATTGGTCAAATTCATAATGTAAACCACGCAAGAGTAACTTGCAACCAACAATGAATATGGAAGAACCCAATGAGAGTCAGAAGCGGATCTAGGATTTGAAATTTATGGGTTCAGACTCGTAATTCTACCATCTCCATCAAACTTACTGGGTTCAGAATTTGTTATTTGTACATGTTTAGTGAACTTTTTACCATATATACATAACCTAAGGCAAAACCTAAATGAACCCATAGCTTACTAACTGGATATGCCCCTGATCAGAGTACTTTAGAAAAGCTGACTATAATTTCTTTGAAAATGACAATGTGATTTCTAAAATGATTGGGACAGCACTCTGTGAGATGTTACTTCTCTAGAAAAGATAAATAGAATTTATTTTAAAACAAATGGTGATTTATGACATCACAGTGACAGCACTCTGCAACAGCGTGTGACCTATATGATAAATTCTGGCAAAATGGGAGAAATAAGAAAAGTAACTCACGAGCTGTCGCCTCTCTTTCTTGGACCTCTCATCAGCACGGATGTTTAACTCTAAAAGACCCTTTGGAGGTGTAATCAGCATTTCCCTTTTACTCAAATCGACATTTGGAACAATTGCTTCAACGAAGGGGACCCATACAAGAGGACCAGATGCACCTCCTTCCAACCGTGGTTTTGCATTTCGATCTGGTAGAAGCTCAACATGTAGGAGATCACTAGCTCCGCTGTCGAAAACATTAATAACAGTTCCTACCAGTTCTCTGGTTTCCTGGAGCACACAAATATTAGAAGATTCCCTTTAAGCACCACTCAGCTCCAAAAGAAATTAAACTAAATAAACCTGTACTTTTTATGAAACTCAGAAGCCATGGAACACAAACCTTTAGAAAAACTCTCATCCCAACAAGGTCACGGGTGTAAAATTCACCTTCCTCCAGGACTGGTCTATCTTCATCCTTCACCAGTAAGGCCGACCCCACAAGCTTTTGAGCCTGAGGAAAATCGAGAAAACAAGATATATCAAACTTTCATGCCCTAGGATCAAGACTAAGTCCATTTCCAAAATATCCCTCAGAAAATACATAAAACTGGCATGAGAGTTGTAGTAAAGGTTCCATATTATATAGGCTAAGTGAAAATGGCCTTTTGTTTACAACAGATGAGCCAAATATTTTCAACTCGATAACAATGTCATATAGAATTCTTCAACCTTTGTACATGACACCGCCACTTTGTAGTAATGAAGTATGTGATTGTAACATGCATGATTAAATTGATTCATCATAAAGGAAAGATAAGGCCATTATAATCAAAAGACATATTTACTGCTTCCATAGTATATGAGGTAATATGAGGTAAAACAAAATAGTGTGGGTCGTGGGAACCCAATGTACTGCATAATTACACTTAGATCACCTCCTCTATTGAGTCAATCTCATGGAATTTAAGTATCCAACTCTTCTGTCCTGGATGACCTCTTCCCTCCATTAGTTCGATTTCTTGAACCATATCTCTCCCTGAAACTTGCTGTCTCAACCATCGCCTTCCTGGCTGAATTAAGAGTGAATTAATGAAAAGGATATTTTCATGCATCCCAAAAAGGAGAATCCAGACCCGCTATTAAGTTTCTGATGCTTTCTACCTTGGAAAATCGCAATTCAGGGAAATCAGTCGTAGCTTTTACCCGAACCTCTCCTTGAAGCCCATGAACACTATATATGTACCCAGTTTCAACAAATAATCCATCTGTCTCACTAGCCTCTAAGATCTCCTCAGTAGCTGAAATATAACAAACATAAAAGGGTGCTTAACTTGAGAACCAAGTGATTTTGTAGAAACTATTCAAAACACTTTCTGTGAATGAGGACTATTGTGATACTCTAGCCTAATTTAGATGCGTGACAATGCAGGCACTGAACTCTGGAAATGATAACTAATTTCACATGAATACGTATATCATGATGAGCAACAGAATTTAAGTAGATAGCATACATTACAATGAGCTGATATCGTTCTTGGAAACTGAACGTCATATATAAATATTTCCACATTATGTGTTAGACTGGAGCCAGGGAACTTTTAATTGGACTTTTGAACAGTTTACAAATTCAAAGATTGCCTCGCACTTGCTTAAGGTTAAGGGTGTAGAATTACAACAATCACAACATATCATACTTAAGATAAGCACAAATATACAAAATATACTTAAAGGCGATACAACTAATGATTAACTAGTATGTCATATGAAGGAAATAGACCAACAACAACAACAACAACAACATACCTAGTGAAATCCCACCATGTGGGGTCTGGGGAGGGTAAAGTGTACGCAGACCTTAACTCTACCTCGGAAGGTAGAGAGGCTGTTTCCGAAAGACCCTCGGCTCAAGAGAAAGTTAGACAAATAAAGTTAGACAAGCGAAACTTCATAGATAAATAAATAACAACACAAAATTCAAGGTTTTGCTCAATTCCAGAACTTTTATTAAGCCTAGTGTCTTGAGATGGGTCGTGGTCATTGTACCTTGTTTGGGATAGGCTAAAAGCATGAATGTGTCTTGAGTTACCACTCATCTATACTCAACCTACCAAAAGAAAAAATATTCATCTCCTACTGTACTTCTGCATCTCCTCGCCTTAGATAATGATACTCTCACTTTTGCTCTTGGGTGTGGATTCTAACTCAATTGCAAATACAAGATTAAGTACCAAAATGAAGCCAGGAGTGTGTCCCCAAGGGACAAAGCCGCATAATACACGAGTTGGCAAGACACTTTACTTCCCGACATAAATAGCTAACTTAAAAAAGAAAAATATCTGACCCAAAAAATCAATTGATAAAAGACAAATGTATGTTACTTGAATCTGATAATCTGTTGATAACATTAACTTTTTTTGAAAGTGGTAACAACTTTTATTAACAGTAAACAGCTATGAAAGGAGCTGAGTTGTGATCTTTACATACAAAAGAATAAGGCGGCACCTTAATTCGCCAAATCATGAAATTACGATTAACTTAACTACATATAACTTAGGTTAAATTATCTGAAGATCCTACTGCTTCAAACCAGAACCAACAAATAGACAAACAACAAAACAAACTTATGAAAAGAAAAGCAAAGAAGACGAGAAATGTAGAACATAAGCTAAACTCAGGACATGTCCGATGTTTTAAGTTTCAAATGCCATACTATGTACCTAAAATTTCAGATTAAGCAGCATGTATTCAGCAGAGAATACAACAACTACTACTACTACTACTTGTTAATACCCCATGAAGGCAAGGTCTATCGAGATAACCTCTCTACCTCTCAAAGGTAGGGGTAAGGTCTCCGTACATCTTACCCTCCCCAAACCCAACTTTGTAGGATTACACTGGATACATTATTGTTGTTACTACATGTTAATATAAACTAATTGGGGTCAGCCATATTAACCCTCAACATCCATTCCATCACGGACCCGTTCATTCCAATATTCAATAATTTATCTTTGGAACAAATTAGGGGTTCTCTCAAAATTAGGGATTCTCTAAACCTCAGGCTTATTGCTGTATTGACATACAATCTCTAAACAAACCAAAAGGATCTTGCCAAGCTGACCGGACACCACGTTACCAGAAACTAATACTGATGATAATTCAATGGAACATAAATTCCATAAAAACAATGTCTAACATCTTGAAACAAAAACAACAACATACCAAGTATAATCCCACCAGGTGGGGTCTGGGGAGGGTAGAGTGTACGCAGTCCTTACCCCTACCTTGTGAAGGTAAGGAAGCTGTTTCAGATAGACCCTCGGCTCAAGAAGAGATGAAAAGGCAGCAGTAATAATAGGCAGTAACAGCAACAAGATAATAAGATAAATGAAGTGAAAGAAACAATCAGGTTGTACTAGAGATTCCAAGAATAGGCAAACGAAAAAAGATACTATACTATTCCAGAATTCTGTCGAAAAGAAGTGAGTAACAGCTGATAATACTAAATAAACAGAAACCCAATAAAAGGTGAGAAAAAAATCAAAGAAACCATTAGTGGAAGCTCAAAAATCAAGAAAGACTGAAACTTTAATGAAAACAAGAATTACCAGTGCAGTGAAGCAAAGGGAGAGTGCTTTGGTGAAAATGGAAAATCTTGAATCTTGATTGAGCAGGAAAAGAAGATAAGTTTTCCAAGAAACCATTGCTTTGATTTCGAAAAGGAAGTGTTAGTCTTTGAGTACAGCAAATACCAACTGGAGAAGAGACAGTGTTTGAGGAACAGGACAGAGCAGAGCAGCCTTGCATGTTTTCTTGCCTTCACTGATAACACAAGTGGAGAAAGAAGAGTGTATTAAAATTTGAATGAGAAAGAACTATAGGGAAAAATCTGCAAGATAGAATCTTTGTACAACACTTTCTGCAGAGAGTACATGTCTTTATTAAACTTTTAGTAACAACAACATGGGAAACAGAGAGAACTTTAAACAACTAAAAGATCAGCCTTTGAAGTTCTTTTTTTTTTTTAAATAAACATGGTTATCCCATCAACTAAATATATGATTGTCCATTGGGCATTCCACTAAAAGATACTTTGAAGGTTTTTTTTTTTTTTTTTTTAATAAACATGGTGTCCAGGCATTCCACAAATACAATTAACTCTATCTGCTAAGGCTGAAACAGATAAAAAGAAATTAATTCGCGTATGTGTGCAAAATAGTATGTGCTCTCAACTTACTCCATCCATCACTAAGTTACACCCTTGAGTGTGTTTTTGAAGTTTGATCACCTGAAAAGACACAAAGATGATTGATGAATTTGTTCTTTCTGCATTTTTCTTTTGTTTTGGATTTGCAAGTCTACTAGTCATGATGTCTTCAAGAAATTTAAGTGGCAAACACATTTTTTGGTTGGACAAGAGTTTAACATAAATCGGTAAACAATTTAAATCGACATTATTAATGATTCAATTGAAATTATTTAATGAATATATTTTAATTGGTTTATTGGACTACAACAACATATAAGTGTAATCTCATAAGTGAAATTTGGGAGAGTAGAATAGCCCAGACCTTATCCCTACCTTTTTGGGTAGAGAGGTTGTTTTTGAAAGACCCTCGATTTAGAAGAGAAAGTGAGCGTTGCGACATTATAAGCAGAGGTGAATCTAGGATTTGAAGGTGGCGGGTGCCATAATTTTTTTCAATGTACATCTTATTAGAAACTTATATTTAGGTCCGATCCATCTCTTTTTAGTTTATTCGAATCAACTTAATAGGTTTTTTTTATTTGCAAATATGAAAATTACATCTCAAAAATCCAGAAATGAACATAATTAGTATTTTAAACAAGGAATCACACTCATTAACACCTATTAACAACAGAAGTAAAATCAACATTTTCACCAAGGGACTTGCATCTCTTATGTATATTAAAAAATGAATTTGCACAAGTAAAATAACATCTTCAATAAGGAAATTACACCAATCAAAATAAGAAAAATAAGAGAAAAACTCTTTAATAGGTAAATACTCCCCATAAGTAAATGTAAAATTAGATAAACTACAAGTTCTCAAAAATAAATCATAAATTTCATGTTTTTTTTAAGCAATGCTTACGAAATTTTCATCACAATTTAAGTAGTAAAGTGATTTAAATTGAATTTACCAATTATAGAATAACATAAATTTTTATAATACGCTCCCTCCATCCATTTTTATTTATCCATTATACTAAAATATATGTCTACTTTTACTTGTAAGCTATATAGTTTGAAAAACTAAGACATAATTTACCATTTTATACCTATTATACCCTTGTTATTAAGTACTCTAATTCATTTCTCATTTTATTTATTCCTTATTAAGAGTGTCCCAAATCAAATATAGACAAGTAAACATGGACGGAGGGAGTAATAAACAAAAGAAATTATTTTTTTTAAAAATGAATTTTGATCTCAATCCAAATTCCCCTTGAGACCCAAGTTTTTGATTTAAATACTCATAGATTTGATTAAGAGAAATGCTTAATTTAAGGGATTTTAGAGTTTCTATTTGTGTGTTTTCGCTAGAGATCCCAGATAAAATAATAGAAAAAAGGAAAGACAATATAAATAATAAATAGAAAAATAGAAAATTGGGAGGGCCGAAAAGTGAATTACTGTTACAAAGGAAGTAAAAAGCGCAAAGAAAAATGGGAGTCGGAAAATGTTCAAGATAGCTTCAAACTTGTGTCTACCAGCTGTAGCATCTTTGTCTAATTTACGACTGGGGGTGGCAGGATCAAATATTTAACCTAATTTAAGCAAATTACAATATAATATATAAAAAAATTATTAATCGAGGGGGTGCCATGTCACCCCACCCTAAAGGGTGGATCCGCCCCTGATTATAAGAAATGAGACATTAAGATAGCAAGATACAAAATAACTGCAACAAAAGATAGTAATACACATTAAAGCATAGGAGATTACGTGATAATTGAGTACTGCTGCTAAAAGGAGAATTGGACTAAATATAGGATATACAACACGTGTTTATATTTATTATTACAGTATATAAGTTGGGATAAATTTTTTATGTTCAATTTTAACCTTTGATTTTCCCAAGAAGAGCTTCGGAGAAGGACGTCTTTATCATCTGATGTTATAGCCAAAGATTAGTAATCTCGAAATTATTATCCCAAATTGAGAGTTATAAAGTATTACTATAGTTATTATTGGGATCGAAATAAACAGGTTATCATGCAGAAGCTAGTAATTGCAAACTTTTAACGACGATAAATCAGACAATAAAAAGAACTATAATAAAATAAGCATTATTTTTACTATATTAGAAGCATGAGTTGGGGGTGGTTTCATCGTCCACCTCCAACTCATGTAAAAAAAAAAAAAAGTGGACCTCATACTAAAAAAATCAAGCAATATAAAAATAAAAAATAAAAAGTGGACCCCACGACCTCCAAACTCATGTAAAAAAAAAAGGACCCCATACTAAAAAAATCAAGCAATAATAAAAAATAAAAAAAATGGATCCCATATTAAAAAAACAAGTAATATATAAAATAACAAAAAAGTGCACCCCATATTAAAAAATCAAACAATATTCATGTAATTCTCAGAGTATCCCCATTAGGTCAATAATGATGGATTCATTGCCAAATGCGTATCAACCCATTAGTGAGAGCAAATGAAATTATTGTACAGCAAAAATGCGGACTCCATATTATTGCTTTTCTTCAAAAGGTTAGATAGCCAAATCATACAATTTCCTTTCTTTTCTTATATTATCCTGAGATCTAATCTAGATATTTAACTATTGTATTTGCTATTCCACCATGTCATTTATTTGTTATGTTTACTAAAATAAATATACTTAAAATATTTATATTTCAAAATAAGATAGAATTTAATTACTTTTTCATTTTTATTCTTACTCTAATAAATGTGAAAAGAGATTAATGTCGTAAAAGAAAAAATAATATTAAATGGAGATCAAATAATAAATAAGGTAAATTAGTTAAATTCTAATTCTAATTGACATTTCCTTAAAAAAAAGGTACAAAAGATAACATAACAAGTAAAATGAGTTAAATCAAGAATATTCACCAAAAATTAAAAAAATAGTAGTTTTTCGTTTAGATAGAAAATTAAATTTCTACTTTATTTCGTTTTAAACATGTAAAATTAATTCTACAATTTGAATTAGAATTATCCAAATCAAAATTTGATAAAAAATAATAAGTATTGTTTAGGTCTAATCTACATATATTAACAATAGAATATTTTACACCTTTAAATTAATCGAATTAAAATTCAAAGTATCAACTGATGCTTAAATATTGCTATTTTTTTATCCCAAAGAGAGGAAAATAGTTTCCTTTTAAACAAGTCTTTTCTTTTAAAAAGTATCAATAAATTTTTGCAAACTTTGTATTCGTAGCAAACACTAATATAATAAAGTTTTGAATAAGGAGCACAAACTACAATGTTATATTAATCGTGTTTTGAACATAGTGTGTGTATATATATATATATATGCATAAAAACAGTGCAAACTTATGTATGTTTATTAGCAATATAAAATATATATATTATCACTACCCAAACACAACTACATACACATAGATACACTATAATCTAACGTGTTGGGTCCGTGCGCAGCACGGGCATACGCCATCTAATATTCTTATATGATTTGGCCGGTTGACCTACATATGAGAAGATTAATAAGAAAACATAAAAACTATTGGGAGAATAATCTCCCCCTAAATTAGACTCTTTAAAAGACTACATGTGGATGTTATTGTGTTGTTTATGACAATAACAAACATTATGTTTATAGAAGTTCAAAACTTCTCCTCCAAGAAATAAGATAGATATGGTAGAGTTCTTTTCCACGAATAAATTCCTTTTAAGGTAAAACACAAGTATGATAGAATCCAAATAATGAAGGAAATTCGGGGCAAACCCTAACAAATCTCCTCTTGGTCTGAATTTTTTGCAAAATAATCTTGATTCTACATATTCATATAATCTTTATCACTATTGCTTGTCATGACTAAAAATAAGGTTAAAAATATTATGGGTTAATAATAGGTTTTAAAATATTTTGCTTTATTTTTAAAGATGCAGCATCAGGAATGTTGAAAATATGGTTGGAATTTTTTCTGCACATGTAGCTGGACAAAAACTTCATTATCGTGAACTTGGTCTGCAGCTTGATTTGTATCTGTCTTGAACCCGTCTTCAAACTCGTTGAACCATTAATTGAATCATTGACTATAATACCACTTGTTGGGATCGAAATAAACAGGGCGTCATGCTGTAGCTAGTAATTGCAAATCTTTAACGACGATAAATCAGACAACAAAAAGAATTATACTAAATTTTAATAAGCATAATATTCTTATATGGTTTGGCCGATTGACTCACATATGCGAAGCCTAATAAGAAAACATAAAAACTATTGGGAGAATAATCTCTCCTAAACTAGACTCTTTAAACGACTACATCGTGGATGCTATTGTATTGTTTATGAGAAGAATAAACATTTTATTTGTAGAAGTTCAGACTTCTCTTCCAAGAAATAGAATGGATATAATAGAGTTCTTTTCCATAAAGAAAACTTTTTTCCACCAAAAAATTATTTTTGAAGTAAAACACAATTATGATAGAATCTAAATAAGTTATAGGAAATTCCGGGCAAACCTAACAGTTATCATTCAAAAAAGAAAATCTAGATTGCTAATCTCATAATTTAACCAAACGCAAACTAAAATGATTTTATATTTCATTTCAAAATTATTATCCCTTTTCCGCAAAACAACGACTCATAAATATATACTCTTTGTTGACATGTACTACTCTCTCATGTCCTATTAGTTTGATTCGGCATAGTGGGTTGTGGTGCAGTGGATGGGTTGTTCGTCTTTTAACTAGAGGTCTCGGGTTCGAGTTATGAGGATGATAAAAAAAAAAAAAAATTAGTTGAGTTTTGGAAAAGAGCTTTTCTCGATATAGAAATAGCCCTAAAATGCTAACAAAGGCGTGAATTCAGCAAAAAATTTGAGAAATTTTTTTTTAATCGGGCTTTGGCTTTCGGGACGAGACATCGGATTAAACTTTTTTTGTTTTGAAAAAAAAAAATACTTTTTGTTTAATAGTAGTATGAGTTTTGGAAAAGAGTTTTTGCATAAAAAGAAATATAGAAATAGTATTTCAATAAAATGCTAACAAAGAAAAGGAGTTTTACAGTTCTTGCAAAAAGTTTGAGACAATTTTTTTTTTAGCAAAAACTAGAATATTCTTTTGGCTTTCGTGAAGAGCGAGCACAGATTAAACTTTTTTTGTTTTGTAAAAGCTCATTTCCAAAATTAGAAGTGACATTTAAATAATGAGTCAAGTTGGATAGCCAAACAGTGGAAGTTTCATCATTGAAATGTAGCAACTGCTTATAATATATGCCAAAAATGGGGTCATTACTTTCTCTCTGCGTCAAATCATTTATCTTCGTTCTGTATTCTCTAGGGATAAGTACTAATATAATGTTTGTCTATAATTATAATCTTTGATAGTTGATACACTAGAATAGATTAAGACGCCACATTTGGAAAATAAATGATTGAGTTGAGATTGAGTTATACTTTAGGGTCAGTATCATAAAAAAGCTCTGGATTTGCTTAGTATTCTTTAGGAAAATAACTAGTTTTCAAATTTTGACACGAAAATTTGAATTATTGGGTTGACAATACACATTGTTTTTCAGCTTCAAAACATAGTGAAATTTTAAGGTTAAATAATTAAAAAAAAAAAAAAACAGACATCATCATCAATTTGATGAACTAGACTAGTACCGTTCCAAGATTCCAGTTAGCATAAAAGCATATTCTTCTGTACTTATCACCCTAAACTTTGTTCTTATTCGTCAAATAAATAAATATCCACGGAATGATCTACTTTCATTTATATAACAGTAGTTAAGATTTTACCTTAAATTCTAAACTAATAAAAAAATTGATACAATTATTTTTAGCGATCACGATAAATAATTTGAGACGGACGGAATAACATTACTTGTAATTAGAGGTGTACAAAGTAAACCGACAAACCGCACCAAACCGATATATCGAGTCAAAGCGAGAAAAAAATTAGACTAGTGGTTTGGTTTGACTTGGTTTGGTGTTGAAAAAAAAAATCGACCATAATTGGTTTGGTTTGGTTTAGCTAAAAAAAGTCAAACCGAACCAAACCAACCCGACATTACATGTTTCAATTTTAAAAATATTTTATACATAAAAATATTTATTTGTAATGTAATTTATAAATATTTCTTAAATTTTTGCGTAGTTTTTTTTTATCTATTATCATATTATTCAATTTCGAACTTAGAATTTTGAATGCAATAAGTTTTATATCCTATGGATATTAGTAACTCATATAAAGTCCAAACCAAAGCCAACTCAACACTAATACTAACAAAAGAAATTCAATTTACCACTAGGAATGACAATAATGTTGGATATCTATTCTTTATTTTTTGCATAATTGATTTAGAGAGTGAAAATACATAACTTAAGTTTTTTTTCTTGTCATGTAATTAATACTTATTAGTCGTACTTATTTTAGCATGATTTAGTATTTTTAGATTATGGTCATTTTCTTTATGGCTTATTAATTAGCAATATTTATTTTAAGCGATTTTATTATCTTTTGTTGAATATTTTAATACAATGTCATCACTCTTCTCACATTTTATGTTATTTTCTTATGAAACAACTTAATTATATAGTTGTATCTTATTAGGACTAAAGAAATATTTGAAGTAAAAGTTATGTGTTTTGTATCAAGACTATTGCGAAAAAAAATATTCAAAAAACCCGAGAAAACTCGAGATTAAAAAATTCAAATTTTATTAGTTTAGTTTATTGTATAAATTTAAAAATCTGACACAATCAATTTGATTTAACGTTTAAAAAATTCAAACCAACCCAATCTATATACACTTCTACTTGTAATCATCTGTTTAGTAGTACAACTTACAGGAATGGGGTCACGCAAAGTAACTTTCAACTTCAATGAGATGATGTGAACAGTTTCAATTTGTCTTTTATGGGTTGTTTGGTTGTGGTATTTGAGTAAATAATCTCAACATAAACCCGTCATGAGATAAGTGTTTAATTGGTTGTATACGAAAAAAAATATTTTCTGCATAATTAATGCATCATCTTAGTTGACAGTATTAAATAGTACCTCTGTTAATTATGCAAAAAATTATAAATTATTTTATGTAAAATAAAATGTGAATATAAGAACACATAAACTAGCAATGCGAGATTAAACTATTTAAAGATAAGTAATTAATTCATGTATAATTTATGTAGTTAAAATTATTTTTTATGTATATTTAGTAGATAAAGAACCCCCTTCGACTTCTTCGTGTGTTCACTTCTATAAATTTTAAATCCGTTAGTGAAAATTCTGATTTTGCCACTGCATGTCTGCATTATTAATGACAACATAATCTTCATTGTTAAAAGCGATAAATAGTATGATTTCTATATGTCACGATGAAGTGATGAATACGAACTTATAATCAGGACAGAAAGCCTTAAAAGAACAAATATTTGCTTTTGCTTTAGTAAAAAAAACATTAATATAAATTTTATATTTTCAAGGGAACTTTTCTTGAGATGACTTCTTTACTTAAAATTTTAAATGATATTCCCTCCGGATAAAAAAAGTATCTATTTAGTCTTTTTTATCCACTTATTAAATTAAGAAATAAATAACTTTATCTTTTCAGATTTGTCCCTATTAAGTGTTATGTGATCAAATCTTAATGTCTATTTAATTAGAGGTAGCTTAGTCAATTTACATATTTTTTTTTTGGAGTAAGTTGTTTTTTAAGTATGTATAAATGGCTGTGGACTCTTTTTTTTATCGGGAGGGAGTACCAACTTCTTAAAAACTTAATCTTATGACAAACGAGGAATTTTTATGTAAGGTATGCATGTGTTCGCCGTATTTTATGCAAACTCGGAATACATTCACATTATAAATTGTGATTAATTAATTAATTACGTACAAATCCGTCAACAACACATGGGACTTGTTTCCTACTTTTTTACTCAAAATTTGATTTGATAATTTACGTCTGACCTAGGAAATTGGTGTGTGTGGTTTGGCGGGAGTGTTAAGACATTAATTATGCACGTCAACTCGCCGTCATCTTATCCTGTTTGATTGAAAAGACCATTATAAATTAATTGCCCAATAGTTTACATGTATAAATAATACTTCTATTTCCTTCACCCGCAAGAGTTGGGTGAGGTGTTTTCACACGGAAGATTTGAGATTGGTTCTCCTCACTAGCAGTTTTCTCAATCAGAGCTCGTTGTATTAAATTTGTCTAATGAGCATATTTTCTATGTGATTTATGAGCTATTACACAGTGAGCAAGTTATACTGTACGCACCCACAAGATAGTGACTACGAGTTTACCTAGTATTCTAATAATACTTCCTTCGTCTTATATTAGTTGTCAATTACTAAAAATACTTGTCATCTTACAAATTTAAGAAGATTAATTTTGTGATTAATTTTATCCTATTTCCTTAATATTAAGTGTTCTTCCAGTAATCAATATTAATTACACAACATAGAAATTATAAATTTGAAGAGTTAAACCAGGTGATTATTGGTTAATATTATGATTATCTGATACCAATAAAATTAACTTAGCCTTGTTATTTAGTAGAGTGCACACTTTTTGAAGAGATATAAAGGTAAATTAGTAAAAACTAAAAAAGTATTACTTTTTATTTGCTATTTCTTGAGGGGCTTACAAAAGATAAATGTGACAACTAATATGAGATGGGGGTAAAATAAATACCACATGAATCATATGGAATGTAGATTTTCGTTGGTTGTCTATTTTATTTCTCTGGTAATTTATGGACCTTTTAAATCATCATATAATTTTTTTTTTAAAATTTAGCTAAAAATGTTATACCGTGGTCCAAAATTTTATAAAAGTTAAATAATAATCTAATAATTTATCTATAAGATTGAGCAATATATAAGCAAATATAAACACATGAGTCTAATGTTGTTTGAAAGTAATCTATGCACAACTTTTAAAATAGAATGAAAATCTAAATGGTGGTCTAGAAAAAGGGACATTTGCGTAATCAACCTATGAAATGGAAAACATTTATCTGGATTCCCTTCATACACCCAAAAAACAAAAATTAAATTTACACTTGTCAAGTGTTAAATTAGATATAACAATAACAACGATTATTAGATAAATTTCTACTATTATAGAAGAGTGGGTTTGGTCATCAACCCACTATTCTATAATAGTAATTAAAAAAAAAGGTAGGGTCTACGTGAAGAATTAAGAGGCAATTGCAAAACAAAAACAAACAAAAAAGACATTTAAATAATGATAATAAGTTCGAAAAATGGTAAAGGTACGCTTAGAGAAAATTTAAAGAAGAGAAATTTAGGAAAAAAGAAACAACGATTTAAATTAAATAAAAAAACCGCTAAAGAAGTTATAAAACCAAAAGATTTAAAACTTATACCTTTGGGTATAAGTTTAGACACATACGTCTCACACAAATAATGAGGAATAACATCAAGAAGACGAAATATAAACAGTTAAGAAATGTATACATATATTTTCTTAAAATGATTTAAAAATTTAAGAATACAACAGATGCTAACACATGAAAGCGTTTTTCAGTGTTGTTGAGTAGAAAGAGATGATGGCATGAAACTCGATAGGAGAAGGTGTATTTCAATTTTTTCAATTGGAGAACCAAACCAGGAAAGTCATAAATGGGAGAAGCGGACTACGTAAAATAATTTATTGATATTTTCAATTAATTGAATTATAATACTTTCTATAATAAAAATTCCATAATTATATTACTAAAAGATACTTTCTCTGTCCTAATTTATGTGACATAATTTGACTAGGCACGAAGTTTAAAAAAAAAGAAAAAACCTTTGAAACTTGTGGTCTAAAACAAGTCATAGATATTTGTGTAGATTTAAATCATTTTATTAAAGGTAAAAGGAAAAGTTTCAAATTAAACGATTTCTAAACAATAAAATATATCATTCTTTTTAAGACAGACTAAAAAAATAAATGTGATACTATTTTTTGTGTTGGGCCCGTGCTAGCTCGGGCTTTCATCATCTAGTTATATATATGAAACACACTCAAACCATGCTTTCAGGTCTACTATACGCTATACATTTTATTTTCTATATTCAAATATTAATGTTGCCATCAATAATTATAAAACAAAAATATTTAGGGAGTTATTTAAGTGTTAGAATAATATCTATATTAAATTATATTAAGTATTCGAGTATTTTGAGTCAAACAAATATTTAGAGACATTAATAAATAACAAGAATTAATATAATACACACTAAAGAGAGTATTATATTAGTAGAATGTATGCTTTTAATTTTAATTTTTTACAATTTGAATTTAAAAATTAGAATAAATTAATGAAAGCTGTATAAATCAGGAATATATGTTTAAACCATATCCTAATGAATAATGATATCCAAGTTGAACATCTAATCAAAACTCGTGTCAAAAAAATTACCTATTTTCCATTAAAAAAAGGAAAAAAGCGAGAAGTTGGACAACCATAAAGGAGGAGGAATTTTATTAAATTGTTTAGGTAAGACAAAGGTTGTTTCGTACATATAGCATAACGAATGATAAAACGATCTTTTTCGCATAGACAAACGACGAATTTGACTATTTTTCCTTGAAAAAAATCATGTATGGTTAGTCTTTATATCCAATCTCTAAATCTAATCCAAAACCTAAAGTCAAAAACAGAATAAACCCCCATATAAATTTTAACAAAAAAACATCTTTCTTTTTTCACTTTACTAGTTCTGTGGATACCGAGCCACCTAATATATAAAAATAGATATTTTAATTAAAGAAATACATTAATAATATTTAAATCTCATATAAGTATATTTCTAATATATAAAAGAAAAACTTTCATTTCACTCCTTTAATATTTTAACTTTCATTTTGATAAAATTATTTACTTATTTTGTTCATTAATAATCTATACATAGTTAATGAACTTTTAAGATAAATACAAAATTTGTGCAGGGATGGGGCTGCTCATCCCTTAATTAGGGGTCATGAGTTCGAGCTTGGGTATGAAAAAAATCTTTAGAGGGAGCGCTTTCCCAGAATAGGCGCTACACAATGCGAATTATCTGGATTAATCGAGCTCAAATGCAGATACCGAGCACCGGATAGAAAATCAAAAAACATGAAAAATGAGGTAGGAGGCTCGACAGTTTTCGAAAAGTAGACCTTAAGAACAAAAAGTAAATTTGATTTTAAAAAATAAGATTAAGACCTAGAAGTAATTAATTGAAAAGTGAGGCCTGGGCTTACCCAATATATAAAAATAGATATTTTAATTAAAGAAATATATTAATAATATTTAAATCTCATATAAGTATATTTCTAATATATAAAAGCAAAACTTTCATTTCACTCCTTTAATATTTTAACTTTCATTTTGATAAAATTATTTACTTATTTTGTTCATTAATAATCTATACATAATTAATGAACTTTTAAGATAAATACAAAATTTGTGCAGGGATGGGGCTGCTCATCCCTTAATTAGGGGTCATGGGTTCGAGCTTGGGTATGAAAAAAATCTTTAGAGGGAGCGCTTTCCCAGAATAGGCGCTACACAATGCGAATTATCTGGATTAATCGAGCTCAAATGCGGATGCGAGCCTTGGGATAAAAAATCAAAAAACATGAAAAATGAGGTAGGAGGCTCGACAGTTTTCGAAAAGTAGACCTTAAGAACAAAAAGTAAATTTGATTTTAAAAAATAAGATTAAGACCTAGAAGGAATTAATTGAAAAGTTTGACATTTTATTAGAAACTTTTGTGAGGATTACAAAAGTCTCTGAGTTGTCCCTTTTATATAATAGTAATATTTATTTTGAACTAAGTATAAAAGTTAAAAAATATTGCTCTATAATATAAAATTGAGGGAGTAAAGAGCAAAAAAAAAAAAAAAAACCACAAAAATTTATTACAATATAACTATACAAATTAAAGAGGCAGTCGAAAGAAAACAAATTAAAGAGACAGTCGAATGAACTTAAGAAAAATAATTTGTGTTAAGAATTGGGAATAACCAACCAAAATGCAACAACTAGAACACACTTGGTACAACATGAATGGTCAATAAAAATGTGAGGACTACAAAACTTACATATTCTCCCTTATATATAAGTACTAGTTATGAAAGACCCGTGCTAAATCCGGGCCCAAACTCAAAATATAAAAATATAATCTTTTATTAAATAAGTATAACCTGTTATTTCTCCTGTTCCAATTTATGTGATACACATTCTTTTTTAGTCTGTACCAAAAAGAATGATACATTTTTATATTTAGAAATAATCTAACTTAAAACTTCCCCTTTTACCTTTAATGAAATGATTTACGTACCACACAAATATTTATGACTTGTTTTAGGCTACAAGCTTCAAAAGTCATTCTGTTCTTTCTTAAATTATGTGCCTAATCAAACTATATCACATAAATTGGGACGGAAGGAGTACATTTTTCTACCGGATAACTAATTTAATGTATTTGCAGGTTAATGATATCTTATTAATAAGTTTTATAATTATTAAAGTTTCTTCATCACACAATTAGATGATTTTTAATGAAAACTTAATTTATGAGGAAGAAAGTTAAGTAGAAAAATTAGTAAATCTCAAAGGGCCACAAGTCATTCGATATCCTAAACTAAGATGATAAAGTAGGATAATAACAACTTGCAAAAATCATAAATCGAAAAATATTTTCATATTTTTGTGAATTTGTGAGCATGTGGTGTTATTTATAGATAAAAATAAATCTTTTTTGATACTTATTAAATTATGCACTCATACTTATTAAATTATGCGCTCATTATTTTGTGTTAAGGGTTTATCTTTGGTTAAATGTGATTTTTAACCTTAGTTTTAGACTAAATAATTTTTTAAATTATACCTGAAAATCATTTTAGTACAAAATTTTTTAAACACATGAGCTCGGTAAAGTATAAATATAATATAACAAAAATGCCTACATGTAAGTAAATAAATTTTCAGAAATTCTCAAATTCAATAATGCAAGTATAAAGTAAAAGAAATGCCTATATGTAAGAATCTACAACCAATGAACCAACAACAAGAGGGAAAAAAAGTTGGAGTATAACAAGCAACAAAAGAAAAAGGAAAACCGAGGGAGCGACAAGAAGCAAGAATATCTAGCGAAGATCTCATTGTTTTTTTAGGATAATAGATACCATCAATAGTAGAAAGTGAAAGAAGAAATAAGGTAAGCGTTCGACAACTTTTAAACAGTATACCATAAGAACAAAAAGTAAAGTTAACGTACGGATCTAGCAGCTTAGTTGGTTGGCTACCTGAACTTTCACCTCGTTGGCGAGGGTTCGAATCCCTATATTATAATCCCCTCTCGAATTTCCCCTTCCCCTACCCTTATGTATTAAAATAATTTTTTTTAAAAAAAATTGACTTTAAAAAATAAAAATAGGACCTAGAAGTAATTAATTTAAAAGTTTAACATTAATTTAAAATTTTTTGTGAGGACTAGAAAAGCTCTTAATTCTTTCTTATATGTAGTAGTAATATGGACACCAGATCACATTTAAATACAATTAAATTAAGTTGAATTAAATACTATCCAACTCTTTTTTCCAATATTTTTATTTTTATACACAACTGCAATAACTCTCTCAGCACCCCACCCCCTGCTCTACCCCACCCCCAACCACGATTGTCCGCAATCATTCTCTTTCTTCTTCACTTTTCTTTCCTCCAATCATCTCGTTCAAATTCTTTATTTACTATTTATATAATTATATATATCTGCACTTTGAAGTGTGAAAACAGAAAAAGAAAGACATTTCTCTTTCTTCACGTCTGTGTATGTACTTTTATTTTTCTTTCTTTTCTCCATTTGGTATTTTGTTCGATCGTGTTCCACTTTTTGTGGGTTTTGGTTCTTGATTATTTTTTTTAGCCAAAAATTTTGCCTTTTTCTTTTATTTGAAGTGGTTGCTTATGTACCTTTCTGCTATTGTCTTGTGGGTTTTAACTGTTCTTGAGGTACTTCCTTTTCTTTTATTTTCCTTCTTTTTTTGGTTGGTTTTGACACAATTTTTGCTAATCTTTTATGGGTTAGTCTTGAAATTTGAAGCTTGTGAACCCCTTTTCTTGAATTGGTTGTTTTCTTAGTCTAGTAGGTTTTAACTTGTGCATGGATTTTTTTTTTTTTGAGTAACTAAAAGCCTACAATTCTTGATGATTCTCTCTCTTTTTTTGTTGTTTATTTTGTGTGTGATTATGATGGTTTTTGAGAAAGTTTGGAACTTTGACTTATTTGAGAAACGATCTTTTGTCTCATATAATGGAATTAGCTATTTTGTTGAAATTTTCCTCTTTCATCTATGTTTTGTTGGCAGTTATTTATTTGTTTACTTTTAATTTTCCAAAGATAGAGCTTTTGATGAAGTGGTTGTGTTTGTTTTGTCTTGAGATGAATGAAGTAGCCATTCGCTGATGCTGGTGTTTTTGTTTTGATGTTGGTTTATGTTCTTTTCTTTGATTGTTTGTTGGTCAACTCTTATCACTCAATTATGTTGGAAGATATTTAGTCCAGATTGGAAAGAAAAGATGTTTGCTGAGTAACCTAGTCCCTATCTTGGCCTGCTTTAGTCTATGTTGCTCGGACTCTCCAAAAATGATGCCGCACCCGTGTCGGATCCTTCAAAAATGCACTACTTTTGGAGAATCCGACACTCACCCGTGTCCATTTTTGAAGAGTCCGAGTAACATAGGCTTTAGTCGTTACCAAGGTGAAAACAAGGAGTTTTAGATTTCTTAGGAATTGAAAGTTGCTTTTGGAAAAAAGATTAGTTCTTTAATTAGAGTTGGTGTCTTTGGGGGCATCCTGTGTGTCTAGGATTTGGAGGAGAGGCAACTTGTACCAAGTGGAAATAATCGACTGATTGGTGTGGTTGTGGACCCGAAGACGACTATCTTCTGTTTGCAAGTGTACAGCTTTACCCATAAGTTTAAGAAGTTGAAAGCTTAAACAGTGGCCAGAGAGGTTTAAAATTTTAATTATACAGTTATCTTATGCTGTCTATTAGAGCTGGTAAAGAGCACTCACTGCTGTATCAATTAGCTCTCTGGTTTCTTTAGCTAATGTATATATGAATGTAAACTATGAAAACCTCCGATTAGTTAGAAAGAAATTAAATTTTGTAGAATAAAATCACATAGCAAATGTGAAGGTGATAGGGGAGACTCAACGCCAGATTTTCCTTGAGATCATGTAATAATGACAATACCACTTTAGTACGTACACTAGTTCATAGTAGGTAGCTTGTGTGCACTTGATCTTAGCTGGATTGCTTACCGATTTGTTAAGCTGGTTTTTTCTAGCTTGTGTTTTAAAAGTAAAATGCAGCATCGTGTGACGAAGCGTTTTCAAATGTGCAATAGTCAGTGGAGATTCTCCAGGAATGATATGTATTTATTAATTGGCCCAAATTATGCTGCATTACAGATCCTCTGAAGATGCCGTTGATAAATGTACCTAAAGAAAAGGGAAGAACACCATGGGAGATTTGTCCAGGATCTGATTCCATCCATGTCTCTAGTGATGCTTCTCTTTTTTCAAGCTCAGTGCCTGTTCTTCTTCACAATAAGTGTATGAAACGATTAGTCTTTCACTCATACTGCATTTGCCCATTTTGTTTAAGAAAATCTCACATCTTCTTAATCTCTTTGAGATTCTGATGTAGTGGCATTGAGTGATGGTGAACTTGGTCATCAATCCGTTGATGATACATCACCAAGCTTGAAGAAAATTCGCCCGGATGTAGAGGTTGATGAGCTGCTGGATGATGGTGAAAATCGTGCAATTGGAAGCTTGCTTCCTGACGACGAGGATGAACTTTTAGCTGGGATAATGGATGGGTTTGACCCTAGTCGGTTTCCCAATCACACAGATGACTTGGAAGAGTATGATCTTTTTGGAAGTGGAGGAGGCTTAGAGTTGGAATCTGATGGTCAGGAACACTTAAACCTGGGTATATCGAGAGTAAGTCTGGCCGATTCAGTTGGTAGCAACGGAGCTGCTATTTATGGACTTTCAAATGGCGGGGGAGCGGTTACTGGAGAACATCCACTTGGAGAGCACCCTTCTAGAACATTATTTGTCCGCAACATAAATAGCAATGTCGAGGATTCTGAGCTAAGAACTCTCTTTGAGGTTAGTTACACTCATATCTTACAGTGTACAGCTATGTTCCTTGTAATTTCATGTGACCCTCTCCTCCGGTTTGTCAGTGCTCTGTCCTAATGAGTTCCATGGACTTGTAGTATTGCTTTGT
The DNA here is from genome assembly GCF_029784015.1 of Lycium ferocissimum. Lineage (NCBI taxonomy): Eukaryota > Viridiplantae > Streptophyta > Magnoliopsida > Solanales > Solanaceae > Lycium > Lycium ferocissimum. The sequence goes on along the minus strand of NC_081343.1, from coordinate 50,327,271 downwards.
CTAGTTAGGGATGGGTTTTGCTTGTCAGTTTTGTAATTGGTCTAGAACCATATTACTTGTCCGTACTCTTTTTTCGAATTGCTGGATGAATATTTCTGTAGAAAGATTTCTTTTCTGTAAATAATACTCGAGGTTGTCTTTTGCAATTTCTGGAGGCTTCATCCTGATTCTAAAGCTTTTATCTTTCTTTAATCTTTGTCAGTTGAACTGCCTAAGGTTCTACTTTTTCCTGTTGGTACAACAAGATGATGTTCTGCTTTTTGTGAGTTTCTGTTGTAGTGATAGTATACCATAGTCGAGTAAATTCACTGGGTAGATGTGTTCATGAGATGCTTCAATTTGTTGTGGAAACCTGTTATCTTATTATTGTATAAGCCCCATATTAATTTTGGCATGGAAAATGTCAAAGCGCTGGCCTTGGTGTGTTTGCAATATCGCATTTGAGTCTACTCGTTGCTTGACAGACAAGAAATGTCTTGTAAAGTTTCTGATTTATAAGGTGTTTTTATTCCCCTTATAATCCTTTTTTCAGTTTTTAACGTCCTTCTCTTTTTCTTTTCCCCCCTTCTAATTAGCAATATGGTGATATCCGGACTCTCTATACTGCGTGTAAGCATCGGGGCTTTGTCATGATATCATACTTCGATATTCGTGCTGCTCGAACTGCAATGCGAGCATTGCAAAATAAGCCACTGCGAAGGAGAAAACTAGACATACATTTCTCAATCCCCAAGGTGCATCTTCGTCTGCTGCTTTTAGTGGTTACAGAATTACATTATATGCTATATATTTATTTCCTTTCCTGACTAACCTCCTCTCCTTGTCCTATTACTCTTCTTCTCTCTGGCCCCTCAATGTTCATATATCAGGACAACCCATCAGACAAAGATGTAAATCAAGGAACTCTTGTGGTTTTTAATCTAGATCCATCAGTATCAAATGATGACCTCCGCCAGATATTTGGGGCTTATGGCGAGATCAAAGAGGTCAGATACTCAATAGTCAAACTGGTTATTTCCCATTTAACTCCATCGATTCAGTTTCCCCTGTGTGCTTCCTCAAGGAGCTAGTTGATATTAAGTATATGTGACATCCCATTTTCTCGTATTGCAGATAAGGGAAACACCACACAAAAGGCACCATAAGTTTATTGAATATTACGATGTTAGAGCTGCAGAAGCTGCTCTTAGGTCCTTAAATAGGAGTGACATAGCTGGCAAGCGCATAAAGCTTGAACCAAGCCGCCCTGGAGGAGCTCGTCGAAAGTGAGTAATCCACATTTTTTTTGTCTTGATAAAAAAGAAAAACTAGCGTTTTCGAAGCGTATAGTAGTCCTTTTTTGTTCATGAGCTTCGCTAACATTTTGCTGTTACAGCATCTCGAACAACTTAGTTACATTTGATTTAAACCTTCCCTCCTGCTCCGTTATTGCAAGTGTCTGGCTGTTTATTTTGTTTTTCCTTCTTTTTGCTTTCTCTCCCTTTTGCTGAATTAGATTACAGGATGATGATCAGACCAGCAAGCTCTGCCAATCTTTGCCCACCCTCACTAAAGGAAAAGGGAAAAGGAAATAACGTAAGCCCTCAATTGATGAGGGAAGCAATGAAGATACCGTATCACTTAAGTAGTATGCCATTGGGGCATTGGTTTTGTCATGGGATTAGTCATTTGCATTACCTGCATCTGAGTGGCACACACTATACAAATCTCCTGCTGTGTGTATACCTTTTCCAGGCGTCTGGCAGTTATGATTGAGCAGGAACGACTTGAGAGGCTTACCTCATGTTTGAAAGGATTCAATTAGAAAAAGCGGTTAGACCCAATGGAATCCATTAGAACTCTAGGATTCTGATAAATCTTTCTGAGCTGTTTGAGGTCTGGATACTATTGTAAGAAATGCTATGTCAACTAACTCCTTCATGGAGTCCTTTTCCAGGCATCCCGCAGTTATGATTGAGCAGGAAAGACTTGAGAGGCTTACCTCATGTTTGAAAGGATACAATTAGAAAAAGTGGTTAGACCCAATGGAATCCATTAGAACTCTAGGATTCTGATAAATCTTTCTGAGCTGTTTGAGGTCTGGATACTATTGTAAGAAATGCTATGTCAACTAACTCCTTCATGGAGTAGCACCTGTGATATTTATCTAGGAAAAGTAGAGTAAATTAATACTGTTGCTGGGTGGTATAGGCCTGTGGATGTTCCAGCGGCAGTGTTAATAGAACAATGGGTTCGGGCATGAGATAGTGGTATGTGGTTTTTGAGATTTACACAAGATCAGCTAAAAAGTGCCAAAGGCCAAAGACTGGAGCCTTGAAGGATAGAGAATGGAGGATTTGGTACCATTGCATCCACTACTTCTTGTAACAAGTTCGGACTTGGTGTGTGTATATATATGTTCTCTCTCCTGCAGATAGAAATGAGGAAAGTAATATTAGCATAGACATTTAAAAGTAAGATATTAGCATAGACATTTAAAAGTAAGTGTAATCACATGACAGACTTAAAATGGCGTGATGCTGTCCCTTTGCACTCTTTTTTTTCCTTTGGTTTAAACCATGTTTATTTTTGTTACTGAGATTCTTGTGCTTCTTTAAGTGGGCTACTCATTAGCTGCTTCTCCTTCCTCCTGGATACTTCTGCTCCTCAGCCTTTTTATACCCTCGAGCTTGAGCTCTTTATGAACATGCCATCATACTATATGAGTCTCTTTTTGTTGGGTGTTCCGTCAAGTGAGGTTCAGCTTAGCCAAAAATTCGAGGTTGCATTATTTTATATGTTTCTGATTGCGCTGTTACATATTTGGGTTCAGTTTTTTAAATCTTGATGTCTGATATAGGAATCCTGTTTTCTTTGTGTTGCTCTTGTAGTCTTGTATTGCAACCAAATCAAGAACCTGAACAAGATGATTCTTGGACTTTTCGGCATCCATTGGGTTCCTCACTTGGTAATTCCTCCCCGGGTAAGTTTACTGAGGATTTCCACTTCTATGTTATGCTGGGACAATTTAAGGTCTTCCGTTTCCTTCTGCTTGTGCCTGTATTCTCTATTTTTTTTTTAAGTTGGGTGGGTAGAAAGGGGGGGGGGGGACTTAATTAATTTAAACTTCTATGATTTCAGCTATGACCTCTGATACTATGGCATTTCCTATATTTCTTGCAGGTAATTGGCCACAATTTGGCAGTCCTATTGAGCGTGGCTCCACTCAAAGTCCTGGCACTTCACCAGGATTTAGATCCCTGAGTCCCACCATTGGCAATAATTTACATGGGTTAGCTTCAATTTTGCATCCTCGTGCATCAAATACGTTGAGGGTCGCACCTATTGGTGAGGATCGCACAATGGGCGGTCATGCAGATTTTCCTAATGGTTCAAACCATGTTGCTCCCTTCCCTCAGTCTCATTCTTTCCCTGAGCCTAAGATAACCCAGTTTGGTGGAACACTGTCCTCTTTGGGTGCTTCAAATACAAATGGTTCTGCTGTTGAAACACTATCTGGACCACAGTTTCTCTGGGGCAGTCCAAAGTTGCATCCTCAACAGAGTAATTCTTCATCCTGGAAAACCCAGTCTTTGGCGAATGCTTTTACATATAGTGGTCAGGGCGACAGGTTTTCCGTGTCAAATCATCAAAAATCTTTACTCAATTCATCTCAGCACCATCAGCACCACCTTCACCATGTTGGATCTGCTCCATCTGGTCTTCCCTTTGATAGGCACGTTGGTTTCTACCCAGACTCGTCAATCCTGAGTCCAGGTTTTAGAGGCATAGGTATAGGTCCTCGTGACGGAAGTTTGATGGTTAACTATGGTGCTCGTACCACTTTGAATTCTGGCGTTGCTGTTCCAGGGAATATGTCGGACAATGGTTCTCCTGGATTTGGCATGATGTCTTCCCAAAGACTCAGTCCTTTATTCCTAGGCAATGGTCATTTCCCAGGACATGCAGCTTCTAGCTTTGAAGGGCTGACTGAACGCAGTCGCACTCGACGTGTTGACAATAACAATAATGGGAGCCAGATGGACAACAAGAAGCTGTTTCAACTCGACCTGGATAAGATCAGATGTGGTGAAGATACCCGGACAACCTTGATGATTAAAAATATTCCTAACAAGTAATAGCTACTTCTAAATGCTTGTACCTTGTTAAGTATGGCTTATTTTAGTTTGGGTGACACTTGACATTGTCTTCCTCCAGGTACACCTCCAAGATGCTTTTAGCTGCTATTGACGAACAACATAAAGGCACTTTTGATTTTCTGTATCTGCCCATTGACTTCAAGGTAATCCTATAGTAGTTAGGATTATGTGCTTTCCTTTTTGTTTCTCAAAGTCTGATGGAAATTCTTGCTTGCGAGCAGAACAAATGCAACGTGGGATATGCATTTATCAACATGTTGTCTCCATCACTCATCATCCCATTTTATGAGGTTTGTTTTTGTCTATTCTTTTAAACGTATTGTATTACTTTCTTTTTCCTGAAGTGATTGGGCTATGAGCTTTGAAGCTGTCTCTTCTTGTTGTATAGTTCTTGCCTTCCCGGTTATATATAAAGATTGCTATGCCTTCTTAATCGTCTCTTCCTTTTTATTGTGTTTGCGCTCTTGAAGTTTTGAAGCAAGTGTGTTGTGCTGCGTATTCACTTTGTGCAGGCATTTAATGGAAAGAAGTGGGAGAAATTCAATAGTGAGAAAGTGGCTGCTTTGGCTTATGCTCGGATTCAGGGGAAAACAGCCTTGGTAGCCCACTTCCAGAATTCAAGTTTGATGAATGAAGATAAGCGGTGTAGGCCAATCCTTTTCCACTCAGAAAGCTCAGAATTAGGGGATCAGGTAATATAGACCGTTTTGTTAAGAATTAAGCATGCAAAATGTAACTACTGTTATGTCGTGCGCTATGATTCAGCTAGCTTTGATTTTTTTCTCTGAGTTTTCAGGCTATGTGATTGGATATTCTTGTTGAGATAATATGACAACACTGAAACTGCAACTTTTTCATCAAAACATAATTATAGCTAAGATGAAAACTTTCCTGCAGATTGTTCAAGAACATCTTTCATCTGGAGGCTTACATATTCAAATCTGTCAGTCAAACGAGTCAGACTTCCTGGAGTCACAAGGTAGCCCACCTGAGGAGGATCCAGTTGACAAATCGGAGAATAGCTAGCAGTGTCATGGAAGAGTTTTTGCTCACGGCTTGATGAGTGTGCAGCTGCTAGTACAAGTGTCGATATACATGTGTAGAGTAACATGATTTAAGGCAAAAAAATAGAAGTATGAAGTTTTTGTATTATAGTGAGTAGGTGTTTTTGGTTAGAAATATCTAAAGAGGAAGAGGGCTATTTCTGACGTGGCATCAAAGCATCTGTAGTTCATGTTGTAATCCTTTGGCAAGTTGAGATAGAAAACTATATCTCAACATGGCATGCAAGGTTTGTAGTTTTGTAACAATTTTTTTGGTGGTAGGAGTAAAGAGGAGATGCTTGAAACTTGTACAGTGGGAAGGAAAGCTGACTGTCATTTTGTATCAAGCATTTTGCTATTTATGTGAAACTTCTCTAGAACAATTGTATAACAAAATTGCTTGGTTTACTTATTACTTATTACCCAAGAAGCAATGATTTAATTTTCACATTTCACACCTCCTCTACTTTGCCTTAGTTTATTTTGTCTTTTTCATTATTTAGGAGAATCATGTGAAGTTATTGAATGGAGGATGCCAGACTTGTATGCTAATGAGTAATGATTAAAACGTAACGTGACCTGCTTGTAGATTAAAATGTAGTTTAGTTATAAAAAACTTGAAAGGAGAGAAATTGTGTAATGTGATAGAAGGCCAAAACCTTAAGGGAAGCACATGTATGTTTCTTTTATAAGTTGGACTATGTTTCTTTTATAAGTTGGACTACCTATAATTCAGAACCTGAGCTAGTGTTCTGCTCTATGCATTTACGTTTTCAAGGATTTCCTGTTATTAGTTTCTTTTTCCTTTACCGTGGGGTGGAAAGAGCATTAATTATCCACTGAATTAGACAAAATGAGCGCGACTTGAGGTCTTTTGCATTTTCACCATGTAACCCCAGTGACTACATTAAATTACCGTAACTGGCACGTCGGATTTCTGCTTTCATTTTCTCTTCTTTTAGCCGAGGATCTATTGAAAACAGCCTCTGTACCTTTCAAGGTAGGGGGTAAAGTTTGCATACGCTCTATCCTCTCCAGACCCACTTGTGGGATTACACTACATACGTTATTGTTGGAGTCCGGAACGAAAATGACCCCAAAAAAAATGTTACTAATTCCCCCATTTTTTTTTTGTTGGTTAAACACCTCTTTCTTTACACCTTTTTACGTACTTTAGCCATAGATTAATCATGCTTCGGGACTCTGAAACTTCAATATTTTATATAGAACCCTACTTATTTTTGTGCGATTAGTAAGGTAGGCTCAATACATCAAGAATAAGCAAAACTTCGGATTGTCGTTTTAGTGGTTGAAAAGTGCTTGAAGTCCAATTTTGTTTAGCTTTAAGTTATTTATGTTGTAGGGTTTCGATTTAAGCGTGTTATTTTTTAGTTAAAATTGCATCATTCATACCAATCTCAAAATAATTAAATTGCATCATTCTTAATAATATGAAAACACTTAAACTTGTTCATTAATTTGGGACCCAAACTTATTAAAATACAATCATCAAAGAAAGAAAAAACTTAAAATACATGAGCCTACACATGCCCTTGATTTGATCTTCTGCTAAACATACTAATATTCTTCAAATTAACAACATCATCATAAATTAAACATAAAACTAAAATCACAATATTCTTAATCATCATCAGAATTGAAGTCATCACTATCGTCCTCAGAACAATATTTTGGGTTTCTTAAGACATATCTTCTTTCAGTAGATGTTAATTCTCTTCCTGTTGATGATGCTTGTTCTTCGATCAACTTTAGCATGTAAAATCTACAACGTCTTGCTAGCATTTTGTTGTTTTCTTTTCTAATCCTTTGTATGGCAAGCTCGCATGTTTCTGGACCTACTCGAGGCATGGTCATTGAGAACCTTATTGGGATTTGAGCGTTGAGATTTTTCAAGCCACGAACAAGACGTTGTGATTCGGCGTACCGATAAGCCCATTCGCGACGTAAACCACAATAATATTCACGTGGATCTGAATACTTCAGCTCGCGAAAATTGTCATTACGCTCTATTAAAAGGTGGGGCTTGAAATCGTCTAGCACGAATTCACTGTTATCGGTTGAGAATCCATAGGAATAGTTACTTTGATTTGAGTTGTCATCACCACTGCTATTCGAATCTTGTGGAAAAAATACCGACCAATCTATATTTCTACTATTCGACATTGAATTTTAAGTAGATACTAAGTAGCAAAAAGCTCTTTATATAGGTATCAAACTCAATAGATTGTGGGATCATGACTATGACCCCATCAACTTTATTTAATACAGTACAACTATTAATAATATCATGGGGAATCATCGTCATAGGAAATCTCACAGTCCAAATCCCACTTGGATCTGAATCTGACGTAACTATGTTGACCATATTCTACCCTGAGGCAACGTATTTTCATCCGATTGTTCTCTTCGCCAAAACGGTTAAGAGCAAAATTCAACTCTCGTGGAGTGCCACAAGGCATTGACATAGCACCTTTTTTTGGGCGTTCAAGCCCTAGTGACCTCAAGTTTTGTTCCGATCTTTGCGGCCCTCCCTAACACGCCAATTCCACTCGTCTGTCATCATATTGTTGTAACGTTGATTATATCTCTCGTTCGGGTTATTCGAGTATTCAAAATCTTCACCCAATTCCATGTCCTACCCATTGCGTCGAATACGTCTCCTGGAGAGAACGTTGTAATACGACTAATATCTCCAAATTGGTTAAAAAATGACATAGTAACTCAATTTTGTGTGGTTGGTAGTTATTCGTCAATTACGTTATATAACACTTGCTAGCATGAAACCCAAATTTTGGATTCGAATTATGACGTTTTTCTGTATGACAACTCTGATTGACAACACAACACACAGATATAGCGTAGTAATTCTTGCGTTATCGATTAATAACGCAGTAATTTATAGCATTATTCTGACATAACGAAAGAATTTCTCGTGAAATTCGACATAACACGATGAAATTCCGCGCTATGTCAAAATAAGGCATTAATATCCGCGCTTATCTTTGCTATTTCCCCGACATAACTTAGATCAAAGGCGCACTCCGTACTTAATTATAACGCAGTCAAATAGGCGCACTCCGTACTTAATTTGACTTGACGTAACACTACTAGACACACTAATTGCATGCGTTATATGATTCAAACGCTTTCAAACCTTATATAATACAAATTTTGTATGAAAGGAAAACACAGTTTCTAAGTTTGATCCAATTTTCTTTATTTTACACAAATTCTAAGTTTAATCCAATTTTTGCATTTTGTACTCCTAAATTAGTCAAAAATGGAAGATGTTCCAAAAATTAGGGTTTCTTTATACTGGGACGGAGAAATTACATTTGAGGAAAATAGTTTACGTTATGACTCTTCCCTAAAATACCATGTTAAGTTTCCACTTAACTTAAAATTCACAAAACTACTCCAAGCCTTGTATAATAGACTACAAGTGAGTAGGGGTGATTTTGATTTAAATATAATTGGAAGATATCCAATATCATTTACACCGCAAGGTGTAGTTAGTTATGGACAGTGGCATATTCATGACGATGATTCTTTGACGGATTATTTGAAGGCGCCTTACGATTATAGGAAATGAATAACTTTAAACGTCCTTGAAATGTACGTACAGAAGGTCCCCATTAATCGTCTTGAGGTCATGGATATAGCTCCTCGGGAAATCCCATCTAGAATTCAGGCTGAAGCTATTGAAGCGGAACCTACTCATGAACACAATTACCCTGACATGAGCACTTATAAAGGCATTTTAAGGAGTCAAATGCCTCTGGAAAGTTTAAGTCAGCAATTTGATGGGCAGTGGTAAATATTCATTATTATTATGTGTAGTTTCATATGTTTATTACTTGGATGCTACTAATGATGTTGATTATATTTTTTAGGGGTTATACACCTACTCAAAACGATGGTCCTTCCTCAAGTTTCGGTGCAGTTGATTACTATCAGTACGTCTATTTTTTTTAACATCAATAGTATTATTTGATGTCTAGTAGTTAAAATACTCTAATTTCTTATGTAGGGAGAATGTGGTCATTGGACCAAATTATAGGCAAAGACCTGCTCTGGAAGGAAATACCTAATACGGAGGAAAGTGAAGATGAAGAAAGTGAGGATGAGGTTGAGGTTGGTACTAATCTTCAATATCAAGTAGAACTGTTGCAAGATATGATGAATAGTCCGGCACACCAGGAAGAACTGAATTCACCGCACCCATTTGACCAGCAAGCGCCTATGCCGCAAAGTCAATTTCAATAGCAAGAGTCGACCTCGGTTCATTGGCATTCTGATGAAATCCCTTATCTTGATCATCTTCAAGATCGCCCCGATGCCTTTGTCTTTACTAGGGATGATGATCATATTATGTAAATTTGTGGAAAGAGACAAAGTGATCTTGTAAAACAAGAAGGTTCATATTGAAAAAGGCATGATTTTTAACTCTAAAAGTCATTGCAAAGAGGCTGTTAAGATTTATTGCATCCGAGTGGGATGAGGGAGTTCAAGTTGACATTCCACTCGGAAACTTTGGCGATTGATCCGCAAGTTGAAAAAAATCAAGGTTGCCAATGGATGCTCAAGTGGTAAGGACCGCCGAAAAGATGTAGACTATTTCAAAGTTCTACACAAGGCACACTTGTGATATGGGTGACCTCCCAGATGATCGTTGCAATCCAGATACCAATATGATTATTGTTGTGTTAGTTAGCAACATTGTAAAAAGCCAGGTATCCACTTTTCGCTTAATTTTATTTTAATTTTGATGTTAACACGATGTTTCTCGTTGCTATATGCTGATATTTCAACTTATCCAGGTACCCTATTAAAGATTGTATTACAGCCGTCCTGAAAGTATATCACAAAACCGTTAGTAGGCGGAAGGCGTATCTTGGGCGTAGGCTTGCACATGAGATAGTCTACGACAATTGGGAGGGCTCTTTCAAGACATTGCGGAGATACATGACGGCTCTACAACACTTCAATCCTGGTACTGTTGTTGAATGGAAGCTCAAATCGAAGCCTGGAGTGCCCAATAATATTTTTGAGTTTGTGTTTTGGGCATTCAAACCATGTATTGATGGTTTTGCTCATTGTCGGCCAGTAATATCAATAGATGGAACACATTTGTACGGGGTATACGACATAAAGCTGTTAATTGCAGTTGGAATGGATGCAAATGGAGCTATATTCCCTCTAGCTTTTGCAATTGCAGCTAATGAGAGCACTAATACGTGGGGTCTGTTTTTGAACTACTTGAGGCAACACGTTATTAAGGATCATATGGGCATATGTGTTATATCATAGAGAAATGCTGGCATATTGAGCAATATGTTTAATTTGCATGGGTGGCAGCCGCCCTTTGCCTACCATTGTTATTGTTTAAGGTATTTGAAGGCAAACTTCCAAAAGGCATATCGAAGCCTAGCACTTTGCAATTGGATGTGGGTGGCTGCAACAGAGCATCAGGAGAAGAAGTTTCACTTGCACATGGAAATTATTAGGCGGGCGGATGAGGAAACCTTCCACTGGTTGAATATGTTCGTGGTTTTGTACATTGAGATTTGTCTTGTGTTAGTGGTTCTAGTCTTGGACACCGGGTTTATCAAGGTTAAATGAGATTAGACAAGTTTATCTTATAGTTATAAGGGGTAAGTTCCTGTTTAGCAGGTATTGGAAGGATTAAGAGGCTCAATGAATCGACGAATACGTTTCGGCAAAAGTTGAGATTTACTGGACCGTATATGTTATACGGGACCGTAATTCCATGACTCCACCGTAAAATTGAATCGTTGACGGTGGTTTTCCAATATACGGACCGTAAATAACACAATGTTAAAGCTTATGATTCTTGAGGTCCATATGATATTGTTGATAATTGTCCCATAATTATTGGATCTTCCATACAGGTGTTGATCTTGCTCATTGTTTGTTGATCTCATCTTATGATAATTATTCCTTCGAGGTGAGATATAGAGACGATGATGATTTACATAATGATAATCAAAGGTTTACCGACCTACGTCACTCCGATACGCTTGTAACATATTATTTTTGGGCTCATACATGCGCTTTATATATACGTAGTTATTTTTCTCCCACCGAGCCGCGCTATAGTCGGCCGGGCACGGCTCACGCAGTATGTTACCACCCAGCGGTGGGCGTGTTATGATGTTACCCCGGACGCGGGATGATATGATATATGGATTGGGTTGCACGTTCCATGACTAACACTTTTTCAAAAATGTTTTTTTGAAAAGGCTAAGCATGCATATATCCGCCTTAAGAGGCAATCGGATGTACGGTGTTATTTCTCCGGTCTCGAGTTTCTTCCATATTTTCATTGTGTTGTTGTTCATTGCCTTACATACTCGGTGTCCTTTTTGTTTGTGAACGTTGCGTTCACGCGCGCGAGATGACACGGAGATGAACCGGACCCCGAAGTTGCTTCGTCGGCGATTGTACAGAGCGCTCCATTTGTTTCGGAGTTGCGGTTCGAAAATCGGTACTATTCTTTTGTGTATATATGGGCATGGCGGTCCCGTAGGTCTTTATGATGTTACGCACTCTACGTGAAGGCTCGTAGACATATGTATATAGTTGAATTTCCATAACCCCTCGTCCCGTTCCATATTTTTGTATATCATTTTTTTTCCCCGCGAACTCGCGCGCGGGCATGGTTGATGATGATTATATAGATGTGCGTTTTATCTTTTGGACTCATGCTTACGATTATGATAGTTATGAGTTGTCTCTATGGGTCCACCTAGATATGATTATGAGATATATATAAGAGGTGCTCGGAAGTCCGGCCCGAGTGCCCGTCCACGGCTGCGGTTGGAGCCCACGAATATAATTGATAAAGACAAATGGACATTACACCGGGGATGAAGGTAGGCGATAGGGGGGATAACAAAACGACTTCGAGTCATTCAATGGCTCGCGAAATACGCACGGACTACTCGTCACCCCGCAATGGTGAGAATGACTTTTTAAGCAAGTTGTGGAGCGGTTCGTCGTGAGATCAAAAGAGGCCAAAGGACTTGCGACGGTATAGTCTAAAATGGATGCCCAAAACCGTCACAATTGTTCGAGTATCACAAAATTTAAGGTTCAAAGAACACGGACCGGATGGGTACGGTATGCGCAGCGCATATTTGAACTCACACAAGTGTGCACCAAGGTAAAGGAGGTAATGTCCACACAAATTTTTGAGATTCCAAAAAAGCAATGGGATGCAACCAATCATATCACATCCATGTTCTCATACCT
>NC_081343.1:50175670-50314693 GCF_029784015.1 Lycium ferocissimum | reverse complement strand
AAAAGGTGGATCTTTGAAAAACAAAAAGGTTCGTATTGAAAAAGGCATGATTTTTAACTCGAAAAGTCATTGCAAAGGAAATTTTCAGTAAGATTTATTGCATCCGGGGGATGAGGGAGTTCAAGTTGACGATTCCACTCGAAAACTTTTGGCGATTGGTGCCGCAGAGTGAAAAAATCAAGGTTGCCCGATGGATGCTCGTGGTAAGAGGCTATTTGAAAAAAGATGTAGACTATTTCAAAAAGTTCTACGATAGGAGCACGCTTGTGATATGGGTGACCTCCCAGATGATCGTTGCAATCTAGATACCAATATGATTGTTGTTGTGTTAGTTAGCAACATTGTAAAAAGCCCAGGGTATCCCTTTCGCTTAATTTTATTTTAATTTTGATGTTAACACGATGTTTCTCGTTGCTATATGCTGATATTTCAACTTATCCAGGTACCCTATTAAAGATTGTATTCTGAAAGTATATCACAAAACCGTTAGTAGGCGGAAGGCGTATCTTGGGCGTAGGCTTGCACATGAGATAGTCTACGACAATTGGGAGGGCTCTTTCAAGGAAGACATTCTTCGGAGATACATGACGGCTACACAACACTTCAATCCCGGGTACCGTTGTTGAATGGAAGCTCGAATCGAAGCACTCGGGAGTACCCCGATAATATTTTTGAGTTTGTGTTTTGGGCATTCAAACCATGTATTGATGGTTTTGCTCGTCGTCGGCCAAGAATATCAATAGATGGAACACATTTGTACGGGTATACGACATAAAGTTTGTTAATTGCGGTTGGAATGGATGCAAATGGAGCTATATTCCCCTCTAGTTTTTGCAGATTGCGGCCTAATGAGAGCACTAATACGTGGGAGTCATTTTTTGAACTACTTCGAGGCAACACGTTATTAAGGATCATATGGGCATATGTGTTATATCGTAGAGAAATCGGCATATTGAGCAATATGTTTAATTTTGCATGGTGGCGGTAGCCACTTTGCCTACCATTGTTATTGTTTAAGGTGTATTTGAAGGCAAACTTCCAAAAGGCATATTAAGCCTAGCACTTTGCAATTGGATGTGGGTGGTACACACGGAAGTACATCGAGAAAGAGAGAAGTTTCACTTGCACATGGAAATTATTAGGCGGGCGGATGAGGAAACCTTCCACTGGTTGAATATGTTCGTGGTTTTGTACATTGAGATTTGTCGAGATAATAGTCAAAATACCCCCCAACGTTTGACCAAAATGCCAACTACACACCTAGCTTTTGAGTTGGACCTATTACCCCCACGAAATTTTTTTTTCGGTATTAAAATGCCCCTTTTTTGCGATGTGGACAAGAGCGTGAATACACGCTCGGTGGCGCGTTATAGCCTTTTAAAGAAGCACGCGACGTGTTTTGGAGCGCAACTGGATCGCCACGTAGATGCCATGTAGATTAATTTGAACTCCTCCATTTTTACACCCAAAACGGCTCCTTCATCATCTTCTTAGCACCTATTTAATACCCATCTCCATTTTTTTGTCAAAAAAAAAGCAAACGACTCCATAACTTCAACCACTCCAATCGTTATACCTCTAAAAATCAACACCTTAATCGCTCCAATCGTTGGAAAGAGGTTCGTTAGCTAGGTTTATTTCTCATTTATTTCTCTTTAAATTTTCGTTCATGTGAAATTTATTGTTTTAAATTTCTTGAGTGATTCTTGCTCATATTTAGTCATTTTTCATTTCTTAGGGTTTGTTATGGAAAAAATTGACCTTGGTCGATTGTGTATGGATGAGAGTGATCATGCGTTTAGAACCGCGGTCCAATGTCAACACGGAATTTGTTGCAAATGCAAACTTCTTGGTCTAAAAACAACCCTGGAAGAATCTTGGTCTTGTCCCTATTATGGTGTATGGTCTTGCTCCCATTTTTTTTGATTTATTGAAAAATTAAATTTGTAAAATTATGCTCTCGTTTTGCTATTTTTCGGCTCAAAAATGCAAGTTTTTTTTTTATTTTGGAGGGACGGGGATGAAGTTGATCCAAGATCAAAATTTATCCTCCCAAAATTGGTTAACAAAATTAGAGATTTAGAGAAGGAATTGGTGCAATATCGGAGTTTGAAGATGGAATTGGATGAGATCACTACTAACGATAATAATTCGGTTAGTGTTGACATGGGTTTGGTCGAGGGTTGATGGACCAAAAAAAAAGAAGACACAAGGAAGACTAAAGGGGTAGGTTCCATAGGAATTTCATTTTTTGTTTTGTTGTTTGTGTTGTTGTTGTGTTCATAAGTTTTGTATTCCGTAGTGGCAATTCAAACAATGGAAAAATCAAATTGCCATAGATAGTGGTAGTGGTGGTAGTGTCTCGGCTATGTTATGTTTTGTTTGCCTTTTGTTATGGCAAATTTTCTAACATATACATCTATTTTATCATGTATGAATGAAGAAGTTTGATGTTAAGGTGTTTTGAAGTATTTATCCGAAATTAAAATTAAAATCAAAATCACATCCACATAACATTAATCATTGTCTTAATCAAAATAGTAGCATACATGGACATGTTAAACATAGACAATTGAATAATAGAGATCTACTAATCAATATTTATGATCTCTATCTCTTTTTTAAATACATGAAATCCTATGCCATCTCCACGCTCACATTTACACACCCGAATCTCTAGTGTGTCTCCCTCTTTCAAACCTTTTGAATCTATAAATGCCTTCCACCCCTTGGCATAAACGAGCATTTTTCCCAATTCGGAACGTCATGCTCTTTTTGTGAACTGTCATCTTGATACTTTAACACGGCATGCGTTGTTGTCGTTGGAAAAATGTCATGATGTTCGTATGGAAGTATCTTGATGAACAAAAAAGAAAGTTTACATCGTCGGTTTTCACGTAAATCAAATAATAATAACAAATATAAAAAAACTTACAAAATCATCGACTTGCGCGTAAGTTAACTCAAGTTAACTTTTTCACAAAGAAAGCTAGATCTTCTTTTGGTATGATGTAGATGTTATATGTTGTTGTGTTTGTTGTGCTTTCCTTTCTTGGTGCACTAGTTGTTGTTTGTTGTGTTATATAGATGGTTTCAACATTTTTTTGCACGGATTGCCCTTTCGTTTGGGGTGGTCTTTAAATTTTGCCACTCAAATTTGTGGTCTTTAAATTTTGCCCTTCATATTTGTGGTCTTTAAATTTTGCCCTTTGCTTGGAAAGATGAGCGAATACATGAAATTAAGGGTTCGAACCACCGGCTCGAAGCATAAAATAAAAAAATAATTTCGCAAGGCAGGGTAGGGGAGTGTATGCGGATCCAAGATACAATCTTTAAGAAAAAGTTAAAGTTATGCCGGATCCGGCATAACTAAAGTACGCCCTCAAGGCAAAGTCGCCTCCGGCGTACTTTTAGTTATGTTTAACTAAAAATCTCGTGAGGCGGCATATAAAATTTAAACTTTGCCTTATAAGGCAAACTTTTTTTCGTTGAAGTCTATCAACGGTTGCTAATCTGTATTGCCAGCCAAAGTGTGAATTTGTATCTGGGATGGACATTTGGTTGTAGCATAATACTTTTCCATGTAACTTCGCTATGCCCCCATCGGCATACAGTTGTGAAGGAATTAGCAAAGTTATGCCGGACCCGGCATACTTATGCCTTATGGGCAGACTTGACAGAAGTATGCCGGTTCCGGCATAACTTTGATAATTTCTTCATAAGTTTATGCCGGATCCGAGCATAAAAGTTTGCCATTAAAAAGTATGCCCCCATCGGCATAAACTTGTTAAGGATTTACCAAACTTATGCGATGGGGCATACTTATGCCTTATGGGCAAACTTTGCCTTTAAGCATATATATGTATTTTTTCAAGCATATATACCAAAGTTACATGGAAAAGTATTATGCTAAGCAACCAAATGTCCATCCCGTATACAAATTCACACTTTGGCCGGCAATACAAGGTAGATTAGCAAATCGTTGATGTACTTCAACCAAAAAAGTTTGCCTCATAAGGCAAAGTTTAAATTTTATAGCAAGCGCTCCCAAGCAGACTTTTAGTTATGTTTAACTAAAAGTCTCCGGGAGGGGGCAACACTTTGCCTTGAGGGGCAGATTTTTAGTTATGCCGATCCGCATAACTTTAACTTTTTCTTAAAGATCAGAGGCCGGATCCGCATACACTTAGTCCTCGCTTGCAAAATTTAAAGATCACAAATATGAAGTGGCAAAATTTAAAGACCACAAATTTGAGTGGCAAAATTTAAATACCACCCCAAACGAAGGGCAATCCGTGCAAAAAAATGCATTTAATGGTCCTTGACCATGTTGGATTTAGTGCCATTTAATGGTCCTTGACCATGTCGTATTTAGTGCCTTTAATCGTCTTTGTTGACCATATTAAATTCATGCCCGTTGCTGAATTTGTACCTTTTTAACTATGTCAGGTGAAATGGAATTGGAACACGTTAAAAAACTATGTACCGTAGTGTTGTTTGATTAAACGAACAAGACAAAATACTAAAATGTTGTTTTGATTAAACGAACAAGACAAAGTACTAATATGTTGTTTTGATTAAACGAACAAGACAAAATACTAAAATGTCAATCCATAAATGTGTACATCAAGAAGCTGGGGACATTTTCATCATAATTATATTTTCCATGTTTGCTTGGACCGTGAACATGTGCTTTCTTGGCTTGGGTTTCTTGATTTACCTCTACCTTTTGTCATTTTCTCCGTATCTCTTGTAGTTTTTCTCGGTTGTGATTGCTTAAATTTGCCTCTCCATTTCGGCCTACTATTTGCACTTCTGGCTTGTAGCCAATGTCACCGATGTGCTAACATCCGGTCACCTTTGCTTTACTAGTTGACACAATCCTGTGCTTGACATGCCGGTCGTTCCCACGCAAATAATAACAAGGAGTTAGTAATGGAAACAACACATAAAATAACACTTAGTAATGGAAACAACACATAAAAGAACACTTGTGCGTATTAAGGCACTCACATTAACAAGCTTTGAACCCATTTTCTGCCTGGAAAACACTCATTCCCATTACTCTAGGCCTTTATATGGCGCACCAGCGCCACTTCCTCTTCCTCTTTTAGCAAAGGTCGCGCATCAGCTTGTCACAGGACGAACATGAAGCATGAACTTCGGTACAACTGCAGATTATTTTCTCTTGCTTAGGCGATTTCCCAGGTCTTCCTCTTGGCCTCTTTTTCAACAAAGTACTAGTTTTGTTGGTGGTTTCTTTGGTCTCCCCATGACCTTGCTTGAAGATGGTGGTTGTGATGTGTCGGCCACTTCCACGCTGCTGCAGAGCTTCTTTGGATTCCGTCCATGCCGCCGAGTCTTTTTTTGGACACCTTCTCTTGTCGTGGCCTCTATTATGGCAACATAAGTCATGGCCATTCCGGTTCTTGGCATCTTCCCGTACTTTGGAATTTCACCCGCCTCCTTCCTTTCCGGTCTTTTGAGGCTTACTGTGCATGCTTTTTATGTCCGGTGGAGCCACGCTAGGCGGGCAGAGACGGAGCCACATTTCCGTGTTTGTGGATCGGTCGAAGAACATGCTCATATGTTCTTATGTAAGTCTCTTGCTATAGCAACGGTCATGTAGCCAAGTGGATCATACCTTTTGAACCGAATTGTGGCTAAAGCATGTGCACATGGGATGCCTTTTAGCCGCCACACCCTACCAGTAACCGGCCTTTTAGAAATATCCACGGTGTGTGATATAGTCCTTCCCTAATTTCAAAACCAAAGCAACTCCGTTAAACTCAATGTTACATTGCATTGAAAGTGTAGCATTTTCCTCTCTAACACCTTCGTACACGTTGAGAGTAGTTACATTTCCAAGTGTTTACAAACTCCGCTTAATGTTCCAATCCTTGCCATCATTTTCACCCTAATCTCCTCAAGCATTGTTATTATAGTTTTGTGCCTACCGCTTAGCCAATAAACAAACGAATCATATTGTTATCTACAAACGGTTTACCAAAACGGAGCAACGACAAAGGTAAATATGCATTACTCATACACAGCACCATGATCCAAGCATTAAAACACTCGGCATATTGTTATCTAATCTACTTTTACATTAGTGTTGAAGTAGACCTTACACCAATAATTTATGTTGTAATACATAGGTTTGTCCATCATTTTCGTTGGACCAAGCAACTTCATCTTTCAATATTTCTCCTTAGCCGAGACTCAAAGGTGCTTTTGGCAATTCTCCAAAACTAGTGCTTCTTTGTAGCCCTCTCCGCCTTTGCTAAAGTTAGCTAAGATGTGCCTAGCACACTTTCTCGTGTTCAACAAGAGTAAAAGATCTTGAATAGCAACAAATAGTCCCCGAAATAGTAAAGGTAGTATAGATGAAAACACATGACTTTTCATGAAAAAAAATTGCAACAAATCTCTAGTGTACATACCTTGCATATCCGTTATCAATGTTAAACGTGTCCCATCTCCAAGTGCCAAATCTTCCTTCAAAATTCGATAAACCAAGTCCAAGTGCTCTTGTTTTCATACTCCACCACGCCCCATGCCGGAGGGCAACATTTGGTTATTACCATCTCTACACACACGACTACCAACAATCTCCCTCTAAAACCCCTTTCGTAAAAACAACCATCTAAACCAATACATTTTCTACGGTCTTTGAAATGCTTTCTTCAAAGCATCAAAAACGGATATAAAAGCTCGAAAAACGTGCCTACTATCGCATTTGGTTCAAATAAGTTTAACTACACAAGTGGAACCAGGATTAGTCCTTAACAATTCATCCCCGTAGTCAAGGATTTTTCCAAACTCCCGAATATGATCTCCCATGATTTCTTTCGGTTTTTTGCTCTTGCTCTTCTAATCGTGGTCTTACCAACATGAAGATTAAACTTTGTCCTAATTAGCTCTTGCAACCGAACAACTTTAATGTTTGTCGCTTCGGTTATTCTCTTTCTATAAGTCTCGACAATAAACTTGGCATTACACAAGTAGTTTCTCTTTGGAGGCAAGTATGCTTTGGAATGTAAGTTTTAATTTGGAAATCATCTCGTGGTTTTATCAAGCCTAGCATACAATAACCATGGACAACCATCCTTGCACCTCACCCTAACCCTTGTAGGCTCATTCACCCACTTTTCTACTTTAACCCTTTTCTAACAAAGATATTTTGTTACTGCTCTCCTAAACTCATCAACATCTTTAAAGACCATACCCAATCGCCATACAACTTTCTTGGCAAAAACAAGTCATGAATGATTTTGTTCTTATCATTCTTCCTTCGTAAACCTTTGTCTTCTTGCGCATTTACCCCACGCATTCAATGTCCTCTTCATCATCCCAACCCTCATCCTCATCTATTTCAAAGCTATCATCACAGAACTATCAATGTAAGGTTCATCACCTCCTAACCTACCCTCAAGACTAACCTTACCTATTCTAGTTTCATCAAATCCTAGATCCACACCAGCTTGACCTGCTGGAACCTCTTCACTGTCAGGTTTTGCCCTCTCACTTCTTTTTCTCCTCTCGAAATTCAATCCTCCTTTCACCCCTCAACTCTCTTACCTCATCTGCCCTCATCACTTGCATATTCATCCTCACCTTCCCCTTCTATGTCATCTACAGATTGTTCACTATCATCAGTTGAGAAATCAGAACCCTCATCTAAGGAATCAGATCCAACTGGACCTACATCTTTAAGATCTTCATGAACAGCAGGTGTAGAAGAGGAAGGTCCTTTTCGTATTTTTAAGAAAGTATCGGACAAGGAAAAGAGGAATGGGTGTTGTTTCTTCGGGAGCAACAAGCGTGTGTAGGATAGGTAGGAGGTGTTTTTACCGGAACGAGAAAAATTTGAAGTAAAAGAGGAATGGGGTGGTGTGTTTTTCGATAAGCAGACGGGTGTATAGGAGGTAGGAGGAGGTGTTTTTTCACAAGTTTGAGTAGAAAAGGACAAAGGTGCATTAGGACAATTTAAGGGCTCCTCAACAACCCTTTCATTACTACATCTTTCATCGCCCCCTATGTCATCACGCTTTATTAAAAGGGAACAAGATTCCTCCCTATCCTCGTGACTAACATATTCTAATAAAGGTGGGTCAACAAGCTCGCCATCAACCATGTGCTTGACAAAAACCTCCACGGTGTCACCATCATTCAAACCGACAATATATTTAAAATAACCTCATCACTATCAACATCTACCAAAATGCCACAACGAGGTGGCTTAATGCGAATGTGCGAAGTAGTTGTGTATCCTAATTCTTTAATAAAGTCTCTCAACTCAAAAAAGACAACATATCAACATCGACATTGAATATATCGAGAACTTCCCACCTTCATATATTGGCTCCCCATTATTTAAGTGTAACACACCTCCATGGTACCATCTTAAGGTTACATACACAAAATCGGCCATGTACTACCTAAATACAAAATAAAAAAACAAAGAATACCAAGTAATTCAACTTAATGTCAAACGGAATCAAAAAATGATAATAATATGCACAAAAGAATCGAAAACCCTAGACTACATCGTTTTTTGAAAAAAAAATCAAACAATATGCACAATATGATAATAAATGTCGATTACGATTAGGAACTATGAAAATTTGTTTTTTATAGTCCGGATTTCAAACAATATCACAAAATCCTAGTATCATTTTTTGAAAGAAAAAAAAATGTAAGGAAACTAACCTTTCCTAGATGAACAAATGAATGAAGAATGAGAATGAAAGAACGAAAATATGTACGCGAGAAAATGAAAACAAAGATTGGGGTTGAAAATGGTGTTTATCGTGAAATTTGGGATGGTCGCTACAAGCTACGTTTTGTGAAGAAGAGAATTGGGATGGTGTTTAATTTAGGGCTACGGTCGGGTTGCGGGTCAAAAAAGGGGTAAATTAAATATGTGACACGTGGGCCGCGCGCGTGTAGACAAGCGCCATTTAATAATTGGGGGTTGGCATATTGACCGCCACATCGGCAAAAAAGGGCATTTTAATAATGCGAAAAAAAAATTTCAGGGGGGTAATAGGTCCAACGCAAAGGTTAGGTGTGTAGTTGGCATTTTGGTCAAACGTTGGGGGGTATTTTGACTATTATCTCGAGATTTGTCTTGTGTTAGTGGTTCTAGTCTTGGACACCGGGTTTATCAAGGTTAAATGAGATTAGACAAGTTTATCTTATAGTTATAAGGGGTTAAGTTCCTGTTTAGCAGGTATTGGAAGGATTAGAGGCTCAATGAATCGACGAGAATACGTTTCGGCAAAAGTTGAGATTTACGGACCGTATATGTTATACGGACCGTAAATTTTATGGACTCCACCGTAAAATTGAATCAGTGGATGGTGGTTTTCCAATATACGGACCGTAAATAACACAATGTTAAAGCTTATGATTCTTGAGGTCCATATGATATTGTTGATAATTGTCCCATAATTATTGATCTTCCCATATGATTATTGATCTTGCTCATTGTTGTTGATCTCATCTTATGATAATTATTCCTTCGAGGTGAGATATAGAGACGATGATGATTTCCATAATGATAATCAAAGGTTTACCGACCTTACGTCACTCCGATACAGTTGTAACATATTATTTAGGCTCTCATACATGCTTTATATATATGTAGCTATTTTTCTCCCACCGAGCTGCGCTATAGTCGGCCGGGTACGGCACGTAGATGTGCACACCACTGCAGTGGGCAGGTTATGATGTTACCCCAGACGCGGGATGATATGATATATGGATTGGGTTGCACGTTCCGCAACACTAACACTTTTTCAAAAATGTTTTTTTGAAAAAGGCTAAGCATGCATGATATCCGCCTTAAGAGGCAATCAGATGTACAGGTTATTTCTCCTATCTCAAGTTTCTTCCATATTTTCATTGTGTTGTTGTTCATGCCTTACATACTCAGTGTCCTTTTTGTTTGTGAACGTTGCGTTCATGCGCGCAGGTAGACACGGAGATGAACCAGACCCCTAGGTACTATTCTTTTGTGTATATATGGGCATGGCGGGTCCTGTCCGGTCTTTATGATGTTATGCACTCTATGTAGAGGCTCGTAGACATATGTATATAGTTAGATTTCCCATAACCTCATCGGTTCATATTTTTGTATATCATTTTTGGCAGCCTTGTCGGCTTGCGCATATGGGCATAGTTGATGATGATTATATAGATGTGCATTTATCTTTTGGACTCATGCCCTTACAGATTATGATAGTTATGAGTTATCTCTATGGTCCACCTAGATATGATTATGAGATATATATATAAGAGGTGCTCAGGAGGTCAGCTCCGAGTGCCCGTCACGGCTCTTCGGTTGGGTCATGACAGAATATAATTGATAAAGACAAATGGACATTACACCAGGATGAAGGTAGGCGATGGGGGATACTGACAACAAACAGCTCTGAGTCATTCAATGGCTCGTTGAAATACGCACGGGGACTACTCGTCACCGCAATGGTGAGAATGACTTTTAAGCAAGTTGTGGAGCGGTTCGTCACTAGATCAAAAGAGGCCAAAGGACTTGCGACAGACAGTCTAAAATGGATGCCAAAACCGTCACAATTGTTCGAGTATCACAAATTTAAGGTTCAGCAACACGACTGGATGGAGTACAGCTATGCAGAGCGCATATTTGAACTCACAACAAGTGTGCACCAAGGTAAAGGAGGTAACGTCCACACAATTTGTGAGATTCCAAGAACATGCACATGTGGCAAGTGGCAATCGGCAATCATATCACATGCCATGTTCTCATACCTTCAAGTGCTTTATCACAATGGGAAAGAACGCCTCTCCGTACGTGGCTAAGGAATATACAGTTCAATATTATGCAAAAACGTATGCTGGAAGGTTCTACCCACTTGGTAGTGAGAGTTATTGGCCGCCGGATCCATTTTCCATGGTTGCAAATAAAGCATTTATCCGTAAATTCAAATGGAAAGCATACTTCCGTATTCCTAATGAAATGGATGTTTCACCAGGGAGATACACTCGAAAATGCTCATTTTGCAATTATGTTGATCATGATAAGCGCAAGTGTCCCTTACGGCATGGTGGTCAAAATACATCTCGCGGTGGAAGTACCTCTCGTGGCAGAGGAAACTTCACGGTGGTGGCACATCTCGTCGTGGTGGCGGACGATCAACTCAAGGGCATGTGTAGGCTCATGTATTTAAAGTTTTTTCTTTCTTTGATGACTGTATTTTAACAAGTTTGGGTTTCAAATTAATGAACAAGTTTAAGTGTTTTCATATTGTTAAGAATGATGCAATTTAATTATTTTGAGATTGGTGTGAAGAAAGCAATTTTGACTAAAAAATAACACGCTTAAATCGAAACCCTACAACATAAATAACTTAAAGCTAAACAAAAATGGACTTCGAGCACTTTTCAACCACTAAAACAACAATCCGAAGTTTTGCTTATCCTTGATGTATTGAGCCTCCCTTATTAATCGCACAAAAATAAGTAGGGTTCTATATAAAATATTGAACTTTCGGAGTCCCGAAGCATGATTAATCTATGACTAAAGTACGTAAAAAAGTGTAAAGAAAGAGGCGTTTAACCAAAAAAAAATATAAAAAAAAATGGGGGACTCCTTTAACGCAGTAAAAGGACTTAACCGTGTCGTTATGGTTAAGTCCTTTAACGCAGTAAATTACTGCGTTAAAGGTACTTTAGTAACATTTTTTTTTTTTATTGGGTACTTTGGTTCAAAATGTTTTTTTTGGGGTCATTTTGGTTCCGGACTCTTATTGTTGTAACCCCACTCATTAGTACATTACAATTCCAATTAGTCTGGAAAATAATTTTTTTAACGATAAAGGTAAAATGTTGAAAAATGATTAATTCTCACTTGATTTGCTAAAAGTGACAAGTAAATTGGAATGAATTATTAACATGGAAACCAAAATTAACTAAATACGCTTAGAATATAAACTTCCTTGGGCGCATCTTTATGGCTACGACGTTTTCATTAATATGAATTAGTAAAAACTAAATGGATCTTTTTTCGTTCCCATCTATGGACAAGTTATTGAAAAAAAAAAATATTGGCGCTTTTAAACAAAAAAATTCATGAAAAAGGTTTAAAGAAATTAATTTTGATTTATTGACTCAATTCTTTGAAATGAACTGAACTTTCCTATCCAGCCAAAAATCATAATTTTGGAGCGTTTTATTGAGAAGATAGTTTTAGAGCATTCTGATACAAACAATATAGTGATATACAGCATAACAGTTTACATAAGTAACCACATGAAAACATATCCTATGCTGCTGATAATATTAATAATAATAATCATGGCTGAAGAATCAGAATCAACTCCAAGGCTCCATAGGCTCTAGAAATACCAGATATATTCTTACTAAAACAAAAAGAAAAAAAATTACCTGAAGTGCAGAGGAGAGTTTAAGGTACCTTGATATATGACTTAGTACACTCTGCCTGCATCCAAAATTGGACCATGTTGTCTAGATTTCCATTTCTTGAGTTCCTTCCAAATTCAGAGCGTGTTGTGTAGATTTCGATGTTTTGAGTTCCACTTCAATTAGGAAATAACATTTGTTTTCCTCTCTAATATAGCGGACGTGTCCGTTCATCATATTGACAAGTTTCCGGGAAGCATTTAACGCGATTCCTTCTTGTGCTGTCCATCTATTTCTTTCTCCAGACATGTCATCGATTAGAGCAGCAGGTAGTCCTTGGCCAGGGTGAGCCATTCTAGAAAATAAAGAGTGTTAACTTTACATGAGCATTTATCAACAGCAGTCATTACAATACAATACATATAGTTATTGTAAGGCTATGCAAGGTGGTTTCGGGGATTATGACAAAGATGTTTACAGTTACAAAGGAAGACAATGAGAAAGTTCTTCCTGATTTTCTACTCTTCTCATTTGAGAGATTCAAAGTGAGTATTTGATATCAAAAAACAAATTCAGATAAGTGAATAAAGCTCCATAAATATTTCCACTGATTACATTAAACCCAGCAAAGTACTTCTATGGGTTAGGCGTTATACGTTGCAGGAAAGGACAGACATACGTTGCAGGAAAGGACAGACACAAGATAAAATAAGTTCATGTTCTTATGTAACAAACCATCAATATTCAAAAGATAAATAGCTCTCAAGTTACCTGAACAGGAGATGGATAAAGTCATTTCCATCTTGTGCAAGTTTCAAACCAGGTAGCACCTTGATTTCAACCCAACCATCCGGAGAAGGTGCATGATGCACTACACTAAGCAAGAAATCTGACAGAACACGCTGAAGCTTAATTTGATCACCATATAGAGGGAGTGTTTTGATCTGGTCAGGGATATCGTGCAGCAGCTGTAAGTTCTTTTCTTTCAGCAAAATCATTACTTGACTCACAATAGCATCCACAACATTTCCTAGAACGAATTCCTCCATGTTTAGCTCCACTTTGCTGCTAGAACCAGGAGAAAGTAATGTGCATTAAGCAGACCTTTCAGCCTTAGGGAAACAACACAAAGAGAAACAAAGAAGCAAGTATCAACATACATATACTATGGTGGCTTATTGTTGCACTAGCAAAGGTTCGTTATAGTAGATTTTTGAATAAAAAATATAAACTTTTTACGTGTTTACAGTCTTTTGGGTACTTCTCTCTCTTTTCCTTTGGCGCTCCTGTAAACTGATTGCACTCCTTCGGAAAGCCATTTCTAGTGAATTTAACAGTTAATGAGTACCAGCTACTCAAGACAGGGACACTGTGCCCAAAAATAGCTTATCAAAGGAATAACTATCAGTAGAGGCCAAGCAAATAGGAAATAGAAGTTGCGTAGCCTAGTAAACTTGAAGCAAATTACTTTATAGTTGAAACTACACAAATTAATATAAGCCGTGATAAGGGAAGAGTTGCTGTAGAGGAAAGAAGAGTGGTAACCACTGGATGAAAAATCCATTCAGAAGGTCTTACAGATCATATATGGGATTTCCTCTATCATAAAGTGACAATCAGTTGAGGTGGAACATAAACAAACATAAGAAAGAGATAGAGTAATTTTAATCAGGGTCATATAGAAGAAGCATTACCCGTCCTTTATACCTCCAAAATCCATATTGTCAATAACAGACAGTATCTGTTTCTCACAGGCTTCACTAGTCTCCAGAAGCTGTTTCTGATTATCTGAAACACAGGTTGCATCAAGGAGTTTATGGGTAAACTGGATCCCATACAGTGGATTTCTCATCTGCTGTCGGACATAAGCAAATTCTTTAAGTTTTGAAAGGGATTCTTTATTGTCTTCTTGTCTCTCATCTGATGCCTCTAGCGTAGGCTGCAGGAAGCAGAAACACCCAATTACGTTCCCATGCTCATCAGTTCTCTTGCTTGCTGTTAGGAATACTTCCACCAACTCTCCTGTCCTATTAAAAAATCCAAATGGAAGCTTTTTGGTGCCATGGCCACTAAGTGCTTGGTAGAAAAGAATAATAAATTTGGTAAGGGCATCTTGTCCCCTAAGACGACAAAGACCACCAAAAACCTCACCAGGAAGTGTCCGCCCGATGATCTCATATCTTGTCCAACCAGTCAACCTTTCCATTGCTGCATTCCACTCCGAACAAGAAGCATTTTCATCAGAAGCAAATATTGGTGGAATCAATGGATTAAGACTTTGTACAATAGCCTCATAATCTCCTCGCAACTGAACAAATTTATCCATGACAGCTTTCTCAGGAGTAACATCTTGAGCCACAAAGCACACACCAACAACATCATTTTTGTGGTCCCTGCTTGTGCAGGTATTCGTCACAAGGTATATAACCGATTCTGGTGGATCCTTCCCAAACCTTCGCAATTTTATTTCCACATTTTTGTCCTCCTCACCTGAATCATAAGTTATCACAAGTTACAAAGAGAGGGGGAGGGGCAGAACAAGCTTAGAAATGTTAGCGGAAGCTTCTATGTTATGCTAGCTTCAGTCTTCAGTCAATTTTGACTTACCCAGAAGAGAAAAAGACAGTCCTTTTCATGTTACCTTCTCAAAAAAAAAAAAAAAAAAAAGACAGTCCTTTTCAACTAAAAGAGTGACTGAAAGAGTAAGCTAAGTTTCACTATGCAACGGAGATGACTGATTAGTCAATGCTGAAAGCATAATATTGCCCCAAATAATGCAGGTAACTAGGCATATATATTACAAAACACAAGAAAGCATGATGGCAGCTTAAGGTTTTGCATCGATTATAGAGCGCTGAACAAATGACAGGCCAATTCAGTTTGTACGTAGCCAATTCTCTTACAGTAGGCATGAATTTCAAATCTAAGAAGGCTATCAAGTGTGGACTACAATGCATAAAGAATGAAGATAAAAAAACAAAATGAACACATATGTAGAATTATAGCCATCTAATGTTAAGCATGTTTCCGAATTATAATGACTATTAAGGCTAAAAGAGAAATACCTGACAGAGCTCTATGTAGAACATTTTCTACAGTTCCATGTGAATCTTCATGAGCAATATCATTAAGGAGAGACTTTCCAATAGCTTCACTAGCATGCAACCCTGTCAAGTCAGCAATCTTCTCATTCCATCCATTTATTAAGCCAGATGGATCAACTCCAAAAATTGGAGCAGTGGCTGTCTCAATCAACCTAACCATTTCCATTGCCACAGAACTAAGTTCATCCATGCTTGGCCCATCAGCATCATTCTGTTGAGAAGAGGTCAGAGTTTTTAGATAACTGTTCTCATTCTCTTGAACTGATTCTCTCATTATGATTTGAAGAGAATGAATGGCATTAATCTCCGGAACCTCCCATGGCAAACTTCTGCTTTTAACCACTTCAAGAAAGGCATTAAATGAAGACCGCGGGTGCATTTTGCCTCCATCATCTTTATCATCTGGCTGATGCTTAGCACCTCCCCACTTGACTTCCTTTGCTGTGTGAGACCTGAACCAGAATAGAAAATCCTTGGAAGTAATTCTCGCAGTAGCCATACCACAAACTGCATCTCCCAGTAAAGTCGCACCAGGATAACCAGCATCTGCAAGACTGTCCGTACTTAAACCTGTGGAGTCCGTATGAGCTCTTAGTAACCACTCTGCAATATCTTTAACTTGTGCTTTAGTTGGTGTCACCCCAAGCAACCAACATTTTCCACCATAATAAAGTGCAGCTCCATCACACTTGACAAGATCCATAATACTAGGGGATTGTGTTACAATACCAAATGGAACGTCTCGAAGAAGCATGTCACATAGTAAGGTCTGCATTTGGAGAGTTTTCTTCTCTGCCAACTGTGATGCCAATTGGAGCTCCATATTAAGCTGCAGGCCAAATGCTTGTATGAAGAATTCACACGCATATCGAAGTGGGAAAGGCACATAGCGGGAAGAAGCGTGATGACAAACAACCAAACCCCAAAGCTTCATTGAATCACCGCTATTGATAACAACTGCCATCACCAACGACGAAATAGATCCCATGTTGGCCATATACTGGCTATGGCAGTCATGAGGTGATCTAAGAGTCGAATTTACCAAGCAGAGAGGCTTCTTTAGTTCTTCACTCTGAACAACCTTAACAGGATTTGCATTACAATCACATATCATTCTAACTCTGTTCTGTTTGAACAAGAACCGAGCAGCTTGTGGGATATCTGTTGCAGGATAATGCAAACCCAGATAGGGCTCCAAGTCTGATCTCCTAATCTCAGACACAACTTCACCATGATTATCATCATGGAACTTATACACCATTACCCTATCATATCCAGTAAGCTTTTGCACATCTTCCACAGCTGTATCACACAAAACCCCTATATCTCCACCAGGGAGTGATTGCAACCTAGATATCGACCGCACCGCCAGTTTCTGTGACTGCACTGCCCCAGCAAGAAGCAATGCAGGATCACTAGAATTAGCAGGCTCTAAATCAATCACAATGCCCACATCAATCCTATGAAGTATAGCATAAAAAGGCTTGTGGGTACTTCTAGAATGAACCCATATAGGGTTCAACAAAGAAATCTCCCTAGAAGCCATAGCTTTAGCTAATGAATCCCCTGAAGAAGGGGTAAAAAGGGTTCTAGCATCAACACCAATCAAACTAACAGAATTTCCAGGCTTCACAATCTTAAAATCCAACATATCAAAGCAATTCTCACTATAACCTATAATCTTGAAAGTTGGTTCTTCAATAGCAACCATACAACCAAATGGTTGAACAAGTCCACCCCTCTGAATTTTTGAAAGATAAGAACTTATTTCTTCTTCCTTAGCATCTTGTGGTGCAAAAGGAACTGATTTTGAATAATTAAAGGACTTACCAGACACACTAGACTGTTCAAACTCAGCCATTAGCTTTGCATCAGCATTATACTGAGCAAGTGTGACCTTGCTGGCATGATTCTTCATGTTACTAGCAGCTGAGGAAATGGAATCTTTGTTGGAATTCTTGTTGTCTTGTTGATTCTGGCTGGTGGGACTTTCTGTTTTCCTGGTTTTACTGCTCTGAAACTCCATTTGATGGGTTCTTGAAAATGGATTATTCTTGGGAAAAAATGAAGGTGGTTCAGTAGAAAGAGAAGCTGGAAATGTAACATGACTATACTTGACAGATTCTCCTTACTTGAGCCCTTCTTGTAAGCTCCACGCGTCTCCTTCCCCTCTCTCTCTTTTTTTCTCTAGTACGGACTGTGGTTATTTTTTTTCTTAATTATGTCATTAGAGCTTTCCAATCACTGTCCTAATTTCCTATTTGCACGGAAAGTGATCATGATTCATGAATAGCTTTATTTATAGCAGCTTTCTAATCACAATGGACTTATCTTCTTGTAATTATGTCATTATAGCTTCCATATTTAACTAAAGGTATCGGGTTACGTTTGATTGTAGGTTATGGAGTCGAACGGGAAAAAAGAACTCGCTTTTCTAATCGGACTGATAAGAGAAGAGGCTCTAACTATTTAAAGATAAAGGAAAGGACGACAGGTGAAATCACCGTCTTTGTTAGGGAAAAATTTAACCCTTTAATGTGAGACTTCATCGAGCCAATCTGAATTTAATCGAATTTCAATACGAATATCGAACTAGAACAAAAAAAGACACTTATGAACTATAGTAATGGATGATACAACCTCCAATCCCATATCTATTTCTCTTTTGGGAGGAAGAATGAGTAAATTAAAATGAGTAAATTAAAATTTGAATAGAGGAAAATAATTTTATCAAAATTTCATTTATTTTTTTGTCGATCTCTTGTGAAAATGATTTGTCGAAGGCGGTCATTGTAAGCCTTCTCATTCCCAGGGTGGCTGGTAAAATCTTATGCATACACTTTACCCTCCCCGATCCCACCCGTGAGATTATACTGAGTATATTGTTGTTGTTTCTCGTGAAAATGGTCATATTTAACTAAAAAGCATCCGGAATAGAACATTTATCCACTTTAGCTATAAGTGAGAATAACAAAGAGCTAAAATAATAAATATGAAATGCGAGCTCTTTTAGATGAATTTTTATGAACCACAAATTTAAGGCATTAAAGTTGAGAGAGAGTTGTCACGCATGTAACCCATAGAAGCAGGGAAAGAAGAATGACTTATGAGAAATTTGTAGGGCCGTTCAAAGGTTCCTTAAAAACGATGGTGGAGAAGGGGACATCAAATCGTTTGGAAGTGTGCAAAAAGACATTTTAAAATTAACGTCAAATTAAATATTATAGTAGTACGAGATTTATTACATTAAAACAGTGCCAAATCTTGCTGTACATACGTGATTTTCAAGATAGTTTACTCTGCATATTGGTCTAAATTCAAGCTCCATGGAAACTTAAAAAACAAGAGGCGCAGCAGTTGACCGGATATATATATTTAGAGGTATACCACTGTTTCGGTGTGGGCCGTAAGAGCGGCACCAAATTAAGGCAAACTCTGAATACTAGATATGATCTCAAAATAATAGGGTCAAGACTCAAGATCGGCTAGTAAAATGATGGAGATAAGCGAGCGAAACAATTCAGATTACCAGTTAAACCCTTAAACAAACTACTGAACACGTTTTGGTTTTCAACTACTTAATTTAAACAAATATTTGGAAGACGGAAAAGGAAAACTAGTTATGCAATTAATTATTGAAATTAGTAAAAGCCGGAAATTATTCTCCCTTCCTCAAAATGCTTGTCCTTAATTCTTAGTGAATCGTCCAGGAATATAATGCTATTCACTTTCCTTCAATAGGTCAGATGTTCATCATGTGTACTGCTTTATGCCTAGACTGTTTATTTTGTACGTCCACATGTATGTGCATGCTAATGCCTTTGTTAATTTGGTGATTTAGAGTATCACAATTAAAATAAGCATATTATTCTATAAGTTTTCATATTGTAATTATAATAGTATTGATGAAACTTACGTACACCTCTTGCATGCCTCTGGGCATACGTCCGAATGATAAGGCGACATTACGTCCATATATAGTATTGAGACTCTTCTGTGGATGTATATTAGTATATAGTCAACAATACGAGCTTCGACAGTGACGCAAACAAGCATATTCTTTTTCTTAAGACGGCATGCATGCACTTTGAATATCACAACGAATATCATATACGAGTTTCAAAGTGTCATCTAATTTAATTTTAACATATTGTTTGATATGGAAATGAAGAACGTGCATGTTTCTCCTAGAATGCTCATCTGTTAAATAATAAGTTGATGTTTGATCGAAGACGAGACTGATTCAAGATTTATATTTTATGAGTTTAAAGTTTAATATTGAACTTATTATATTCTCACTTTAAACCTCCGCGGATTGCACTTTAAACCTCCGCAAATTACCTATTTTGTAGTGACTATTTATTATAATTCTAGTAAATTTTTACACATAAATTTATAATACGTATCGAGAATATTGAATTCTGAAGAAACCCTAAGTCTTTAACAATGCATCCGTCTTTGTGTTTGATGCACTACTGAAAAATTACTATTTTCCCACTAAAATGTTCAATAGCTATTCCCATTGAATGTTGGTGAGAAAATCTTAAATAATCGCGTTTTGAACATTAAAAATTAGGAAGTTTAGAGGCGTTTGATTTAACTTGTTTCTCGCTTTTCACGTTTTTTTAATTGAGCATTTAATTGGGAATAAAAAATCATGTTTATAACAAAATTTCTCATTTGAATGTCATGAAAAACCTTTATTTGTAATAGTGATGGGAGTATTTGAAGAAAGAAGTTTGTCATGTATTAGTAAATTAGAAGAAGGTAAAGATATTTTTAAATACTTCTTTGTCTTATTGGGTTCAAAATAATTAAAAGAAGTTCGGGAGTAAAATCAAAGTTTGGCTATATTATTACATGGTCAAATATGTATATGGTCACTCGGGGTAGTAGCTCAAAATTAAAGTTAAAACATTTGGCCGCTCTCCAAGAATAACTATAAGCGCTAGCCATATAAACAAAAAAATATACACTAGTTATGTATATTATATATACATTTATATACAAAAATATTTGCTGGGTATTATCATGGTGAGTGGCTTGCTGTATGTACAGTGTAAAACTCCCATTATAAATACCCGTTGCTTCTCCAAAAAAATGAAACATCTCAAAATTCCATCTCTTTTTCTCCTATCGCTCACAGCCAAATTACGAATTTTGTTCTTGTGGGAGATTTCAGCTAATTATTAATTGAAACTCGAATTTTGTTGGTTTGATAAACGCCTGAAGTAATTCTGTCACCGTCCTTACAACAACATAAGTGGGAAGCTTAAATTTCTTAAGTACAATAATTACACTATCAAAATCGATTTATTTCTTCCCGTCTCTGAAATTTATTTTCTAACTTTATCCTTCTCCAGTAAGACAGAAGCCAATTCCTAAATTTGACATAATGATATAGAAACTTCTTTTTATTGTTTCGAAAGTATATTAATACAATTACCGGTCAAGCTATTGATTTGGCAACTAGCTCGCTGTTGGCTTAAAAATGAGAAAATAAATTAAAGAAGCAACGTTGATAGGAGGCAAAATCGTAATTGATGATGTTTTGAAATGATATTTATTAGGAGAAGAGATAAATTAGGTCAACTGGAAGTCTTAATTCTCTTCCCTTTGCATAAATAGAAAATTTAACTATGTATTGACCACTTAATAGAACAGAAGTACTTCACAATAGTTCTATATGCCATCGAAATCAAATCTTAAAGTAAAGGATCGAAATTAGAAACATGCGTTTAAATAATACTTGAATAATAAAAAACTTATCTATTCTTAAATACAATATTAACATGGTTTATCGAATCAGTCAGCAACCAAACAAATAACTTGACTTTATAGCTTGGTGTAGTACTATCTAACTAAAATATGACTGCAACGTGTAACATTTCCCACTTCTTAAAGACCACAAGAGATATCAACATCAACATAAAATGTAGAAGTCTTCATTAATGTGAATGTCCATTTCTTTGAAATTATTGGGTCACTATGAAGTAATGGGGCACACAAGAAAAATACATATCTGCATTATACATTCACGTCAAATTATTTTTATTTATTATACTAGCTAAATAAAAAGTCAAGATAAATATACATATTAATAAACTAGATTAACCCGGCAAATTATACTATATGAAAGAATCTACTTATTTATTAATTTGATGTAAACATCAAATATAAATAATCTTTTGTTACCAGAAAGCAAAAACTGCTCCATCACATGCGAGGAAATTTCATTTCAATTTGGAGCACATTTTAGGAGCGTGTTATACACGTGCTTAAAAGGCACGTAGGGCAGCCATTTCTTCTGTGACTGCTTTCTTTCTGAGAAAGCACACGTGTCAACATGTCATTGTGACTTGGTTAGCCATCGACGTGGCAAATATCTACCAGCCCAAGCTCATTCCAATGACTCAATCTCAGCCGTTCATTCTAGTAAAAGTATATATCGAATAGCCAATTTTCGGACCACTTATTTATTAATTAATGGGTAAAGGTGCGAATATACTCCTCAACTTTAGATTTAGAGCAGATATACCCCTCATTATAAAAGTGGTGTATATATATCCCTATCATTACAAAATGGTGCAAATATACCCCTATTGTTACAAAATAGTGGATATATACCCTTTTAGCTGACGAATTTTTTTTAAAAATTACTTAGGTTATTTTTTAATTAAGAAAAATGCCACGTGACTTTAACAAAAAAGCCTACCCCTTTCTTTGAGTAGACATATTTTTCTAAGGCCACATAATAATTTTTTTTGGTGATCGGGTCTGGTTCGTTTAAAAAAATATCTTCGTGACTTTAAAAAAATAAGTCTATCAATTTTTTTAAATGAACCAAACCCGATCGCTAGAAAAAAAAAAGTTACTATATGGCTTTAGAAAAGTATGTCTACTCAAAGAAATGGGTAGGCTTTTTTTAAAGTCATGTGGCATTTTTCTTATTAAAAAAATAACCTAAATGATTTTTTTTTTTTAAAAGTCAGCTAAAAGGGTATATATGCACCGTTTTGTGACGGTAGGGGTATATTTGCACCTTTTTGTAACGGCAAGGGTGTATATATACAACTTTTGTAATGAGGGGTATATCTGCCCTAAATTTCAAAGTTGAGGGGTATATTTGCACCTTTGCCCTTAATTAATTGATTTATTGCGAAATAGTAGTCATTTTTAAGTCAGAGAAAATATTTTGATAAAAATATTCTTTGGTAAGACACGGGACAACTCTAGCATGGGGTGACGGTCCGGGCGGAATAAATAGAATTTTAATTCAGTGTGCTAAAGTTTAAAAATTTGTTAAACACTTTAAATTTCATAGACGATTTGTTGAGTTCAAGATTTTTCTAACTTTTGATTTTATGAATGATATATGGGTTCAAATTTTCGCATCTTATTGCAATTTCGAGTTAGATGAATATTCACGAAGTTTAAAACTTAATTAGCTCAATCTCCATGAATTGAAGATTCGTGGAGTTCAGACTTCATACTTTGACAATTATAAGTTTGGAAAACTATTGTTTCAAACTACATGAAAGACCAAGGACGGTTCATGTAGGTTAAATTTTCACAATCCGAATGCAAAAGTCTGCCGGAGTTTCAAACTCCATCAGCAGTTCATAGAGTTCAAATCATTAAAAATTCAAACTCTACCAAATGGTTCATGGAGTTTAGACTTTTACAATATGAGTGTGACAAATTGATGGAGTGCAAACTTCATGAATGATTCATGTAGTTTAAACTTTTATCACTTCAAACTTCATGAACAATTAATGAAAATCAAACAGATAAATATTCAGACTCCAGTGAAAGTTTATTAAAGTTTTTCATATTTTAACTAAAGATATTTTTGTCAAAACGTTATTTTCGTATTAAAAATGACCAAACACTAATTGTTTTGAAATACTAACTAAACTTAATAAGCGGTCCAAAAAATATTTGTTTGTCAATTTTACCCCTTCATTCTATCTTAGAGAACCATCTTAATTATGGGCCCACGATAATTTTCACAATCGTTTTTATTTTTAGGAATAACTTTTTAGATAATGCTAAAATACGAATTCCTAATTATGTTAGCTAATAATAACATTCCATTTTCAAAACATAACAATAATTTCTTTATGAAATATATACAACCTCCAATAAATTTCACAACATTAGAAATTTAATTAGAGATTTTCCTTTCTTTTCTTTCTCCCTCCAATTCATGTCTCTCTTGCAAAACAATTCTAGACTCAAACTACTAGTAGAAAAATATTACACACAGAAGATTGTCCCTCTATTCTGAAAAATATAAAGAAGAAGAAAAGCTCATACGAAACTTTTTTTAATTAAAATTCACTTCAATCGCCTCTAAAACTAAAATTAACAAAAAAAAAAAAAAAACAGTTTTTTTTTAAAATAGAAAAAAGAGTTCAGGAATAACTAAATTTCTCTGGAAAAAAAAAAGGAAAAAGGGAAGAATCGATATTCCAAGAGAAAAAGGAAAAAAGAAAAAGCGAGATCTCAAGAAAGTCATTTGATATAGCATAATGGTGGTGATGTTGTCAACACGCCCTATTTGGATCGTTCACATTTTTGCCATTCTCAAACCCAACTTTTTTTTCTTTCTTTGCTTCGCGTTTCTCCTTTTCTCTACTTCACATTGAAAAATGAATTAACGATATTCCAAGAGAAATTCCTCCTGAGAGAAAAAGGAAAAAAGAAGAAACGAGATCTCAAGAAAGTCATATGATATAGCATAATGTCAACACGCCTTATTTGGATCGTTCACGTTTTTGCCATTCTCAAACCCAACTTTTTTTCTTCTCTTTTTCTCTACTTCACGTTGATCTTTCTAGAAACTTCTGCTCTATGAACATGAATGAAATTCACAATAACATATTGAACATACACATGACATACAAAATGTATACTTCCTTCCCTCCAAAATAATTGATGTTTTAGGCTTGAGCACATGTATTAAGCAATTCACTTACTTCTAAAAATTAAGAAAGATTTTGACTAAAATACGCTTAGTTATAATTAGTTTTCTTTTAAGGTTGACATAATTATCATGGGGATTAGAAATGTGTTAACAGCAATGTTGAAACAAAAAAGAAAATTAAATACCTTCTTGATTTTGTGTAACGTCAATTATTTTTAACCACCTTTTAAAGGCTAAACATCAATTCTTTTGATCTGAAGGAGGGATCATTGTATGTCGTATGTATGCTATGTATATAATATCTATATAAGTTACACTGGGCATAAACACAGAATACAGTCACTCCACCACTAAAAATCATCACTCATTTCACTACTGGACATACACTTGCATATCATTGTATGTCGTATCATGTATGTATGCAAATATTGATACATATGACATCTATACATTTAAAATACCCACACGATATATACATGAAGTATTTCACCGCCACTAAACCACCATAAAAAGCCACCACAACCACCACTCATCCGACCATTAGAATGCGAATCATTTTCATACAACAAAAAAAAAGAACAATATAAAAAGAAGAAGAACGTTTCAAAAAATTATTTATTGTTTGCCCACCATGGAAATCAAAATCATATGTGAAAATTATTGCTCTAAAGCATTTGGTATGCTGAAAAATAAAGAAACTATGCGCGAGAGAGAAGTTGAAATTGGGAGGAATTAATTTTTTCAAATTGGAGCCTAAAATCAAGATATATATATATTCACTTAAGTTGCTATGTTTCGAAAAGTCTTATTATATTCGGTAATTAGTTAAAAGTGTTTACATAAGTGCAATTAGGGGTTCTATTTAGTTATATGGCGTAAAATTCTCTATTTAAAAAAAAAGTATCATTTTTTTGTTTAATAAGTTATATATAATCATATACAGATTTTTTAAATCAGGTACTTAAAAAAATATTAAAAATAAATAAATAAAATTAAAATTTAGTAAGAATTGACCGGTTGAAATATAACTCATTCTAGTCCAATTCATATAAAATCCTTCCGTGTAGGGATACTAAACTTTCACTTTCATTTGCATGGCATATGAATTTCCTTCCCATACCCCTATGTAATTAAAATAAAAAATAAAAAAATTCTTCCATTTATTAATTCAATTCATTTTAACCCGTTCCTAATCCGCCCATTTGACACTCTAGTCTAAAAAACAGTAGTTCACATCCCTAAGGTACAAGTGGTTAGAGAATGTAAGTAGGAAAATACTTCACTAGTGTCAACCGCAGAGAATAAAAACCCCTTCCTTCATATCTACTCTTTCTACATATATATAAGCACGAGAAAGGTGCCAAAGAGAGAGAAAAACGCGCGTTTAGAGAGAGAGCGCTCGGTGTCTCTTAGCAGGTAATAATAATATAGACGGACCTATACATATACAAAATTTGTATCTATACATGTCATCTCTCTATGTTGACTCTCTCTTGTCTACTTATCTGAAAATTACCCTTTCACTGTTTCTATATATAGTACTACTATTCATGTTCTTGTTCAAGTTTTTTGTTTAAAGTTGGAAATTTTGAGCTTTGAATTTTGAGGTATGGTTGAACTTTTAGGGTTTGTGATCTGTTGATTGTTTGTGGTTTTGATTGTTGGATTGTGTGTGGTTACTTGATTGAATTGGTGAAAATTGATTGAAGTTGACTTTGTGATCTTTTGGGTTTACTTTGAATTATTTTGGGGTTTTGGGTTTTCTTTTGTTGTCAATTTTTTAGACTTTGTTTATGGATATATGGAGCTTCATTACTAGTAAAGTTTCATTTTTTTTAAAAAAAAAAAATTACGAATACAATTTTGAATTTTTGTGATGTTGTTAAAGTTGGTAATTTGAGCTGTTTTGGACTTTGAATTTTGAGGTATGGTTGAAATTCTAGGGGGTTTGTGATCTGTTGATTATTTGGGGTTTTGATTGTTGGATTATGTGTTATACAGTGTGTGCTAACTTGATTGAATTGATGAAAGTTGATTGTTCACTTTGTGATCTTTTGGGGTTTTGGGTTTTCTCTTGTTGTCAATTTTTTAGGTTTTGCTTATGGATATATAAGAACTTCATTACTGGTAATTTTTCATTTTTTTTTTTTTAATATACGAATATAATTTTGATTTGAAGTCACCTTATGGAAATATTGTGGACATATGGAATATTCCTGTGCGGTATAAAATTAGCTTACTGGTATATATATATATATATATATATATATATATATATATATATATATATTTAAAATTTGGGTAGAAGTTTAATTTTTACTTTTAAATTCTGAAAATGAGCTTGTGTTCATGTAGATCTTAACTAAAGATGGTTTTTTGGAGTATATGGGTGGTTTATGGGTTTCTTGATAGGTCAGAATTAGGTTAATTTGATGGAAAGTTTGGGTTTATATTAGCTGGGGAGGAAAGTCAAAGGAAAAAGAACTTTTTTCACTGTTGTAATCCGTCTTTACAGGGTTCTGATTAAAAAATGGGTCTTTACGGGAACTTCGAAGGTGGGCAGGTGTAGCATCTTATCTTTGTTTTTTTCATGGGAAAAAGCTTTCATTTTTCTTTCAATTTTTTTAATGTTCACTGAAATTTAGCTTTTATTGGCAGATATCAACCGATAATCAGGTTTGTGGAGTAAATAGTAATGTAGGAAGTAAAAAGGAAAAAAGATGACTAGAAGAATTATGTGAAACAAGTAGTTTATCCAGTCGAGGCATTGTTGATTGATTGGGACTAAAAGATTCCCTCAAAACAACTTAACTCCGTCAAGCCTGTGCAGAAGAAGGTTTATGTTTTATGTGAATTGGGTCTTTTCTGTTGGCAGGTCCAATCTTGATGATTATGTGGAAACCCCCAAATAAAAAGAGTAAACAAAAAAAGTGGTCTTATCATCCATTACAGAAAACTGATTAGAAGGCGTGATTTCACCACCTTTATAATTTTTGGTAAAACTTGGTGGTTCAACATTAGTAAATTGTGTTTAAAAAGGTTGTTATTCATGCTTGGGTAGGGGAGAGAGTTATTCAGTGCAGAAAAGTATCCGTAAAGATGTTATTGATTTTTTTTCCCAATAATCGAGTTTTAGGTGTGGTTTATGATAGCAGGAGTTTTCTCTTTTCCTTTATATCAAAGTGATTTTGGTTTTTGGTTTCTTAGAGTTCATTTTGAGTGTGATTTCTGTTGATTATTTCACTGCATTCAGTTGCTGACTACAAAATTTTTTCTATCTATTCTACTTATTCTATATGCTAACCTTTAGGCATAGCCATGAATTCTAAAGCCTTTTCAATTTTCTTTGACAACAGTCTCTTGTGGCTGATAATATTTGTCTGAAGTGGTTTTGAATCCCTACTGATGCTTTCAAATCAAGATTGTGCCAGATATCCCACGTACGAATCAAATGCCATCACTAAAAATGAAGACAAAGCTAGCCACATCCAGTTCGAAAGAAAAAAATGGTCTCCATGTCAGTCCAAATTCAAGTGTCATATCCAAGAGTTCTCTCTCTAGAACCAGAAGTGTGCAGAATGCAGAGGAAGTTGCAGATCTGATTCACAATACTCCTGATGGTAGGTTTGGTTCTGTCTTATGGTTCTTAAGAATAACAATTCTTTTGTTGTTATTGTGATGGTGTGAGAATTATTCTTTTCTCCTCACCCACAAGTTTCACAATGGAAGTCTCTGCACTACGCTGACATTGCCATTTCTTCGTACTGCACATGATTCATCAATTGCTTTAATTCTTGCAGTTCCTATCTATCACAAAGTATGTCCACACCAAGTCGGAAGAAATGGAGATCATGCTAATGATTTGGTTGATGAACTGCTTGAAAAGCAACAGCAACCTGTGACTGATTCTGCAAAGCTTGATACAATGGTAAACACGGTCTGGAGTGTTAACTATCAGTAGCTGACGTTTTAAGTTTCGTGTACAGTAGTCTTAATTTATTTATTCATCTCTTTCAACTATCTGGTGTCCAGTGGGTAAGGATTCTTCCACATATACACATATTGCGTGCGTCTTCTGGTTGCTGATAATAATCATATAATGTTCAAAAATATGTTTTGCATAGACATATGGAGACAGAAACTGAAGATAGAAATTCTAGGAGCAACCAAGGAACCAAAGTTAAGCTGTCTGCTCTCTCCATATCTCTTCTGTAGTGGCTGTGTGAAGTTGGCAGTATGTGAGAGGGCTGAGACACGAGCTCAGGAAAAATATGAATGTATTCCCTGTCCCGAAAATGACTTGCTTTGTTTTATGAGGGTCAAATCTAGTAATCTTCATGTTGATATTTGACATTAATCTGTTTTCTCAAACAACACATATATGTTAAGAAAAAATATTTCTTGAACAGGTAGTGTACGATACAGATATATAAGAACCTTTAAACATAGATTTCATAATTGGATAAACTTGATTTGGGAAATTATGGTAAAACAAATTTCATTCTGCAAAGAGTGAGTGGGTCGGAACAAGATCCCAGTGCAAAGGCCGCTGTAATGAGAGCCCAGATATATCCCAATAAATAGAAATCATACCCGTGGCGTGACAAGCATTACGGTCAAGTCTTCTGGCTAAAATATAATAATTTATCTCAGAAGTACATAATGCTTGTTAAATACCTAATACAAATAATTTAACCAGTTGCCAAAGTGTTGGACAAATTGGCAGCCTTCCTCACCCAGAAAATAAAGGTCATTGAAAGACTCCTCAATCTATAGACTACTGTGTTTCATGCTTTATCTTGTACATTTTCCTTTATTATCCATTTGTTTCTAGCTGCTTTTGCTGCACTCAACTGGTGCATTTTTTTTCCTCAAGAAAAAGAATAATGCACAAGTTGAGTACAATAAAAGCCGATCCTAACTAGCTTGAGATTGAGGCTTAGTAGTTGTTGAGTACTGTAAAAGCAGCTAGAATGAAATAGATAATTCACATAATATAACTCACACGTTATTACTTTATTAATTCATATAATATAGGGCTTGTAGACACTAGGATTGTGCTCCCATCTCCTGTCAATTTTACATTTTAGCTTTCTATGCCATACTTGTGCCTGCATGCCAAAAGTAGACAATTTGATTTTTGATGTTGGTACTGTCCTGTCATCTTTTGAAATCACTGCAGGAGTCTACAGTAGTAACCTGCAACTCAAGTTCAGTGACCATCTTTTCACCTAGTCTGAACCCTGCTGGTGCGCAGAGTGAGTCGGATATACCCAGTGATGGAGGTATGCCTCCATTTCTGTTGGATTCTTTTATCGATTGTGAAATTTATACTATATGTTTTTTCTTCTTCTCTTCGTCCTGAAAAAGATGTTAGGCAAACCAACAATCCACCCACCCTTAAATCTTATTTTGCTTTATTTTCCTGATCTTGCAAAGGATGTTATCGAACAACCAAAAGCCCCTCGGGCCATAGACGATAAGAGCTGAGAAGCATAACTCTCTCTCTCTCTCTCTCTCTCTTCTAATTCTTGCAAAAAAATGATCATTCTTACATAAACTTCTCGTATTTTTGGTTGCTTACAGCAAACAATGATTTTTATGTACCCCAATTGGAGACTGAAGATAGTGATAGCAGCAGAAGTTCGTGTGAACATCAGACATGCAATGTTTCAGATTTTTACATCTCTGATATGATTGTTTCTTGTTTGGCGGTCGAGGGAGATACCATCTATGATGACAGTTTGACTGACAGATTCTTGTCTGATTACAAGTGTGAAGAGCCAAATATCTTTACTAATGTTGATGAGGAATACTTGCTGTTGCCTTTTCTTGAAGACACTGCAGCAGCTAGCTATAGTCAAGATTGCAGAACATCTGGAGAAACTGCCGTTCAGTCAGATGATTCGAGCTTATACATGGCGATCCACCAGCTCAGATCATCTGAACAATCTGATGCTTTCACATATTTAGAATCTGATCAAGCAGAATGCTTTGACCCACATATTTTCATAAGAAATTGGCCAGACATATTAGAGAGGCCGAATTTTTTGCCAAAAGAATCACAAAGAAGCAAGTCGATCACCCTAGTACTTGACCTAGATGGTGAGATTCACTACTCGCATATTCCAATTTTATTTATCATTATAGTCGTGCTGCAATTTAATGATGCAATGTGTATCTTTGCTTAAAAAACAATCTTTGGTATACCTGAGGGTCAGTTACTAAGATTCTTTTTACGGCTGGGAGTACCCTGGTACATTTGTGTATAACACGTATATAGCTCTAGTTGCTGGATTGTGATGCAATTTTACTTTCAGTAAATATAATATTTTACAGAGTATGACATGATTTCCACAAGATGAGCTAATATCTTGTGTATTCATTCCATGTCTTCAGAGACACTTGTTCATTCTACACTGGAGCACTGTGATGATGCAGACTTCACATTTCCGGTTTTCTTCAACATGAAAGAACACGTTGTCTATGTGAAGCAAAGGCCTCACCTTCACACATTCTTGGAGAGAGTTGCAGAGATGTTTGAAATTGT
Source organism: Lycium ferocissimum (assembly GCF_029784015.1). Classification (NCBI taxonomy): domain Eukaryota; kingdom Viridiplantae; phylum Streptophyta; class Magnoliopsida; order Solanales; family Solanaceae; genus Lycium; species Lycium ferocissimum. The sequence goes on along the minus strand of NC_081343.1, from coordinate 50,283,705 downwards.
AATTTTTACCGCTAGTCAGAGCATATATGCGAAGCAACTGCTGGATATTCTGGATCCAGATGGAAAGCTTATTTCAAGGCGCGCGTATCGTGAATCATGCATCTTCTCTGATGGAAGTTATACTAAGGATTTAACGGTATTAGGTGTTGATCTGGCAAAAGTTGTAATTGTAGATAATTCTCCACAGGTAATCTACTTGCATCTTGTATTTGATGATAAACCGATTATTATACGCTTATCGTGTTAGCTGGGAATATGCTTTAGTCATGTTAATACGTTTGCTTTAGGTCCTGTGCTTTCTAGGAGTCATTTAGCCCATTAGAGTTTCTTAAGCTAGTAAAAATATAGAAAACGTCTAGTACTTTTTATTTTTATTTTTTATAATGTTGGCCTGAGAAGATCATAAATGGCGAAACATGGTCAGTGAGGACTCATATAGCCATCCCAATCTCGGGAGTGAGGTGTAGTAGCAGTTGTTTTATATGTTTATCCTGTTGGGGAGACGGATGGACACAAATCTCGATGTGCTGCTGCTGCTGATGTAGTAGTAGATTCCTCCTTTTTTTTTTTTTTTTTTTTTTTTTTTTGGTTTCTTTTTTCATTTGGTTGTGGGTGGTAAGGGGGAGTGGAGCAGTGAGATTAAGTCACTAAAATTCTCGCGCAATTTGTAAAATAGATGTAGCACCTTTGTCAGGTATTTCACTGTGCTACTTTAGTTCTCTATATGAAGAAGATTCAAAATTGTCTGTTAAATAATAGAGAGTCTAGATGTTTGTGAGTCTTTTTTAAGTTTGATGTGCTTAGTTGGAAATTGGAGAAAAACTTTAAGAGACACGTACAACAAGATAGGAATAGCAGACTGCTTAATTGAGCATGAAGTAAGGCTATTGTTTTATGTAACTGAATATTAATTTCCCATCTTAATTTCAGGTTTTCAGATTGCAAGTGAATAATGGAATTCCTATTAAGAGTTGGTTTGATGACCCTTCAGACTCTGCACTAATTTCTTTACTTCCATTCCTAGAGACACTGGTTGATGCTGATGATGTCCGACCTGTCATTGCTAAGAAATTTGGTAACAAGGAATAAGAGGCCCTTGTTTCTTCCTAGTAGTTCCTCTAACAATCCCTCCTCTCTTCTCATTTAAACAGGATTATCCTTCATTTACACGCTCCTTGTTCTATCCTCATTGAGCCTTGATATAATTGGGTGTGCAATAAGATTTCTAGCCCTCTTCTGGTTGAGTCAGCTTTTTGTGCGCATTCCTTTCTTGTTTCCACCCTGTTCAGTCCATTGCTTATCTAATTTGTTGTTGCATATAGTTGCAAGAGGTTCTCCTTGTGTGAAATGTACAGTTATATTTGCCTAGTTTTATACGAGCTCGTGTATATGAATTGATCTATTGTGAAATAAATTTTGTGATTTCATGTTTCGTTATTATAGCATAAAGCTGTCTGTTTGATTAAATTACCTGTTCATTGTACAGCTAATGCACAGTTGTCAATTTTGCAAAAACATAAGCTTCCAATCAAGTGCTAATTGGCCAAAAACATTGAGGTCAAATGTAGAAATAGGTTCAGATGCTATTTGGATTATGATCAGATGATGCTTTAAAGACTACCAACTTTGAGAAGTAAAAAATAGAATAGCATGGACATGAAAAGCACTTGCTTGTTTCTTCATGTAGACTTGTACAGGTTGTTTCACGCTCTTTTTATTTCAGAACATTATTGATTATATGAGCTAAACATAGTCGAATCTGTCAAACTCATCTCAAAGCCTATGTATAGAGCCTTAGGTCTGGACGTTACTACCTAATCTCTCTTTTTTTTTTTTTTTTTTTTTGTGGTGGAGGGGGGGGGGGGGGGAGATAAAGGTAGGTTGCTACCTAATCATTTTGCATGAAAGATTCCACTTGTAAGATTAACTGCCTAAAATTTATTAGGAAAAGAGAACAGTTGTCTGAAGTTATAGTCATTAAGTTAAGAAATTGATCAGTTAAAATGTTCTTCTGGCTAACATTTCACCTAGAGAATTGATTGCTTTGGAGTTAAAAATAATAGTGGTATAGTTCCCAGTTATTTACCAAAGGGAGCCCAATTTTAGCAGTTCATACTACTAAGGGCTAATTAGAGCTGTATCACCAGAATGCTTTGAATACTGGTAGGTTGCCTTTCTTGGTTGCTGATACCTGCTGAAAAGCATTAGATTGACGGCCCTTTCTTGGTCGCTCATACCTGCTGAACAGCATTAGAGTGACGGCTAACTGTAAATTGTACCAAAGTAGAGACTGGATGTATGTTCAAGGGCCATGTAATTCCATCTTCGAACAGGTTAATTTCTTTCTGTAACTTCTTGCATGGTGTAATAACTGTCGGTCTTGACGGGAAAATCCTCTGCTTCTAAAGGATCCCAAACAAAAGAAAAAGGAAAAGAAAGCTCAAGATGATACCTTATCCAAAAAAGAATAACGGTAAAAGGATAAAAGTAAACATAACTCAGAGATATAATCTTCTTCTTGGTATATTGATATCGAAAGCTTAAAACTCTCTGTTCAAGTTAACTTTACCTGATCATTTTGTGAACTTTCTCATTTTACTTGCCTGGTTAATAGTTTCTTGTGATTCGAGTATCATGCTGTTACTTAGTATATTGGTTTTGATTCATGTGAGTGAATCTAGGTAAGCTATGCTTCTGCATTTATTTTGCTTAACATCTTAAAAAACTAGCGAATTATACTTCTCAAGGGTCTTCGGTTATTGATAGTTCAAAAGATAAGTTCATGCGACTGTTTTCATACCTGATATGATGAATACCTAGAATATACTAGGGAGGTTATTTTTTGGGGTGGATTTTTGGGTGAGATGTTGTCTTGGAGTTTATGACTTTATGCGTGACCGGATAGCATGATTAATCTATAGTCCTTCCCTGGGATATGAGTCATTGACAAGCTTATGGCATCATGTAATAACTGAACTCTTTAGGAGTGGAATATAACTTAGCCCGGTGAAAGCATGTCGGATGATGTCGTGCATCATTGTGTAGGTCAGAGTGTAGTTCTGTGAATTTGTTTGTCAGGTATATAATTGTAGGATGTTCCTTCGTATCCCTGTTTCCCATCCTTTCAATAATCTCGCCCATTCGATTCATTATATTGTCGACTTGCTTTTTGATCAAAATGATTTCATAACCACAAAGAAAGACCTCTTTCCAATATCAGTCTTGTCTCCCAGTATATTAGTCAATCTGGTGTAGGATGTCCTTTGTTTTCAACACATATGCTATTACAGCTGCATCGCATCATAAGAGACTTCTTGCAGTGCTTAATTCCAGCGTGGAACCATGGTAGGAAAAAAGACATTAATGGTTGGGAACCAAAACGAGATTAAGCCTTGAAACATGGTTGCCTCAGGATGTATGATCTATTGAATAATGTTAGTGGACTAGCCGTGACCTAAATCTTTGAGAATTTATGTTAGTGAGTCGTACGTCGAACTTTGGACATGAGTGGAATATCTTATATTATTACTGGTGTAGTGACTGAGCAATTGACTTTATATGTGAGGCAACTTCTCCCAAGATATGTTTGAAGGAACCAATTTAATCCGGTTGAAGAGGATATCAATTATGCCTTTAGACTAGTCATTGGCGGCTGTATATGTCATCTACCATCCCACTTTAGTCGGGCCTGCTTCAAAAGCCGAACACAGCGTTCAGAGTATTCCTTATAGGCACCGGGTTTATGACTGGCTATGTTTTGTGAAAGCCACAAGACAGGTTGAAAATGATAGTATGTAGTTTTCTCCTTGAGTTAGGCCACGTGTTATTTCCTTTGAACATGATGCTTAATATTGACACAACAGTTCTATTTCCATTTTCTGGTATTGAATAGCTTAGGCAAGTTCTTCTACAAGAATGGGTGTTTTCTAGGTGGTGACAAGGTGGTTGTGGCAGCTGCAAAAGCTCTAGATTTGATTTCTCTGGTGATCCAGAGGTTGGGATTAGACTTTTCAGTTGGATGTGTCCCAGTCGAACCCTCTGTGCAGATACTGAGAAGTTTGCATGATTTGGGTAGCTCATGGTCCAGCTTACCATAGTATTTTTTGTCATTGATATCTGTGCTTGTAAAAATTTCATTACCCTTTCCAATCTGAATCTGTTATCTGCAGGTCATATGGAGATAACTAATGTTTTGGCCACCAAGTGGACTAATCTTAGGTATGCAGTATCGATTTGTTTAATGTTTTCTCAGGGTCATTATGAGAAAAACTAACTACCTTTTTTTTTTGGTTTGTTTTGAGAAATACTAACTACTGCTGACAATGTCAGGATTTCTTTTCCAAAGTCAGGTTGTTTTCTCTTATTTTCTATTTTCCTTCTTCATTGAAGTGTCAGGATGAACTCAAAACTGTTTAAGATGTTTTCTTAGGGCAGGGTCTATAATTAGAAATGCTATATCTTGCCCCTTTTTGTATAGTGTGTCCAGTATATCTCACCTGTTATTGTCCCCTTGTTTTTATGTCTTTGGTGCACTTTTTAACTTCGTGGCATGAAGAGTATTTGTTCATCCAAGGAAACTGTAAAAGAATACCTTTTCTTTCACTCTTCTTCGTTTTTTTGTTTCTAAATGAGAGAAGTGTATGCATAAAATTACCCTTTTCATCCTTTTATATGTCGAGGATTATTGAGTTTTATCAGCTGTAATTGGACTGTTTGCTTGTTAACTGTGGACATGAGTTGGATGTAACAGTCACGTTGTATTACTTCCTCTGGTAACTTGTGATAATTGTCCATATTTTGTGTGCTCGATACATACCAAACAAGGTGCACTTGACTAATTATCACATAAACACCACCACCTTTCCCCTGGAAGTAACCACCATTTAACTTCTCGAACTCTATCCTTGTTATCTGGGTGGAACTTTGTTGGATTCTTGTTTCGTACTAGTTTGTTTCTACTTGTTAACAAGGGTCTAATAAAATGGAAATACTTGAGAGAATAACGGCCCAAGTCAATCGCGTTTGTGCTCTGTCATTTTGTTATGAGAATGCGAATGTTGATGCTATGGCTTTTGAATAGTTGATTTGTGTAAGCAAGCAACAGCGACAGGTTAATTTGGTATTTGGAATTGGAATGGAAGCAACAAGTCACAGGAAAAAGGATAATCTTTGATAGGAAATATGAACAAGGAAAAAACTACTAACTAGGCAAAGAAAAGCTATTTCCAGGTTGAGTTGTTTTCTGGTTTTGAAACTGCAGCCCCCTGTAAACGCAAAGCACTTTTGAAAATGGTCTTTTTAGGCGGGTCGCCAATGAGTAAGTGTCTAATAAAATGGAAAGTTATGATCTTCACATTTAAATGGGGAATGTTTTGAATTCAATTCTGGACTTTTATTTTTGCGCGGATTTTCACCATTCAGATTGCTGGTCTTTAAATTTTGTGTTTCGCCTAGTACCCGGAGTTTGGGGTTTGAACTTGGCTCAGTCTAAAAAAAAAAAAATTCGCAAGATAGAATTTCATTTAATATTAGGCTTATTCGGGTAAAAGTTTGTACCCGGAATTTTGGAGTTTTATGCGAAGGATAAAAATTACGGACCTGCAATTTGAGGGACAAAAATTAAAGACCGTCCCCCGAATAAGGCCAATCGTGCAAATTGCCCATTCTGAATGGCCGAGTGTCTCACCCTATGTGGGTGCATGCTAAGGCCTTGTATGTTTACACATAATGAGGGTCTGAATGTTAGCTATTCTTTAAAATCAATTATTGGGTTGAATCAAATATGTAACCAAGCGCTAAAATTTTAGTATGACACTCTTTCTTCCGTTAAAACGTACGTCAATTTATAGGAATGCCACAAAGGTAAATAAAGAAACGCCCTAGAACTTTTCCCTTAATAGTTTCAAGGGTTTTAATACACTACACATCATATATGCCTATAATCTCGACTGTGCAGTCAGTTGCCTGACTGGTGGATGTGGTAAATACTTACATATATCTAGTATTTCTCAAATCAACGTAACTTATTATGCTTAAGTGATCTAATGTAATAATGATATATTAAGTGATTATGGTTGAGTGATAGAAGTGTATGTACAAACACATGTATTTACCAGGTAAATCTACCGTCCCAGTGTCTTTCCTTTCTAGGGACTGCTAGCTCCTCAAGCCTTCGCGTGCCAATCTCATGTGGGTGAACTCCAAAGTTAGCTATACAGTATGCAAAAAAGAAACTAATAGATGGGAGTAATTTTAGGTACAAGACCGCTCGTCTCAAAATTGACTGTAGTTATGTTTCTTGATGAGAATAATATGTCCATGCAGTTCACTGATCTTAAGCCAAACGCGTCAATATGAGCTAATGCTGACTTTAAGTCCTTTGACTGAGCAACCCGCCTGAACTCAAGTTGGATAAATAAGGTGACTCTACCTCAACTAAATTTTGACTAGATTGAACCTGATTTAAACCACTTTTACCCTGCCTAGAACCTTTTTTTTTCTTTTTTCTTTTAAATATAAGCCGTCACCATTAAGTTGTGAGCCTAAGGTGTGAGGGGTTTAGCTTGACCCCTACCATGTTATATTATAAGTGAATAACTCGCAATGATTAGAGGGGAACATGAAACCTTACCTCTAATCTACAAAAGAGATTGACAAACAAAGCAACCTAAAGGAAGGATTAGCCAAAACAGTATCCTTCCATGCTATACAAAAAGATTAACTAACAAAGAAATTACATTTTTCAGATCTTCTTCTAAAGGTAGGAAGTTGCCACTTATCAAGTTGAATTAGCCCCTTAGCTTCTCTTGGCAGATCCCTTTGAGAAAGAAACAAGGTCCTCCTTTCGCTTGTTGACGCCAACTTAGCAAAGTAATCAGCTACTCTATTAGCTTCTGCTTAAGTTTCAGATTTTCAGTGTCTTTTTTGAGCAGCGTGTTTGTGATGATTTGAGAGTCCAATTCCAATAGAAGATTATTGAAACCATGTTGTATGCACCAACACACACCATATTCTGCAGCCATCGCCTCAGCATAGTTGTTACTATCACATTCTACAGGAACAGAAAATGCCATAATAATATCACCTTCACTGTCTCTGAGAATACCTCCAATGCCTGCTTTATTAGTCTGTTTAACAAAGCTTCCATCAGTGTTTAGTTTTACCTTGCCATTGGCAGGTTTTGCCCACCAACCTGCCTAGATCTCACCCAACCAATCTATTCGATACCTTGGGATGTCAATTTTAAGACATAATAAAAGTGTAACCAACAACTACTTAGTTTGACAAGTTGGATTATGACCTATTCAATCCATTGGCCACCAAACCCATCATGACTCAAACAAACTTTGATCATATTATCATTTTAATTAGCTGAACATGCTTTAACCTGTCGAAACATAATCCAGCCCTCTCATTTAACACGTATATTATTAGCCAAGTGAGGGAGGTAAGTTTAGACCATTGAGAAGATACAATTGAGGTCCTGGAACAAAACTTAAAAAATCATGATAGACGCAGAGAAGTAACAACCTCTTCTATTTTCAATGTCAACACCTTCTTTCTATGCAACTTCCATTTGTGACTCTACTTTGACATTCAAAGGATATAGAGAACTCAGTTTACTACTACAAACAATTCTTCAGCAAGAGTAACTGAGGCAGGGACATACTAAAACTTTACTGATCTCGGGAAGAATTTGTCCTCGAAAATGAAGAAGCCTCTGATGCCAACGTGGCTGTACTATGAGAAGGTGAGATTCCACGAGTAGGAGGCCGCCTATAAGGGGATACAGAACGTCTAAATTTTTCTGCCGAATGTGGTTCCTTGGCAATTTCTGGTGATTCTGATTCAGCAGCAGGAGTTCCTGAAGAATATTGCACCGCAACGTGTTCACCCTGTGCATTATAACAAGTCAATCTTTAGTGCCAGATGACGGTATCAAAATCACATGCACACAAGTTTATTATACCTATACCCACAGAGAGTACTGATAGCAACTATTATCTGTTTTGAGTCAATTAGAAGACTTGACGCAAAACCACCAGCTCTTCACTTGCTCCACAAGGCCCTTGGCAGTCACAAATTTTAAAACGACATACACTTTCTTCGCTTCGCTCCCCACAGTCTAGTGTTACAAGTATATGATCAAATAAGGCTCTCAACAATGTCTCAGTTTAATGTACTTGGACATACTTTGCGGAGATCAAGACCCTATCAACTATTGATGCTGAACTGCTGTTACCATCACTATATCATGTGAATTTACTGTCATGATGTGGGATATGAACTCCATCTCTTAAATAGATGAGAATACTTTCATTCTAAGAGCTAGCATGGAGCTCCTTTTTTCTTTCTTGAACTAATCCTGCCAAATTAGAATCAACCCTAATTGCCATGATTCACTTCATGGGCCTCTCACAGTAGATACTTCATACTGTAGTTCGCTTCCTTTCTAACTTGCAGTGCACACACTCTAGAGAACATGCAGTTAAATTTTGTGGAGGTATTTTTCAAACTTAAGTAATGGAATGAGTGTCAACCACATTTATGTAAAAATAGAAAACCTTCTCATTCACCTGATAAACAATGTACAAAGGTTATCCTTATATAGCAATCTTGAGCTATGCATAATATGGCAGGTAATAAATCCGTATGCTCATAAGGTGACTAAATATTCTATGATTAAATTCTAAATACCTTAAGGTATCCTATATAATATTCTATATGATTTTCCTCTTCCATTTGTTTAGACAAAAAAACCATCATTAGATAGCAATACAATAAGAGAAGCAACTATAAGGAAGGAACCTGATGAGTTTGATTGTATTCCTCGTCTGTTTGCTGCTCCAGATGATGATATTGCTGCTGTTGTAGGTGAGAGTATTGCTGCAATTGGAGATTTCCCTGTTGTTGCCATTGTTGTTGTTGTTGTCGCATGCTCTGACATCCTTGTTGACGTACTTGGTACTGGTGCATGAGTAGTTGATAACCATGCTGTTGCATCTGGTATGCAAGTTCTTGTGACTGACGATATTGCTCTAGCTGCTGCTGCATTTGCTGGCCTTCCTGTGGTTGCGTCTGTTGTGCTTGCTGTTGAAACTGCTGTTGCCATAGTTGCTGTGCCTGCTGTGAATATTGTAGCTGGTGAAGATATTGCTGCTGTTGATACGGTAAAGACTGAATTTGCTGGAAATACTGTTGCTGTTGCAATAGAAGTGTTTGCTGCTGACTCTGTTGCTGTTGTTGTTGCAGATTAAGCTGCTGCTGCTGATACAGCAGTTGACTTGGATGTGGATGCATCTGTTGCTGCTGTATACTAGTATAGGGCTGTTGCATTTGCAACTGATGCTGTTGATACTGTCCGTGCGAAAGATGCTGTTGCTGGTAATAGTTTTGTGATGTTTGATTCAATGCTTCCTGGTGGTGTGAAGGCCCAATTTGCTGGCTACTCTGCCCAGAATGTTGAGGTGTACTAGGTTCAGAAAAAGAAGCATGTGGGGAAGACATTTGAGGGTGGTTTTCTGATAGGGAGATGTGTTGTGATGTTTGATTCAAGGCTTCGTGATGGGGATTGGGCCCAATTTGCTGGCTATTGTGCACAGAATAATGAGCTGGACTTGGTTGAGAATAAGAAACAGGCGAGGAAGACGCCTGGAGATGGTTTCCAGACATGGAGATCTGCTGTGGCATATTATTTAATGTCCAGCATTCATTACTCGGGATATTCCCCTGAGAAGTACCTGATTGACTATGGACAGGAGCCTTATCCAGGACCTGTTGGAACTGCGAATCACCCTGAGAATCAAGCAAGCGCGGTTCTTGCGAATCAGCTCGTTGTGATTGCTGTTGCTGATCATATCCTGCCGGTTGATTGGACACCTTTGAACTACCGCTCTCAGGAACTGCTGCTGTATCATATATTTGCTGTGAACTTCCTGCAGTAACAGGACCTGGAGATGAACAGCTAGCTGGTCCATCTCCATCATTTACAGGATCTGGTGGTATGCCTGTGCTTGATGAGCGAATTTCTTCACCACCTTTAAGATCATCAGAATGCATGGCGACCAAATCCTGGGATTCCATTTCCTCAGAGATCAAGGAAAGATTCTCCAAAGAAACCGGCACCGGTGGCTGTTCAAGTTCAACATCCTGAACTTGATTGATAATTTCTGAACTTGGACGTTCTTGTGAGGTTTCTAAAACAGAAAGGGGCCTTGAGGGCTCTTTAAAGTCCAGAACTGGCCCAGGAGACTTGGATACATCTTCTCCAGGTTGCGGTATGGAATCATAAGAGAAGTCCATTGGTCCAGGCAAATCGTCTCTCCTCTGCTGTGATGGACCATGACTTAGTTCCATTGGCGTTGAGGAATCATCCTTTGATTGAACAAGAGGGTCAAAAGATAACTCATTTTTCCCAGAGCCATTTCCACTGGATAAATCTTCCACTTCGGGAGATATCTGTTCTTGTTTACCAGTTGCATCTTTTCCCTTGACCACAGCTACAGACGGCTCTGCAGAAAGCTGATCTGGTTGCTTCCCATCTTTAAGCGGCAGTAACTGCGCCTGCTCTCCTTTGGACAGCTGGATCATGTGGTCAGAGCTTGGTCCTTTTGATGGCTGATTAACTAAGACATAGGAAATGTTTCTCCTTTGTTCAGTAAAGCTGTTCAGTGAACTCTTCTCAGTACCTATATGATTCGATGAGGTATTGGTTCTTATGAACTGAGGAAACAATTTGATGTGACGACTCCATGCCTTTCTTATCTCAGAGATAGAACCACAAAGATCAACAAACTGTTGCAACCATAAATGATAATTATCAGGGACAGGTGAAAGTGAATTTTACACATCTAAGACACAAAATAATAAAACTTAGTAAATATAATAAAAAGGTAACTTCACTTTATAGAAACCTAATGCCAGATTCAGTAGGTACAAGACCATGCGGAATTGTAAAAGAAGAAAAACAAGTAAACGTCCGGTCAGTTTTTACAAGGGTTAGCCTATCTCCTAGCAAACTGAATCAGAAGTTTCAAGTAAACTAAGTTCTTGATTAAAAGTTGTTATTCCTGTAGGCAGGTGGTATTCACACTTTTGGCTAGTTAAAGGTCGAAGTGGATGGTATAGAAACATTAAATTATTGCATGACAATTGGCAATAAACTCATTGTTGAAACTAAGACCATCCCACATACATGTTGTACTTTCAGATGAGATCTAAAGTAAAAAATCACAATACATAAAAAGAGAAATCAACTTATCATGTATGCTTACTGAGTGTATCTTTTTAAAATCTCTCTGTTTCAAAGTTCTCATTCACTTTAGTACGACTAGGGCTTGGTTAGTGGTGACACAATCCCCTTATACCTCGGCTAGTTAGGAAGATTTGATTACATGTTGATAGATGTGAATTGTTGGATCAAGTTTACAATGTGCACAGCAGTGGTTAGCTCACTTCCAAACCGCAGTTAGTTGTCCCTACATGTTCTCACTAGTTAAATTCTTATGAAATAGATACTTGACTCATGAGTATGTCGTACTCAGTCATTTCTTTCATATTTCCATTCCATTAATTATTGATGGATCCAGCAGCATCAGCAAAAGATAATCACACATGAAGCCACAAAAATATTGAACAATTTTTCCACTAAAATAAGAGAATTCCCCTCCTTACTTTCCATCCACTAACAAAATGGAGAACAACAAAAGAAAACAATGTAGAACTGAAACATTTAGGCGGGGGGTCTAACCTCCAAAAATAATATAGAAATACTCTCTCGATCTTTTATATCCAAATCTTGGGATACATCTGACACAGGAGAGATTGCATTAGCTATGACAGAGTCTACTATGCTCAGTTGCTTAGTTCCTTCATGTGCCATCGCAAATCTTATCAATTCCTGCAGAGCAGAATATATTCATTATTTGGTATACGTCACGAATCTCATGTAGTGCCAAAATAGCTCACAACTTAGAAGCTATTCAGGATCTTTACAAATTTTAATCTTTTCAAGCAAAAGAGTAGTAACTATCAGATGATTGCCATTATTATATGGTGGTTCTAACTTCTTAATATAGATGCATAGATGCCCACAAGAGTTCTTTATTATTAACAATGGAATCATCACCACACAACATCCTCAGCCCACAAATAATGCTTCCAGAGGTGGCAAAGGAGTTACCACATTTGATGAAGTCTTGCGAGGCTTTTGGTGTTCAAATAAATACCACACATGGACTTTCGAGGTCCATCTAGAATCTTTAAAAGAAAAAAGGGAGGGGGGGTCCATCTAGAAATGGAAAGAGAGCGGATTGCAACTAGAGGGGTTGATTATTGTTTAATAATCTAATGTGCTAGAAAACTGAAATATCATATGGAATTATTTGGATGGGCTGTAAACAAAAAAGGCATTCTTACCACAACAGAGATAAGGAAAACATACCTCATAAAGAAGTCTGCAACCAGGGAAACGCTTTATTCCATCAATTATTACATCTCTTGCAACCTCCAGACTAGCAGTGATCTAGCACCAATGAAAGGCAGTATCAGATTCTGTCAAGAAAACAAGCAAGACCCATAGAAAGAGCTATTACAATCAGTGTTGTCAGAGGCGCGCTTCAGCCCTGAAGCGAGGCACAAAACATGCTGAGCGCTTCATCAAGGCTTTAAGGCATACTTTTTCTTGCCAACGAACGTAATGCAACACTAAACAATTGATATTTCACTTTATTGTATTTTTTTTCAATTTGTTGTTCATATATTGGTTCTTCATGCTTATGATTGTATTTTTCTTCATTTGAAACTTTTTTCATTAAAGCCCACACTTTATTTGCGCTTAAAGCCCCAGAGGACCTTAGAGCTTTTTTGCGCATTTCGCTTTTGATAACACTGATTACAATTAGGTTGTGTTAACCGCAGTATGAAATGGTTCACAAAGACAGGACCTTGTACCACACAACATGTCTCATTTTTTATGAAGTAGAATTTCATTGAACCAAACATGTCTAACTCATCCTTTACTTAGCTAGAATTAAGTGACAATACTTTCTCGTGATTACAGTTGAGCAACAATCTGCCATCTCCCAATAAAAGTAATAAACTTCTACATTTAATTATGTACATAGATATGGGTGTCTGACGGGCTGGGCCAGCCCGTGCTGCACGGGCAACACCCCCCCCCCCCCAAAAAAAAACCAAAGAGGGGTACAAGGGGGCAGTGCTGGGGTGGGCTTTGTAAAAGGAGGAGCTGTTCTCCTGGATACGGGGCAACCGGGACAGGTTAAGCCCGCTTTAGAAGATACCGAGTGTCACAGATTTTGGTGGCGTAGTGGGTATACTATCTAACGCTGCCTCCATTTTTAGTTTCTTGAAAATGAAGTCTACCCCCATTCTCTTAACTTGATGATGGCATTTTTGTTCGGGTCATTTATCCTCCTCACATCCAACTAATGACCTTAATATCCATTGAACACTTCTTTTTCTTACCCCCCCATTTTTCTCCTCCACCACCACCTTTAACCTTCCTATTCCCTATTCCTCCTCACGTATACCACTATGTATTGTCCCCTTTTTGTGTGACCGCCAAATACCTTCCGTCATACCAACATTTTTCTACACTTACATCTCCTTTTGACTCTTATGTCAAGTAAGAGTTCAATAACTTTATCCTTCTTTTCTGCGCCAAGCGAACTAAGTCCACCATATAAGTGGAGTAGAGTAGAGGGGATGGGCATCATCGCCGAGTTTCAAAGGTTGCGGTTGGCCCAAAGAGTTGGCTCTAGACGATTTCTCGGTCATAAGAAAAAAGTTAACCTTATCCTCCTTTCCTTTTTTGTTGAAGAACCTTATCCTCCTTTCCTTCAAATGAAACTCCAGGAACTTTCAAAAGTTAAGACATTTCCGCCACCCATTTTTGGTTAGCTTCTTCTCCCTTTCAATGAATGCTAAAGGTTAAGGATCACTAGAGTAGGATAGCAGCAACTCAACTTAAAGGATGGTAGGACGATAGCTGAAGGCATTAAAGTCAAAATGGGTGTTGGGAGGGGGGGTAATATTATTGAAGCTCCTTAAAACTGATTATCAAAAGAGATCTGTCAAGAAAAGCATCCATAATTCTCTCTCTGTCTCACCCTCCCCAACCAGTGAAACATCAAAAGAAACCAGTTAACCAACAATTGCAAAATAATGTGTTTAAGCTGCAGCGTAAATTGCATACCATGTGTGTTAGGCGATAATAACCAATGTATAGCATTGGAATGCATTGCAATTTCTGCTCCTTCACTGCCATATTAATTGCTCTTTTGTAGATATCAGAAGCAGCTGAGCAATTTCCCTGGCAATTTTCAGGAACCAATGTCTTATAGGAGTAATAATTATTGTTCCTCAATTTAGGACCACTCATGTAACTTAGCACGTACCAGACGTTTTTCCATATTTGCTCGATTGGTAACATATTGAATGAAACAGGAGTCCCAATCTGTATTAATAGGAGGAAAGGAAGCACGAGCACCATCTGGATCTCCAATTTGCTCCATATATCTAGCAGTAAAAAGATGGATTTCTGGAACATTCTGCAAGAAGAACTTAGAGATGAGAGTCCTCGCTTGACACTAAAACTATAGTATATAGTGTCCAGAGACTCAACTGTATGATTTAGTTTTGAAACACTAAGTCCTTTTAACTTATCACTCCTCTCTTGTAAATACAAGTGTTCTAGAAAGTAATTTCATTCACGAGCAAAATCTAGAAAATTCGGTGCAGAATCTAAGCCTGGCAACAATAATTTACAAACTCAACCATCAGAAACTCGGAAAGAAAATTTCCTGTAGGAAAATAATGTGCTTCATGGTATCAGAGACACGCACTGTAATACTCTGTCTTCCGAATGTTCAAACTTTTCGTTATTGATCCTTTTCTTTTTGTGAGAACTTTTTGTTATTGATAATTTATTGGTCTCCAGAATTCATAGGGGCCAGAAACCATTTCCTCAATAGGGATAACCAGCACTTGCTAGAAATTGCTCTTATGCAGTATAACAGTAACTACAACAACATACCCAGTGTAATCCCACAAGTGGGGTCTGAGGAGGGTAGAGTATACGCAGACCTTACCTCTGCCTTGGGAGGTAGAGAGGCTGTTTCCGGAAGACCCCCAGCTCAAGAAGCAGTGTAACAGTAACTAGTGAGCATATTTGCAGATAAATTCAGATCCAAAGGACAAATCTGAGGTTGGTTAATTGCTTAACTTAAAATTTAAGGAGAAGGGGTTTTCATCTATGTACTAGATGTGTTCTGTGTGATGCAGCCAGAGAAAGTAACTCCCATTTATTTATACATTGTCCTTTCACTATACAATTGTGGCAATTTTTCTTGAACACTAAGTTGACTATGCCGGCAAACAGCTGTGAGCTATTGAAGTGCTGGAACTATAATGGGGGAGCAGTAAGACAAAAGAGTTGGTGGAATTCAGCAGTTATTTGGTGGATAATTTGGAAGGAGAGGAACAATCTTTTTGAAGACAAATGCAGCAGAAAATCAAGATGAATTGTGTATTTTGTTTCACTTTTGGTGTAAAGAAAACTATGTAGAGGAGGCTGAATCACTAGTTGATATGATAGGTAAAGTAGTCCTAAGCATGGTGGGGTTTTTGTAGTCTGCACTCAAGATTAAAAAAAAGATTATAATCGATATAATCTCATACTCACTTAACCAGGTCCAGCTATAACAGTAAGATAGACCAATCAATAAAAGAAAAGTGATTCAAAGTTCAAGTGAAAATTGAAGTGATTGTCGATCGATGCCTGTCCAGGAAGTATTTTGAAGTTACCTTTGAGAAAACTTTTGTTGCTCGTTCTAAAGCAAACATCGATAGCTCTCGTCCTCCCTTAGTCTCCATGAAATCCACATAACGTATCCAGAACTCGGGGTAGTTGGCACAGGATATCAAGCACCTCTCATAAAGTTTTAGGGCCTGTAGCAGAATAGTTTACTATTTTGGAGCAAAATCAAGCAGGAATCCCCGATATCTTCAGAGAACACTAAAGCATACCCAATCAAAATCGTCTTGTTTTTCGATGAAGTCGAGATAATCATGCCAGTTCTTCAGCTCATCATTGTCAAGAGGAGTTGCCTGGAAATATCGCCTCTGGATGTTTGATTCAAAACTTTTAATTTTTTCCTCTAGTTGACAAGCTTTCTGGTACAGCTGATCTCCACAGTATCTGTACTTATATAGTGCTTTCAACCTGACTGAATCATCACTAGGATCCTGGAGGTCCTTAACAACTTGAACAATTTCTTTATTCGATAACACAGCTGTTGCACTGGATAGCTCTTTTAGTTGTACATCACGGCTGTCATCGCTGAGATGTAGAATCTCCTCTTCTAAATTGGTTACAAGCTTCTTAAAACTGGATAATTATAATAAGGCATATAAATTTTTTAGGATTCACGAATGATATGCTTTGAATCTGACAGACAAGATACAACAACTTTTTATCCATTTTTCAGAAAATAGATTTTATTCATAACAGGAGACCATGTATTACTGTCCTAAAGGGGTGTTGTGAAAAGAACGAATCAGGAAATAATGGAAAAATTCAAAATGCCTACTTAGACACTGGTTGATAAGAATTAGCAGGTATGGGCAATCCAGGTACAAAAATTGCCTCACCACATATCTAAATAACTTTCTTAGCACATACCCTTTATCAGCACAGAGCATATTGACCTTTTAGTCATACAGATACTCTTTTGGAGTAATCCAATCCATTTAGCACCTGAAATTCTACCATAGCCAGAAAGGGACAAGACTTTCATTGTTGGAAGCTTAATAAAATAAAGTAATATGACCTACTTAGTACTCTCTGACCATAGATAATGAAGAACCTTAGGCTCTCAGCAATAGAAAGTATCAAACATATAGTCTCACAATCAGCACATCAAGAGCAGTGTAGTATTTATATGAAATCAATTTTCAGCATTCAAACATGAGTTACCAGTAATTTTAGGTACTCTAGTGCCCCAAAAGTATGAGGTAATGAATTTGAGCACTTTATAATAAATATTTTTAATCAAACACTTTATCTTTTTTATCAAGTAAATAAACTTTCATTAATGATTAATCACACACTTTATATTAATTTTATTTCAGCATGATATGCATCCAATACTATCAAGAGCAAACATTCTTCTTTGAAATTTACTCATTGTTAGAGCAGCACTGCTGGGAGGCAATTACCAGGAACGAATAAAAGTTAATTCAAAATAGAAGCTGAAACTAAGACAAATACGCGATGTTCGAATGGAGAAAGTAAAGCAAGACGTACTTCTCGTAGTACTTATGCAACTTCTTTGTGGGAAAGCATAGAGCCTGTACATAAACTAGAGCAAGGGAACCCCACTTCTCCTGAGAGAACTCAAAGGACATGTACTTGTCCCATAAGACATGACAGAAGTAGTCCTTCCCAACAAGGGAGATTCCTTTGGTAAATAACCTGTCAAAAGTTTAAAAGAATATACAGATTATAGGGATTGCTATTTATGATCTCATTAAACAGGAGCATAACTTACATTTGAATTTTCAGAAGCTATAAATCAATTTCAAAAGTGTAAGCATATTGTTGCAACACAACAAGGTTTTCACTTTATATAAAATAAAAGGTGGAACATGAACAGGTAAAAAGAAAAAGAAACTAGGTCTACTTATGTTCTATAAATAGCTGAGTCAACCAATCTTCCATGATATTGCTATGGAGATTCTGCTTTGAAGATAGGGCCCTCCGGAAAAGATTCATTGCACAGAAATATGGTCTTCTAAATCAGTGGACCACTTTAGAAGTTGATGGAACCTTTGGGTGTAGTGTATGGAAGACAATTAGAAGGTTGTGGCCCTTGCTAAATAATAAAATGCACATAAAAGTGAGGAATGGACTAAAAACAGATTTTTGGAATGAAAAATGGATAGGAGATACTAGTCTAAAAGAGATGTTCCCAGACTTATAAATCATAAGCCTTCAGAAAATGCCACTGTCTTTCAATTGTGGAGCAATCAAGGGTGGAACTTGATTTTTAGAAGAGCCTTGAACGATTGGGAAATAGACAGAGTAACAAACTTGCTCCAGACTTTAGGTACCTTCCAGGGCACCTCAATTGGCCCTGATAGACCTGTCTGGGAGCTGCCTAACAAGGGAGATTTCACAGTAAAATCCTGTTATTGGAACATGACTAGCAATCAGTTAATGCTAGTAGACTGGCCTTGGGAACTAATCTGGAAGGTCAAAGTTCCTCATAAGGTTGCCTGCTGTACATGGTTGGTGATCAGAAGAGCATGCCTAACTCATGAAGTGTTACAGAG
Source organism: Lycium ferocissimum (assembly GCF_029784015.1). Taxonomy (NCBI): domain Eukaryota; kingdom Viridiplantae; phylum Streptophyta; class Magnoliopsida; order Solanales; family Solanaceae; genus Lycium; species Lycium ferocissimum. The sequence continues at coordinate 50,265,351 of NC_081343.1, read as the reverse complement.
AAGAGGTACTCAGATTTGCTCAAGGTGTTTTATGTGTGGACAAGAAACAGAGATCAATGGTCACCTGTTCCTACATTGCAAAACAGCTGTAAATTTGTGGAGCATGTTCTTATGTTTACTTGGAGTGAGTTGGGTCATGCCAAAGACCACTTTTGAACTTTTGAACAGCTGGAAAGGAATTGGAAAAGAAGATCTAAGGAGAACTGGTCGGAGAATATACCAGCATGTATCTGGTGGACACTATGGAAAGAAAGGAATGCAAGATGTTTTCATGATAATGGCAGCAGCACTCAAAAGATCAAGATGAAGTGCCTTAGTTTACTTTATTTTTGGTGTCAACAGGATATGGTGGGGGAAGTAGAATCTTTAGTTGATTTTATAGGACATCTGTAAGCTCTAGTTTTTTTTTTGTTGTTTCAGGGTAGTTTCAGCCTACCAAGGGATGTAAGATTATACCTCATCACCATATGATGAGGTTTTTGTTTGAATACGAAGTTACCTTTTACTCAAAAAAAAAAAAAAATATTGCAGTTCAGTATAGGAAGACTTATGTGATGCAGGGATGCTACTTCTGTCTATGTTTTTTTGATACTAGGGATGCTACTTCTATCTATGTGCAAAGCATAGATGGTTACGGACTCATATAAAGGACTCCAGCTACGGCAGGTTATAGAAATAGTTAACTGGGATGAACCTTCTCAAATGGATACAGATTACTCATATAGCGGAACCGACTAGTTTGGGATTGAGACTTAGCTGATCTAATTGAATGTGATGCAACGATGTTCTCCTATAGCTACTTCAGTAGTGAATTCCACTGTTTCATTGTCTTTTTGCTTAAAAATATTTCTCAGATGTTAACATTTTCATCATTATAGTTGAAGACTAACGTGGCAGGTGGTACGTCTGGTCTCCTTTTCAAGAAACTTACAGAAGTATAATTTTCAAGGATTTACCTACGAATATCAAATGGATCCTCGAACGAACTCATAGCAAAGGTACAATAGTCAACCCACAGACCAACAGAAAATGGTGTTGATTCCACAGCTCGCTCAAAGATTTCAACAGCTTTTTCAGCATTACATAGCCGTGCCTCGTGATAAGCATATCTTTTCCAATTCCAGTGGCACAGTGGAAATTTAGACAAAAAGGAGTCAAAAGCCAAACAAATCGTATTTCTATCATCCTGCAGTAATTGGAACAGAAATTACTTGTATTGCCATTGAGAACACAGGCAAAAATAGAAGAATGAGAAGAATCATGTAAAATTGCATGTCGCGCGCTTGACTAATAAGATAGAAAGGGCTTCTGTAGCTTGTTTGTTCTTATATCATCAACAGATCTAGATGCATATCTTCCATGTCAGGTGGCTGCCCCTAAAAGATTTCATCTACCCAAACTTTTTGCCAATCTGGAACAGGAAAACAGTTACTATTGATTACACCTGCTCCTAATAGAAGTGGAAACAGTTACAACAGAGCAGTTCCTGCAAGATGCACAGCTCTCGATCTATGGGGAATTTGGACATGACTCGTGAAAGAAAACTGTATTCCCTTCTTTGATAAGGTAAAGTAATTTATAAAAGAAAAATGTAGCTCTTGACATATAGTTTCCAAGGATTCAAACATTATTCATTTGGACTCATATACAAAGTTCTGGCTATTTCAGGAAAACGTACAAAGCAAGTCTGGCGCATAACTGCATGACAAGAAGGCAGCAGCCAGCGTGACCATGCTGAAATCAGAGAAGTGCCATTTTGTAGCATGTCACATCGAGAAAGGCTTCCTGAAGAACTCTACTTTGCTACCTAAGATTGGATCCTTGTAGCATTCTTTCACCTTACTAGATTAGGTTCATAAAGAAGAAGTTTATACACCTTGCTTTGTGATCAATTTCTAAGTAATCGGGTTCAATTTCAAAAAAAAAAAAAAAATATCGGGTTCAATCTCCTTCTACTCCATCTTTACCTTTTGGGCTTTTGATTCAATTGAGAGTTGAAGTTTACTACAGTGATTTACCTTTCCATTTGAGCTTTAAATTTATTCTTTATAATTACACGCAATGATATTTTTATTAGAGAATACTACCAATAGAGTGCAATGGATGAATAGTACAACCCCAGCAAAATGTGTCTAAGTACACTAGCTGGACGCGAAAGAATTAAGGAAATTAATCAATTTTTATTGTAACTAAGGCAATTAATCATCCTATCTATTTTCGGTTTTATGCCAAAAAGTTAATAGAGCTAAACATCTATGCTTTAAGGTCCAAATATTTTCCTCTTTGTTTTGAAAATATCTTTTATTTATTTCCTTCCATACAGTCCACCATATAGCCATTGGTATAGTGTTCCACAACTTTCTGTCGCCTTTTGTAGTCATCTTCTATTCCAACAATGTAGCATGTCTACGAGATGTTGACATGCACAGTTTACTTTCTGGGCTTTTGATTCAATTGAAGGTTGAAGTTTAGTGTACTTCCATGTGCCTCCGATCATTGGGTTCAACATCTCTCAACATATTGTAGGTGTTGGGAAAATGCTCGTCATAATCACTAAGGCTTATTTTTCTTAACAGAGTCCATGCTAGTCCAGGCATTCTTGTACTTAATTTCTGTCGTAGAATCATCCCAAATTGATGACCACAGAAGAGCAAAACCCACTAAAACATTGACCATGGCAGCGAACAAATCGAAGAACAAGAATGTTGTTATGCTTTTTGGACTTGGATTACTGTCGTTTTTTTTTTTTTTTTTTTTTTTTTATGACAAGGGAACCCGATTACTATCGTTCTCATACAAACATGCAAATTGGTAAAGTTCAATACAACATGATAAACAAAAGGCCAATATAAAGCTATGCCCTATATCAAGCATGATATTAAATTTGACCCATATGAAGCCAAGTGAATTTGGACTTACAGGGTAGGTTTTCTCAATCTCTGATATCAGTGAGTTCCAGGAATCAAGGTCTTCTGAGCCTCCAGAAATCATATCCTTAAGTCTTTCATTATGAACTTCAATAAAGGAAACAGCGATTCTGTCTTCAGTATCAAGCAATACCAAAACATGAAATAGAAAAATAGCACATGTTGCATGACTAAATAACGTAGACCACCTACCCTGAGGCAAGCACTAGTGGCTGCTTATCAGAAGAAAGATTCAAATTGTATACACATATACTATGAAAAATTACACATAAATCATCTTATCATCAACTATATCACACATGTGTGCTAGTTATATCTATTTTAGTTAGCATGAACATTATTTAACTAGTTTAATTTTTTTTAGGAAAAAAAGAAGTTCCTTTATCATATATCTGTTCATATTCGAACGGAATTTCACTAGAAGCATGAGCAGGATTCTAGTAACACTAGTTCCTACAAAATTACAGGTTTTCAGCTAGGTAAAGTTATTTTCATTAAGATGATCATTCCTAAATCCCAAAAAAAAAAAAAAAAAAAATACTACCAACAAAAAGAAAATACTACTTCCTCCGTCCCAAAAAGATTGTCTTACTTTCCTTATTAGTTTGTTCCATAAAGACTGACACATTTTTATATTTAGAAATAATTTAACAGCCACACAAATATCTAAGGTTTATTTTGAACCACACATTTCAAAAGTTCTATTTTATTTCTTAAACTTCGTATCTAGTCAAACTAAGACAATCTTTTTGGACAGAAAGAGTACCCCTAAAGATGCAATAGGTATGTGGGTTAAGGTGTACTTCAGGAGTTCAACCTTGCCTGGTATTTAAGGGGAGCCCACATTTCAATCAGTTTGTGATCGTTGGTGTTGGACATACTAACACACACCATTTCTTGGTTATCAAATGAAAAAAATTTATTCTTTAGTGGAAATTTAAAGAAAGTTAAGAGGTATAAACCTTGAACAAGATGAGGTCCATCAGGAGCATTGTGATTGTGTAGCTCCATAGCTGGAGAAGTCTGTTGGAAGCCACCAATAAGTGCACTTTGGGTGTGTGACTGTGTGTAGCGTCTCCGGCAGGTGGAATGGAAACTGGAAAGGGTAAAAAATGTCCTGAAATAGTTATGTCCTTTCTTTGTTTTTTGGCCTAAAAATACTTTTGTCTTTGGTGATTTGCACAATTAACGTCTTTGAGTGCCATCTTTTCAATTTTTATTTGTTGTTAAAATTAAAAATAAATTATGCGATAGTAATTATAGAATTTGAAGCCAAAATTTTAGCGAGTTGTAGAATTTGAAGCAAAATTTTAATGAGTTGTTATGATTCTTTTCTTCGATATTGTGTGAGATTTGCTTTAAAAGCAAGTTATGATAATCATGATGATAAAATTCTGACAAATCGATACAAATCTTCGTAATCTTTTTAATATTTCTGGTTGATATTCTGGGAATTTGTCACATTTTTTATTTAAATTAATTTAAATCAACTCTAAATTTGATATTTTAGACTTATAACGTCAGTAATTTTTTTTTTTAAAAAAAAAGTCTTCTCAATTATCACGCAAATCAAAAGCAAGTATAGCGGAAATAAAAGATGGTGGGAACAATTTTCGATTGTTAGATTTAACTCAAACTTTCAAAAATAATTATTTAGTTTTTTTTTTTTTTTGGGTAACTAATAACTTTATTGATACCAAAATTGATAGTGCAAGCACCATAGCCTAGTTAACACAACTAGCTATTTACAATATCAGCCCAGATTACTAACTGCCAAGATGCAACTTGACCATAACTCAGAAAACTAACGGTTGTAACCCACAACTAATTCTAACAGGGGATCTAACATTACAAACAAAAGCAATTTCTTTGGCAATCTTCTCCATGTTGTTGGTTGAATGTTTAAATATTCTGAGGTTCTTTTCCATCCGTAATTTATGTTACACTCAGCATCTATCAATTTGAATACTTGAGCAGCTCTAGATTTCCCTTTGAGAACCCATTGGTAGTGTTGATCCCAAGTTTGCACTCTCAGTGCTCGACCCTGCAGCCAAGTGAGTGGCCTGTTCCATAGTCTCAAGGTGAATTCACAAGCAGCAAATAGATGGTTTCTATCCTTTTCAACTGCTGACAGAAGACACATTTGTTAACCAACATCCATCCCCCATGCAGCTAGCCTATGCAATTAGCAATTTACCCAGCAGCATAAACTATGTAGTAAACAATGCTTTTGGCTTAGCACTATTGTTAAACATCAAGTTAATCCAAGGAACTCGAGGCATTTCTCCCAGAAGCTTTAGATAGATAGTTCTAATGAGGCTCTGATTAGGCTTTGATATCAATGTTATTTGAGATAACAAAGGTCTAGCTTCTAAGATTTTTCTAACCATCCAACTTGCTTATTTTGGCACTAGTGCATCCAAAAACTGCCGACTTTTTATGCATCTTATCTTGTTTATGAGCAAGATCCCAACAGTTTTTAATTATACTAGCTTTATTCCACACCTTTATATTTATTATATTCAGATCTCCAGCAGACTTAGGATAGCTCACTCTTTCACAAGCAACTAGAGCTTTCTTTGTAATTGTATTTCCACCTCACCAAATGTAACTTCCAGAGTAAGCATCAATGAGTTTAATAACTTTGGCAGGGATCATGAAGAGCGAGGCCCAGTAAGCTTGCATCCCAAAGATTGCTGTATGAACAAGTTGGGTTCTTCCTGCATATGATAACTTCTTAGAAGTCCATGATGAAATCCTGGCAATGATTTTGTCAATCGGGTTTTGCCATTGGAGAATGGAAATCTTCTTAGTGGATAAGGGAACCTCAAGATATTTATAAGGCAATTCTCCGGGAGAATACTTCAAATAATCCAGAATTCTAGTTTTCTCTTCAATTGCAACACCCCCATAGTACACAAAACTTTTGTCTAAATTTGCTTGTAAACCAGAAGCTTCAGCGAACTAAGTGAAACAATAGTGCAATGCCATAACATACTCATAGTCTCCTCTAGCAAATAACAGTAAGTCATCCGCAAAGCTCAAGTGGGTAATACCTAGTTTGGTACATCTAGGATGGTACTTAAAACTTGGATGATGCTTGTTGACACCCAATTTTGTCCCTCCTTTATTCCCATTTGTTTCCTTGGGCTTTTAGATTAATTATATCTAAATATTTTATTTTCACAACTATTTTTATTTCTACTATTATTAATACTGTTACCTTCATTTTCACTATTTTTACTAGTACTACTTTATCACAAATTTTAAATGGTTCGTCATCGTTTCATTTTAGGATTCGTACTCGTTAAATTAATTTTTACTCTATGAACACTAATTAATATTTGTCTTCATATAACATATTTTATACTAGTTGCTAAGGCAAAAGCCCAAGAATAATTAAATAGGGGGGAGATGACGATAAAAAGATAGCATCACTCTAAAATACAAGGGACATATTACTTTACTTTCATTTTTACATTCGAAATTCGGGTTGTTTAATCGGGTCGGGTTCATCGTGTTCAGACGTAGATTCGACGACGTCGACGCCCCACTTCACTGTACGCAAAAACGTGTCGAAATTCTCCTTCTCACAGTGCTTTAAATTATGTTCTACGTAAATCGATGTAGTTAGATTTGCCTAATTTAATATGATTCCGATTCGACGTGATGACTAGTTATTTTGCGAAGTGGTTTCAGTAGTCGTATAAGTGTTTTGTGCTGTTTATGTACAGTTTGTTCTCGCCTTTTATGTTCAACAATTCTTTAGTTCATGTTTATTGAATATGCTAGCTGTGTTTGTGATTCATGTTTAGTTCGGATGTTGGGTTTACTGTTGTAATTTAGTTCAGTCATTATAGTTGCTATTTCGGATTAATATTCAATTAGATATCCATCCAGTTACTAATATGAGTATGGTCTGGCCATGACTCCATTACTGCTTAGTTATTTGGTTTGTAAAATGATCATGCTCATAAATCTATTTCCGACGTAGTCTTGGTCAATATTATTTAGCGACACATGTGGTTGGGTTTGATTCGAGTCTGTCTTCTTGTATCCATTGGTCTTGAAGTATGATTCGTATTGCATATTGCGAACCATAGATAACCTGTCTGGGCACCTATTAACTTCACTATAAGACTACTCTATTGAATCTTGACCGTCCAAACCTTACGCTATATGGATAAATATATGTATTTTGAGGAATCAGGAGGCTTACTAAATTTCGTTTCTGAATTGAATCTCAACCAAAGATGTTTAAGTCATGTCTGATTAGTGGAGTTAATTGACACACATAATTTGTGTAACTCGAGTGTTTGCTCGAACCCCAGCTGGGCTAATCTCAACTATGAACAAGTAATCTTGGTATGGGGAGCTTTTTCTGTCGCTTAACGTAGAATTGAGGCTGTTTGCAATATCAATGTGTCTCTATAGTCCTTTATTATAATTTAGAAGCTTTTGCATTTGGTCTAAAGGCATTTTTTTTTGTAAAAGTAGCAAAGATCTTTCACATTCTGTGTTCTGAAAGTTTCTGCTCTGGTCTGGTAAACTCTATCTAGATAAGATTTAAACAATAAACACACTTCAGTAAGTTCGGGTGAAAGACCCATACATATTGGCTTTTTTTTTTTTTTTTTTTTTTGTGTGTGTTTGAAGTATAAATGTTTCCTTTGAGTCAAGAGGGAATTCGCTTACCGAGTCCAAGCACATTTGCTTATGATCTGTTAAAGATCCTTTTGTTCAAGATATGGAGTTCCATTCAATCCCTTCTCCCATTCAATTACTCGTGTGCTATTAAAAGGAAAGCCGGGGAATGTAACATAACGTTTGGCAGAATAAAAGTAGAAATCACTATTGATTGCATGCTTATGTCTACCAGTAAAATGCAACTTGCGAATTTTGGAACTATGTCAGTGGTGGTTGTCTGTTGCCCATTTTATCTTTTGTTTTACCTATCATCAGTTTGGTTAGCTTCTGTTTTGGACCGAATACAATTTCATTCCCATTTTCATTACAAGTGTTTAAAATTCTACGTGTCTGCTTTATGCTACATCTGCCATACTTGCTTCACTTCTTTTCTTGTTGCTTGTTTCGAAGTCATTAATTTATTAACCATAGGCATTCCTCTGATTAGTTGAAAGCTATTGGCCTTGTTTTGATTTTGCATTATATACGTTTGGCTTTATTTATGGGTCGGATACTAATCCTTTTCTTTTCATTTTTATGCATGACCACCTCGCACACGAGTCCAAGCGACTCGTCGTCTTCTCCCGCATTCGGTGTTGGGCCAAGGCCCAACGAAACACCACTCCTCCCTCTGTCCAAATCTGTCCGCAGCAATACAAAGGGAATCTGGGCCGAAGCCCAACAAAGAGCGATCCGCAAAGTCAAGAAAGTGGGCTGAGCCCAACTTATCCACTTAGCTATTTTTTATATTTGTGTGCATTTAATGTGTATTATATGACTAACATTTTTTTTGTGTTTGTTTGTTAGTTTAGGTAGACCTTGATGACATAAAGGGTTTTAGTTAATAATAGGTAGTTAAACCATTAATTAACTCTACAAGGTACCTCAAAGTGATTTATAATACCTATAATACTTACTTCAAGAACAAATTGATTTTTTTTTAGCATGACTATATGTTTTTGAGATAAGAGAATCAAGATTTACTCTCACTATCTTAGAATACTTGAAATACATTTTGTTAAAACATTAATATTAATCTTGCAATAACTCTTTTAAACTTGCTAGTAGGCATAAGCCACTTTCCAAATAAATACAAACTTTACACATCCCGTTTCTTTTAATTTATGTATAACTAAACTTTTTTATACAATCACTATTTTTCTATAAGTTTTATTTTAAATAACATTCTACTTCTACCTATAACTTTAACGATATTTTCAAGATTATTTTCTTAAATATTTAAAATATTATATCTACACACTTAGCCTAATTAACTATTAAGTCCGGTCGGATTAACCATTATTAATGGAACCTTGAGGATGCTTAATACCTTCCCTCTAGGTTAGTTGAACCCTTACTCAGAATTTTGGTTTCGTAGACTTTAAAAACAAAAATCAACTCTAGATAATTACTTTAATTAACCTTAGGTGCCCTAATTCACCGTAAATAATTAGGTGGCGACTCCTTAACTTTAATTAACCCCGGAATTACCCGGATGTTATAAACTATTTTGACCCCGGTTAAAATAGGGTATGACAATGCTTCAGTTCATTAAGTTATCTGCTTAGGTATTCCATTGATATGACAAATAGGAAGGGGGAAATTGGATCCCCTTGCCTGAGCCCCTTAGTAGCAGGAAATAGTTATGAACTTTCCTATTGATCAAAACATTATAGCCAACAGTTTTAATACATTCCATTACCCAGTGCTTGTACCTCTCAGGAAATCCTAATTCAGTCATCACTTGTTCCACATATATCCATTCTACAGAATCATATGCTTTTTGTAAATCAATCTTGAGCATGCATCTGGGTGACACATGTTTTCTAGAGTATGCTTTCACCAATTCATGTACCAAAATGATATTATTTGCTTTCAGGGCCCCATAGTAACAACAACGAATGTGCTAAACTATTAGCAGGAATAGAAATCGCGACAGTTTTTTCCTCCAGGAATGAAACCAGCTTGAGCTTCACTAATAACACTAGCTATCACTTTTTGCATTTTAGTAGCTAGTATTTTGGAGATAATCTTGTATATAACTGTTCAGCAAGCAATAGGTCTAAAATCCTTGGCAGTCCTAGGATTTGGCACTTTAGGAACCAGAGTGATAGTGGCACAATTAACAACTTTATACATTCTGCAGGTTACAAAAAATTCTTTCACAGCCTAGATGACATCTAACTTGATAATAGGCCAAGTTTTCTTGAAGAATCCTGCATTATATCCATCAAATCCAGAAGCCTTCTCATTACCAATAGCACGAAGTCCATCAATGATCTCCTATTTTGTGATATCAGCACCTAATTCCACCCTCTGTTGTTGATTGAGCATTGGCCCCTTTCTCATGACAAGTATATTTACTGCTGGTAGAGCTTGACAAGAGTTCCTATTAATCCTTTATAAAATTTAATGATTTCCAGTTTAATATCAGCAGGCTGGTTCAGTCTAATCCCATCAGTAGAGAACAACCCCATGATTTGTTTTCTATGACATCTTTCCCTCATTACAACAGAAAAATATTTTGTGTTTGAGTCCCCTAGTTGTATCCACCTTGCCCTTGACTTTTGTCTCATAGTATTCTCTTTAACAAGAGACCACTTTTCTAATTGAATAAGAACATTCTTTTCTTGCTCAATTAGTTCATCACCGCATTGTCTTGCAAGTCTCTATTGTGTGTGAGTCAGTTTAATTCTAGCTTGTTCAATTCTTTATGACACCCCTCTGTAGTGCTCATTATTCAATTGCCTAAGCTTTGGTTGCAGAGCCTTAAGCTTGAGCTCAATAACATCCAATTAAATGTTTTTTCAACCCAAACCAATTCAAAATATTTATAAACAAGCAATTAGTCTTTAATATTCTATTGCATGTAAGAAGGTGGAGGACAAGAAAAAGGAAAAAAATAAAATAAAATATATATATATATATATATATATATATATATATATATATATATATATGCACAAACTTTTTAAAGTGGGTCAAAACTCAAACACCAGCCTACTCCATGAAAAGTTATGTTAAATGTAAACTAAGTGGAACAGATATACTCTTAACTTATTAAAATAAAAAGATTATGTCATTTGCTTTTTAGTACAAGAATATTCTTACCATTAGCTAGGTGGTATAGATATGCCCCTCTCCATTAACATAAAATAATATTTTTTTGTTAGTTCAAAATTCACTGTAGTATAATAACAATATAACATAATTAGTGAAATAAATTAAAATGATAATATCACTAACATATCGTAACATATTTACTGAACTAAATCAAAACCACCAAATTCCATTCTTTGTATATTAGTAATAGTTATCATGTGTCCTTATGTTATTGGGGAAAATGTCACATAAAATAAAGACACATGATAACTCTTACGGAGAATAGAATTGGGTGTAACTACAAATAATTGCATCATTTAGCTTGGTCCTTTAAGTAATTATCTGATTAACAATCAATTTGTTATAATTGAAGGGTGCAATTATGTGCTCTAATTCCTTTTGATAACCAAGTACATGCTCTAATTGTTTCAGTTTTTTTTTTATCTATATTTCTAATTCGATCTTTTGTTAATATAGTTATATATGAATCTTTTTTATGGGGATGATCTGTTCAAAAAGAATTTCGTATTTGAATAATTTTTTCCTAATTCATTAATAACATATGTATGGAAAATACTTGTGCTTCTCATATCTATGTTTTTTATTTTTATTTTATTCTTTACTTCTAATGAACAAATCTTGATCCACAGTGGCTAAAACCTATAAATTTATAATGTTTCGTATTATTATTATTATTATTATTATTATTATTAAAATCAAAATATTAATGTTCGTATTTACAATAAGTTACCCAATTATAGGTATTTAAAAAAGATTAAAAGAAGAAGGTGTATTTTAAAAAGCCTAGCCAGTAGCAAATTAAATTTAATATTTCTCAAATATTATTTATAGTTACAATAACATTCATTTTAAGGCTTGCCTTCGAAAAGTATACGTGTTTTCCCACATATATGGAATTTGGTTTGTCCGTTGAAATGTTAAAATATTTTCCCAAACAATTTTACTTTTCAATGACCAACCATTAAAAAATGAAAAGGACTGTTTCAGTATTTGTACAGATAATTCATAGAAAATCAGTCGATAAACATTATTGGCGGAAGGTCATAAAATTATCAGTCACTCACAAACTCATTCAAACACCAAAAGAAGTAAATAAAAAAAAAGGTCAAAACTTTTTAACAATGTCCAATTGGCGTGAAATTTCTTATTTCCTACGATCTTTCGGCAATTAGGACTAACAACGATTCTGAAAATTCTAGTTGAGTATGTTTAATTATGATTATTCATAAAGAGCGTACACTATAAGAAAATAAAAAAAATAAAAACGATATTATTTATATGTTGTATATGTACATATATGTAATAAAGACAAAGGAAGTTTGATTTAGGTTAGTTCAGCAACCTAAGCAAGCGTCATCTACCTCCATGCTTTGAAGATTATGCATAAGTAATCGACCACTAAAAAACAAAAATAGTACCATGTATAAGGAATTCATGGTGGACGATAATGTTGAATGGAGCAATCAGTCATCAAGATTGACAACTAATTATAAGAGTCGAAGATTGTCGAAATAATGATCTATAAAAAAGAAACATCTAGTGGCTCTACACACGTTTCTTAATATCGAAAATTCACGATGTTAGCAAAAATTACAATTAAACTGGCACAGAAGGTGAATGCAGTCTTAGGAAATGGGTTCATCTTAACCCTTTATTTTCGATACAAAACTTGAAAATCATAACATTTAGCAAGTATTAAGTTTAAACACACAATTTTAAAGTATAAAGAGTTCATGCAAGTGTTGGAAGAATGTATAATCTCAAAAGGCAATATGATCTCTAACTGAGTAGAGCTTTTTTTATTTTTTTTTATTTTTGACTTTCCTAACAGTTACCTATCTAATGGACTAGTAAAGACTAAAGAGTGAAAAAAGGAATTGGCTCACACTCACGTGAAAATTGAAGACAAAATGAATCGACATTGACCGAAGACTTGCTGAGCTATTTTTCTTTCTTTCAATATATTAGGAATATGTTAGTGTGTACTTTCTTTGTAAAAAAGATTTATTTGTATGACTTTGTTGCAATAGATTGAATTATTAACATCATCATAAATAAATTGAATGATCAAGATGAAATTAGCATATGTGTATAACTGTGGGCTAGACCTGTTTGCTGCATGTGCCACGATATTGCGTGCAGTATCAGTGATGGGAGACAAAACAATCAGACAGTTCTAGTATTTCTCTTCTTTCTATTTCTGGTGGGTCATCAGTATCGTGTGATTCTATAGGATGTGATTTTCATGTTTATTTTCTTATATTCGATTGATTTATTTTGTGAAACTTATTTATTCACCAGTTCCGTAATAATTTCATGGTTTTAATCAAAATTTACATTGAGCTCTTGGCTTGAGTAACTTTCTTATGTCTTCAATTTTTACTTTCTTCCTTGGGGCTATAGGTGGCAAATTGACTGGTTTGGCTGAATCTGAGCGATCAAAATGGTTGAGTTAATAAAAGATTGAATTATTGACCCGCTCAAAAGTTAATTAGGCTGAAATGGTCTAAAATGCGGGTCATAACTCAACCTGCACAATTTTTACTAAGTTTTAATTGCTTTATTTGTTCTTTTATAGTAATTTTTTAGTACCTTATAAAATTATTATTTTTCTTTATCATGACTATACATAACATATCAAATTAGAAAAAACAGATTTTTTTTTTTTGAGAAAATATTTGATAAGATTTCTCACTAGTCAATTTGGACTAAATATCAACCCAATTTTTGATGGACTGAAATGGATTAGACTGAAATGAAGTGAGTTAATAAATGAATGAGTCAATAACCTTCCCAAACATGAACAGATTGGACAAGTTATATTTTCATGGTTTAGATTTGCCACCTCTATTTGGGGCTATTGGGAAGAGCCAAAGAGCAGTCGGATGATGAATTGGTTAACACTTAACAGTAACATAAGCATGTGGGAGGATTTATTACTTCCTAAAATTTTATTTTCTTACTTTTTAATAATAATTTAAAAAGATAGTACTACAAAAGAGAAAACTGATTTTGCTTGGCCTAACAGGCCCTATCTTGCTTTATTGCAATTCTCCCACCTAATATTTGTTAGTGGTATATTGTTGCCGACCACTTATATTGTTCGTACGTATAAACAAACAGGAATACTAGAAAATTCACGACTTGACTAAAGGCCAAACAGAAGATTTAGAATAAAAGATACTCCGTAACAATTTTTCAAGATTGACTTGCTACTATTAGATCACACGGATCGACTTGATAGGACCCTCCTTTGCTCTATCCGACGTAAAACGTGTGGACATGTGGTCCAACAAATGTGAAATGGTAATCTCTTCCATAGAAACTTCATCGCAAAATTAAAAAGAAAAGTATAGTCAATATTGTCAAACAATAAAATAAAAATAGAGAAGAAAGAAAAAAGGAAAAGAAATATATACATATCATGCGTATGGAACCTCTTATGATTTGTTATATCATTATTTTGTAGTTGCTATTCTTTTTAAGAATATTTTATCATGCTATCTTTAGTATTTTATCGTAATTTTTTTTTTTTTTTTACTTTCGTTATTTCTTTTTGATAATACTTTGATATGTTTTTCCTTTGACCATACGATCTATTGGAAACAACGATATCTACATACCCACTACCCTCCCAGACCTCATTTATGTTAGTACACTGAATATGTTATTATTATAATATTAAAAATATTAAAATAGAAAAGAGAGAAAAAATAAGAAATATATATACATATCATGTGCATGGGACCTCTTATACTTGATTTTTAAAAACACAAAATCCAATGGTAGGACCTCACTATCCTCTGAATCCAGCCTTTGCCTTCTCAAAGGGTCACTTTCATTTAACAAAGTCCCAAAGATACGTAAAATCAAAGAAAAAGTCAAGAAAATCAACATAGGAAATCCTTGAGATTGTGATTTGATATCTCCATTCGTATCTCTCTTTCCTTTCTGTCAAATATTTTGCGTATCTTCTTGAAATCAACACCCTATCCATCATGCCATATATTAACAACCTCACAACACCAGACATCATAGCCAAATTAACATTCCTCAACAAACAAAAATTCACATATTCAAGAATCATATTTTGGAAATATGGCTCAAGTTGCCCCAATAATGGATACACAATTTCATGTTCTAGCTGTTGATGATAGTATTATTGATAGAAAACTTATTGAAAGGCTCCTCAAGACTTCTTCTTATCAAGGTACTTTGATTTTTCCTCCTTAATCTCTGTTCCAATTTATGTGATGTTGTTAGGTAGTACTTAATTATGTGGACTGTTGGTTCTTGATTTCTAATATTATTTTTTTTTTGGATTTTTTTACAGTTACTGTTGTGGATTCTGGAAGCAAGGCCTTAGAGTTTCTTGGATTGTTAAGTGATGAGAATGAAGGGGTTGAAATAAGAGAAGTGGGAATCAATTTGATTATTACAGATTATAGCATGCCTGGAATGACTGGTTATGAACTCTTGAGAAAGATTAAGGGATCATCATATTTGAAGGACATCCCAGTAATAATTATGTCATCAGAAAATGTTCCATCAAGAATCAATAGATGTTTGGAAGAAGGAGCTGAAGAGTTCTTTCTAAAGCCAGTTCAACAAGCAGATGTGAATAGAATTAAGCCTCATTTGATGAGGGAGAAAAGGCAGAAAGTGACACCAAATAGTCTTAAGAGAAAGGCTATGGTTGAATGCCTTTCCCCTGAGAAACCAAGAAAGTACAACAACTTGTGTGGCATCTTTTGGCAAAACATTTGTGAGTGAAGGGATGTTGAATTCTTTGAAATATTTTGAAGTAACAAAGGAGTTTCTTCTTCAACGGAGAAGGGAATGTTTCAAGTGGAAGGAAAATCTAAGAGGAAAAAGGACATGGTTTCCGAGAAAACTGTATCCTGATGTTTGCGCCAAACAAATGGATGCAAGACATGTGTCTCGGAATATGTTTGCACCAAACAAATGGATGCAAGACATGTGTCCCGGGACAGATCTGTTGCACCAAACGAATGAATTCAAAACATTAGTTTCGAAAAAGATTTGTCACAACAGATGTTGAAAGTTACCCTGGAAAATAGGTGGAACCATAGATGCCAATGTTCAATCCAATTTGAAACAAATGTTTTTTTACCACTTAGCAACAACATACTGTTAAACATTCAAGATGATGAAAACCTCACTATGCAATTATGGGTTGTGGATAGCAAGTGGCTGGATTAGCACTTTGTGTTGGGAGCCATGATCCAACTAGATTTACAATGATGCTACTGTAATCTAGCAGATCTGATTTAAGTCTAATTTTTAGGTCATATACAGAATAATACATATTTCCTTTTTGCTATTGTAAATCAATTTGAGAAATTAAATGTGATACTTTTCTCTTTCTTGGAAAAAGATATAGCAGTAGAATTCAATAGCTGTGCACAATCAAATAGCCAACTTAAAAATAGCCTGATTCTTTTGTCGTGTTTTCAAATCATATTTTATGTTTACCTTTTGTAGATCCAATTTTGAGCAATTAGAATGACTCATTTCATTTTTATTCTCTGATTTTCAAGTTTCTATCTGGATGAGTTAGGCACGACTTTAACCTGTATATTTATCAAAATAATCATATTTATCGGAGGAGGATGAAAACCTTAGCCATCTAGAACACAATAGATGTTGGCTATAACCAACTTATGATACAATTGTACACACCAATATCCAGCTTGTTCAGAGATGTGAATACATGTCGATTTGGTCTCTCCTAAATTGCACGCTAGACTTTGTGAAAAAGTTTAAAGAATATATAATTTTCTGATTTTTGTAGAAAAAATTGTAAATTGAATGATTATTTAAGAATCCCTTAAATCCTCCTCTCTGTTTTTTCATCAAAACTCTCTGTATGATATAACAATTGACTATAACAGAAAATCGATTTGGAAATTTTGGAATCATAAAAGTAGCAATAGGTTATCCAAAGAATACCAACAATTGAATTCCCAAAGTCAACACGAACTGAAAAAAAAAAGAAAAAGGAAAAAAAAAAAAAACCTAACTCCAGATTAACAATTAAGCAAAGATGAAAGTATTTTATTCAGAGGGAATCAGAAAACAATCATAACCAAAACAGTCAACGAAAACACAGCCTTCACCAAACAAAAACAGAGCCTTCATAATTGATTTGCTGGAGTTGTTGGTTCAAAGATAGAAGTGGAAACATTTTTTTACTTGTCATAAGTTAGGATGGCCTTTTGTGAAAAAAAACTCATGAGTTGAATGATCATAATGAAAAAAAATTACCCATAAGGCTTCTCTCTATTTCTCTTCTATCCATTTTCTTCAAGTTCCTAATTGAATGAGAGACACATGTTGAAGTTAAGAATTAAAGGTTGAGATCTAATTATTCAAATCAAGGTCCTAACCATGATTAGAATAACAAATATTTCTTTTATTACTCTAAAAATATTTGGCAATCCCAAAATTCTAGCTAAAATATTGTGTCAACTATTAATTGATCCTAAAATTTTCTCCTTTTACTATTTTATTACGTGCTCTTTTTAGTTTAGTGATCAAGTGTTAGAGTGTTTTCAGTTTTCAATATTTTCATCTCGGATCATGTACAACATTCATGTAAACTAATCATGTTAAGTGAATAAGTTTATTGTGTAAATAATCAAGAATCGTGACTAGTGTTATAAATATTATTATAATATTGTGATGTCTATCTTTAGGAGGAATTTTAGGGTTTCTTTAGGGTTTGTGACTTTGGCCAAGTCAATCGGTCTCCTATAAATAGAGAGGTTATCTCCTCATTGTATTTAATCCCTCAAGAGAGAAATAAGAACTCTCTCTCTTCTTTCTTCTCTATAATTATTCTTGTTCTTTACTTTATTATTTTATAACACGTTATCAGCACGAAACTCTAATAAAAAAATATAACAAAGTTATTGATCACATCAAAGCTTCACTGCGTGAATTATTAGGGTATTAATCACAGTTGATAAGAAATCCTTTGACTCCCGTTACTATACCACTTCGTTACCAGGTATGTTTTCTTAAAAGCCTTAACAATGGTATGTGTTTGTCAATCTTGGGGGGCAGAAAATAAATCTGTGAAGATTCTTTCTGTGTGGCTTTATTTATATTTAATTTCACATGGCTTAAACATTATTTTTGTTCAAACGTTACTAGCAGTCATATAAAGATTCCTTTAAAATATGGCCACATCGATCCATCAGTAACGTTTTTACCTTTTTATCTTTTTGTGGATTTATAACTTGATTATAAATATGAGCAGACACATTCTTACAGTACTCCAGCAGAGATTGAACAAAGAAAATTAGCCACCGGAAGTGGTGATAGAAAATTAGCCACCGGAAGTGGTGATATTTTGATCAGTTTGTTGTCATTATAATTGAGATGTGTTAGAGAAAAAAATTTCTACATAATACATATGCCTTAATTTGCTCCTGAAGAAGCAATATCTTAAAAAGGTTCACAAATAGAGATCCATTCCTAAAAGTGAATGTGACAATATTGTAAAGCCTATAAATACGAACATGTACTTGGTTGTGAAGATATCATATTTACCTCCGTAAAGATTAGAATAATCGAGAAGAAATATTGTGAATTTCCTTACTCGTAGTAAATAAAGTTTTACTCCAAGTAGTAAGACTCTAAAATCTACACACAGGTAGTAAATCACGAAGTTTACTCCCGAAGTAGTAAGACTTTGAAATTTGCTCACAAGTAGTGAACTCTTAAATTTATCCCCGAAGTTGGTAGAACTTCTAACTTTACTCTCGAGTGGTTAAACTTTGCATTACTTCTTAAGAAGTAAAACTTTAAAATTTTCTCTGAAGCAAAAAGAAGTTGTAAAGATATATGAGAAATAATTTGAAGCAATATCTTCTTGTGGTTGAAAAAAAAAAAAAAAAGAGCTATTGAAAATCCTGTATAAAGCACATCTAAGTGATCAGGTTCATTCCCCGAAGTGAATGAAGAAATACCACAACACCTCCTGAAGAGATAAAATAACAAAGAATATAAATGTTATTTTGTGGTATAAAGTCATTGTTGCACGTATTTGTCGTACGTAGAAACATCTTGGTCAATTTTATTTTAAGGCAAAAGATGGCAGATCTTGTTGAATGTTTTCTACTGTATGTTTTTAATTTTCTCGAAGGAAATAACAATTTATATATTTTTCCCTCAAGGAAGTACACCAATATGTCATGTAGTGCATATTCTTAATAATGTGTCAAAACCAAGTGCACAACTATTATTTGTTTGTCAAATATTAAGGTACATATAAACCACGAGTAGTACATACTGTTGTTTTGGATTGAGCCTAAACGACATAGGCACTAGATACATTAATAAGAACCATAATAATTTCTGTGTTTTATGGTATAAGGAGATATGGGTCACTACCCAATTTCATGAAATTAATATTATTATATTGTCTTCGATACATCATAAAAGGATTCTCTTTAAAAAGTACTACATGTATGCAAATCTTTTAAAATTAGAAAAGTGGATTATTGTATCCTAGTAGAATTTATTAATTAGTCATTATTTTTTATCATATTGATGAAAATTTATCAAGATGGATGTAATTCTATTTAATGAAAACAAGGACTTGAAACTTTAAGTATATGACGTGGAAGTGTCCATCACTTTGTTAATTAGACCATTACGAAATTATGGGAGGAAAGGTGTGAGATATATCTTAAACCATTTCTTTATAAGTTTTATAGTCTCTGTGCATTTTTATTTTATGGCTATCACTATGTGTTTATGGTGTACATCCACAGCCAAAGAATGTTTTGCATGTGTGCGTGTAAAAAGCTATACTATATTCATTAGTCCATTTGATATCACATGTACGTATTGGTTCTCATCAGAATATAACCATTGGTTTGTTATATTACTTAGTTTTTACTTTGTACTTTCTAATAGTACTAATATTTAATGTGTATTTATTTTACTTTGCGTACGTCATTTCATTTGAAGATATGGATAACTCTCAAAGTAAGTTGATTAAAATTCAATTATGAATTTATTATTTCTAAATGTCCACTCGCTTACCGTTTTCTTTCATGACATCATAAATATCTAATAAAATATTTTTTCTAGGCACCTGCAGTGTCTAAGTAATATTTGGTAGTACAAAAGTAATAATCAAGGTCCAGAAGAACCTAATTGTTTATATACAAGAATCATGACACCGGTAGTGTCCAAAATATTTGATTATGAAAAATAAATTGAAAGCTTACGAAGAGTTTATTTATTATTATGCATTCATCCTATCTCCAAAGTTGTTATGATCGAAATACAAGTAGTAAACCCGAAGTTTACTAAAGTAAATGACTATCATATTGTAGCTATTAATGATGGGATGATCAAATATCTACAAAATCATGGTGGGTAATAAATATCTATGTGAAAGTTTACACGCCTTATTTTCCAACATATACTACAGTATGACCATGATGAAATCACATGTTACGGTAAACCAGAAGTTTACTGGTACAAAAAAAATAAAATAAAAAAAAATCATGTCATAGTAAACCAGAAGTTTACTAAAACAAATAGCAAATGGCATGGTAAACCTGAAGTTTACTAGTATAGATAATTTTATTAGTTGGCATGAGCAATTTGGCTATCCCGATTCAAATATGATGTGCAAATTGAGTATTCGACATATATTGAAGAACTTGAAGATTCTTTAAGAATTTATTTGTGTTGCTTGTTCTCATGATGAGTTTATTATCTTGGCTAATGTTGGGATTGAATTTTCCAAATTACCGAAAATATAGAAAAAGGTGAATATGGGCCCGTTCTACCTGTTATGTGATGTCTTAAATAGATGCGTCGATAAGACATCACATGTGCGTTTATTGTCAACCTTTAACGATTTGACATATGCAAAGTTACTTGCTCAAAAATGATTGAGTTGAGAGCGTAATTTTTCAGATTATGTAATCAAGATAATTCATCTTGTGAATGCTAGTTTATATCCAAGTTGGTTTGGCATTGAATGCCTCCGATAAAAGCTAAACCATTGCTTATGAGAACAATGCTTCATGTGCTAAATTATGATAAATTTTCCCCTCATAATTGGTTCGGGGTTAGGAACCGATATTTCCATCTAACAGTTTTTTATATGTGGTATATAATTAATTAATCTACCATGATGCATAAAGATGGATTCCCCGAAAGAAAATGGGGTATATGTTAGTTTTTCTAACATAAGGGGGAGAGAATAAGCGACTAGAGGAATATGTGATAAATTATATATCATTAGTATGATCCTCGTTCAAAAGATAATTCTACTCAAATGCTAGAAGCATTTGCGACCCAAAATTAATTTCTAACTTCAACAAAATGCTCCTATTAAATTTATGTCCACGAAGGACGAGTCTATAGCATACATGAAGTGTGTAAACTAATCGGTTCCAAATTCAATAATCATGGAAAAGAAAGAGGAGCAAATGATCAATGATCATTATAAGGAGGCAATGTGCTCTTGAAGAGCCTACGACATAACACTTCATGAAACCTCATGAGAGGTTTAGGTACCTAAAAATAATGGAAGTGATGAGATCTCGATAAGTTATGTCACATTGCGAACCGATACAAATGATATATATCGTCGACGATATCTTTAGTACAATATAGCGCAATATTGTAAAATATTGTGAGGATCTAAATTCTACGTCTATTAAAGCATGCTAACGTAGAAATTATTATCAAGTGAATGACATATCTTGGTAAGCGTAAAGTTTATTGGACTCGCTTGTCCGGACACCGAAAGATGTCACGTATTTAAATAGAAATAGATGTTGTCATATCCTATATGAATTACTTGACAAAATTATATGAAAATTCTGAAGAATTTTGAATGCACAAAGCATATACAAGTTCTAGAAGTTTTGTTCGTTATTATGAATTAAATCAAGCAAGGTGAATGTGATTTAATCACCTTAATGAATGTTTAATGATTAAGGGTCTATTTATCCCTACGTTTTTGTGGAAATCAAAATCTCATATTGTTAGTGCGGGTTGATGACTTGAGAATTATTGAAACTCTTGAAGAGTTTTCAAAAGAAATAGATTATCTGAAAGAAGTTGAAATGAGAAACTTGCAAGATTTTTTGGTCACGAAGTGCCATATCTTTATGCAATTGATGCATTTATATATTTTGCTACGACTATAAGGGATTATAGTCATATGATGTTGGTACATGACAATCAAATCATATAAAGATAACATATGTTTATAAAGCAATTCGAATGCACTTGGAGTGATTTCAACAATATTATATCTTGATGCAACTCTATCCAAAGATGAAGATGTAGCAACATACATACTGACCAAAGAGTGGATTCATAAACGGATAAAGCTTATTTCACAAAAGTTGTTCTTCGCACACAAGCTCCAAAGAATGGTGATATCAACGTGCGAAGAGATTTGTTCGAGCGATAATATGGTTGATTTATTCACCAAGTCTCTACAAACTACAACTTTCAAGAAGATGGTGCACAAGATTGGAATGCGAAAATTCAAGTTTTGGAGTGATGTACCCATCAGGGGGAGTTAATACGTGTTGTACTCTTTTTCCCTTAGCCAAGGTTTTGTCCCAATTGGGTTTTCCTTGTAAGGTTTTTAATGAGGCAACCAAATAGCGTATTATTAGAAATGTGTACTCTTTTTTTCCTTCGAGATTTTTTCCCCTTTTTTTTTAGTAAGGTTTTAATGAGGCATATTATTTATCAAAATAGACATCAAGGGGGAGTGTTATAAATATTATTATAATATTGTGATGTCTATCTTTAGGAGGAATTTTAGGGTTTGCTAGGGTTTGTGACTTTGGCACCAAGTCAATTCTCTCCTATAAATAGAGAGGTTCTCCTCATTGTATTTAATCCCTAACAAGAGAAATAAGAACTCTCTCCTCTTCTTTCTTCTCTATAATTATTCTTGTTCTTTACTTTATTATTTTATAACAACTAGAAATTTTTTGGGAACATATCCAGATCTCCCATATTTGATAGAATGTAAAGAGGACGTAGGGGAAAAAATTAAGAAGAACTGTTTAACCAAAAAAAAAAAAAAAAAGTTCAAAAGAAGGGAAAAAGAAGAGCACATAATAAAATAGGAAAAGAGAAAAAATTTTAGAATTAATTTATAGGTGAGATAATGGTTTAGCTAGAATTTTGGGATTGTCAGTTTTTTTAGAGTAAATAAAGAAATATATATTTGTTGTCCAAACCATGATTAGAATCTTAATTTGGGTAATTAGATCTCAACCTTTAATTTTTAACTTTGACATGTGTCTCTCATCCAAGTAGGAATTTGGAGAAAATAGAGAGAAGATAAATGGAGAGGAGCCTCATCCTAATACTGCATCCGTTTCTTTCGTCGTTTCAGGCTCGAGTTAGTGCTGACATTAGTTGTGCGAGGCTCATTTTTGTGAGACAAAAAAAGTGGACTCACATCTTACACTTTTTAATTCTTTGAAGTTTTAGGTCCACTTGTTTATCTCACAATAAAAGTCTCACACTATTAATGTCAGCTGTGTGAGGCACATATTAAAAAACTTCGCTGCACTTCTATCCGATTCTATCTTCTAGCTTGGTCATAAATTGAACCTCCTATAATCTATTTTTCTTCCAAACAGAAAAATGCTCGAGTTCATTTATGCTATGTTTTATATAACTTGCCTTTCAGTGTATTGATCAGTAAAAACGGTGCAATTTATTGTCGACATCTGTTCTTATTCCATATGGATTGGAATAGCATAATTGAACTACAATTGCCCGAAAAATTAGTGATTGAGTTTAATTGATGGAAATGTTTTGATGTGATTATAGATGTTGATGATGAAGCTTTTAATAATAATGCTATAGTTTGTTTAGCCACATGGGATCGAGTCGGGTGCCTAAATGGCACATTTTTGGATCAAAAATTCCAAAACGGGTGTAGGGTTACACGATAAATCAAAACGGGTTTATCGTGTAGCCCCTACACGATTTATCAAAAATTATAACGGCTCCCATCTGTTTTCCGTCTTCAACAAAATTTAAAAATAAAATAAAAAAATTATAATAGCCAAAATCGATTTTTGCAAATAGCGTAGATTTTTTTTTTTGGCAAATCGTGTACTTATTAAATCGTCTACCATGTGCCACTCAGTAAGGCAAATCGCCTACACGATTTGACTTTGAACTTCATTCATTGTGAACGGATGACTCACTTTTCTTGTTATTGGAACCTTAACTAATTAAGACATAGACATTTTCACTTTCCTAATCATGTTCATCAATCATGAATGTCTATGTCTTGCAAGGACATGAATCACAATTGAAACGTTGGAGAATGACGAACACCTGTCACCCATCCCAATGCTTTACAATTTGCGCATAGCTAAACAAATTGCTCCCACCAACGTGGTATGATTTTAGTGCATTCCCAAAGCAAGAAATTAAGAGAAACACAATGAAAAAAATGAAGACTACTACTTGGTAGCACTTCTTTTAGCTCTATATGCATTTACTTTGTTCCGCTCAATAAAAAAAAGTAAAAAAAAAAATTAATAAGGCAAATCGTGTAGGGGTACACGATTTCCTTATAATTTTTTTTTTTTAATTTCGTTGAAGACGGAAAACAGATGGGAGCCGTTAGAATCTTTGGTAAATCATGTAGGGCTACACGATAAACCCCTTTTGATTTACCGTGTACTCATACACCCCTTTTGGAATTTTTGGTCAAAAAATGTGCCATTTAGGCGCCAGACTCACATGGGATCGATCATTACTTTGGGCTTGAGTCTAGGGGAGTTGAACCCCATTCGAAAAATTACACTATATATATAAAATTGATTTATTTAGTTATGTATAAGTATGAAGTTTTGAATCCCCTCAACATATTATGAATATCAGCTCACCGGCTGAAGGGCATAATGTTTAGCCATTGTTGCGGGTTCAAGTCTCGATAGAGATATTCCCTTTACCTTTTTGAATCCCTTTGTCAAAAGTCTGGCTCCGTCCCTGCTTGAGTCTATGCAGTGTTCAGTGGCATAGACCTGAAACAAGCTTGGTGGAGGGACTGTAAATCTTGAAAGGCTGATTAAATTGGAGGGCATGTAAAGAACTACATGAAGATGCCTATAAGTTATACGTGGAAATGGTTTTGTGCATTCAGAGGCGAATTTAGAATTTCTTGAATATGGGTGCATCACTAAAAATAGAAGGAAAAAAATTGTATTAGTGGTGCACCGTTTAGCCTTTTTTGGTGGTGCACCGTAAGTATTTAATCAACCAAGTGCACCATTTAGCCTTCTTATAACATGGATTTTAATAGTTAATATTATATCAATTTTTAAAAATATACTTAGTTTTACAGAGAGGCCATGTTCACATGCCCCAATTTACTACATAAATTCGCACCGGGTGCATCTCCGTTGCACTATATTACTCTTAGTCTCTTACTGTGTGAGTGTTGATGGTCCATCCATTAGTCTTCGGTAGCCTTTTCAAATGCCCAAGCCCTTTCCTTTCATTTGAAAGAGCAGGAAGTAGCCTCAATGATAAAACTGTATTACATGGCAAGAATTCCAAGAGTTGAGATTGAAATACCTTTACATGATATTCTTATTCTTTTCCCACAAAGTTTTGAGAGCATGATGTTAAATGATTTGTTTGTAGCTCAGTAATAGTCTATATTTGTGTTTGATTTTCAAGTTCCTACATGACCTGATCGAATCCGGCACTCGCTATCTATTTTCATTGTTCAAATCTTTGACAACACGAAAACGCCACTGTCAACTGTTCAACTCTTTGCAACATGGAAAAACAAAAAGCACTGCCCTCCTCTGAACTGAAAACCGAAAGCTTTCAAGGAAGGAGATTCTAAGACATCACATTCTGTGGCAAAGAGTCCATTCGATGGCATCCGCGTCCGCTTGAATTTCACTCTCACTCTTGAATAGCTATAGCTACGGGGCTTTTCTGGCTTGAACGAAAGAAGGGAAGTTACAGAACGGGGCAGTGAAGGCTCGCGAAGTAGACAACAAGCAGCAAGCAAGAGCTGAGTCTTTCATTCCCTCCAAAGCTTTTCATCTCAGGAAAAGTTGGAATTAGGCTACAGATGATCGACTTTGCGGGGGAAAAGTTTACTCCTCATGTTGAAGCTTTAATTTTGGGCAAGGCGACAATTGCGGATTCTTCTAAAGCATTCTTATTCTCTTAACTTCCCTTAATCTTTCATTATTTTAGTTTTTTTGTGGTGGTTGTTAATTCTTTGTTTCCAGTTGTAGTTTGTGCGATAGTGTTGGTGGTTATGATCTTCTGTTTCCCTACTGTCTTTTCGACCGTCCGGGAGAGATGAGGTAAAATTCTTACTACATTATAATTTTAATGACATCATATAAAGCCAACAATTGTCTACATCTGTCATAATATGTAGCTTGGGTTTGATTATATTCGTGAAAGACCTACAGGCAGGCTAACTAAAGAATTTGCACAATATAGGTTGAAAAAGCCAAGTTCAGTATCATTTTTTTGGTAGATTGTCTAAGTTGCTCGACTTTTAATGTCTCACCACATGTATGCAGATCAGTAAAGTTATTCTGGAGTTAGTTGATGGTTTCTTTCACAATGGACACATGCGAAATTTCTGGTTGTTGCAGCTAGATCTGGAACACTTATATTGGAACAATAGAATCTGATGAACATGGTCATTGAAGAGCAGCAAATATTTCACTATGTGACCCGTACGATGGGTGCTTCAGAGCTTGAGCTAACAGAGACGTGCACAAAAATTTATTACTTATGCGAATCATGCTATCTTTGATTATTTTTTCTGCTTGCTATTAAAATTCTACTTTGTGATTGAGAATTTGCATGTTTTAAGAGATCAAAAGGTGAGGAAATTTCATGCTTGGTAGAATTGAAACGAAACTAATAACGGACCATATGTATTTCATGGTTCACTTGATCTATTGCGTTATGCTATATTAATGATGCATCTTTCTGGATACTCTATGAAAAAAGACATGTATTTGTTGCTCGTTCAAGGTTGAATGTCTTGAGATAGTCATATTTTTCACTAGAAGCAATTTGAAACTTTGTTCAGTCTGCAGTTCATGTAGTGAGTTCTCTTTTTGAGTTCCTTGCTTAGGTTAATTAGTGGTGAATATTCTTGATATAAACTGTTGTGATTTGAACTTTGCTGTCTCGTTAGTTAGACTTTTCATTGCTCAAATGGTTATCCGTTTTGCTGCTTTTTTATATCATCAAATGTTTGCTCCAAAGCCCCAATTTAAAAAGGTATGTTCTCAAGACTTCTGGTTTCTAACAATTATCCTATAGTTCCCCAAGACTACGCCCTTCAGTAATCAACATCATCTCTAAAAACAAGCTTAGGTAATCCGTGAAGTGATTTTTATCGTGATTTTTATCTTTTTTCTAACATAGTTGCAGTATTCCCAAAAAGAGGCAGAAAAGAGCAATATCGGAGAAGGTGCCTCAATGAGAAGATTTGTTGCTCACGACTGACTACTCACAGTTGATAGATGAAAATGAGAAACCATTGGCTGTCATATCTTGGTTCCTGAGCGCTCATTACTTCAAGGTTTTACCAGATTATCAATCTTCACTCACTTGTTTATGGACTCACACTTATGATCTACTTTTATATGTAAATGGATATGGTGATCAGCTAAACCAGATGAAGATAATGAAAGGCTAGAGAAATTTTTAATCCAATTCTTGAGGCCTGATAAGATTGGCTTTAAAATGAATTGTCGTATTCAATCTATTTAGTTTCAGTAATTTTAAATGAAGAGATCCAACTTTATTTCAGTTATTTTTCTTTATAAAAGTTTATTTTTGCACATTACCTGAATGGGAGTGTGCAAACACAGTGCAACTTACTTGATTCATAGTAGTTTTGTTGGGTTACTCAACAGTAGCTTTTGCTACTCTATTCATAAAAAATCAAATTGCCTTGCTGTGTCAGAAGAAGGATAACTATTTTGATGTGGTATACTCTCAAAGTGACTTTTAAAGAATAAAGGTTATCTTAACATGTGAATTTAATTAGCACTCCCCAGATAAATTTTACCAGCAAGTGATTGGAGGAAGAACGCTGGAACCTTATTTGCTGAAGGTGATTAAGTTTGTTCTAAGTCCTTCCTTTCACAAAATTGGAAGGATTATAGCTTATCCTATTGTTGTTACTCTATTTCATAGCAACAGTATCTATTTATGATTTCAAACTCTATAGAAAGAGAGAAGTAGTAATTCCTTCAAATAAAAGAAGCATACTGTATTAAATTTGTAAATATAACATACAGCCAATCAGCTATTCATTACACTTGCTACTGAAAACATTACATGCTATTTAATTTGAACAGTTCAGAGAAGTTATTGTTGAGTTGAGACAGGCTTGTAATGCTTGACATCAGCGGCAAGACCCTTGATAGATCCAGCAGCTGCAACAAGTGATACGATGAGACAAGTCCAGCTCAGTATTTTCAGCCATACCCATTTGAAAGAATACTTTGGTATCTTTCTCTGGGCAATGTGCATCTCTATTGGGAAGTAGACGCTTAATGGATAGAACGATGCTGCCCCGATCAAACCCAAGAAGTCATTGAAGAATGGGAATATCATGGCAATCACGGTTGTCACTACAACATATGTTGTTCTCCACACCAACCTGAACAAGTTTACTCTGTAAGTAGCGCTACAGCATGAAACTTGCACAGCGTGTTCAGAGTTGATGAATTTGCTGTCTGGCCATCGCTGGCTGCATCGAGCCTCCACAAACAAATATAAAGGTTGGCAGAAAACCTGATAAGCTCCGATAAGGTGGATGGCAATGCAGACGTTGGCTAAGTCAATAAGCCAAAAGGGTTCATAGAAACCAAAACCAGTGAGGAAATTTCCTGGAGCTTTGTTTCCAAAGGCTGCATAGCCAATGGTACCACATAGTATATAGAATAAGGTTGTGGTGGAAACTCCAGCTAGTAATGCTCTCTTCATTACCTTGCTTTCTGGAGGTGATGATCTTAGTGTGTCCTGTATTTCAATGAGAACGGTGGAATAAGCATAGGCAAATGCAATATCTCCAATGGCTTGGAAGCTTTTCCATACCTTCTCTGATTCAGATACATCCACCCCAACTACCACCCCTGTTAGGCTTGTCTTTACATGGTGCCCCACACCTGCAACTTTTGCTATGGAGAGTCCAAGACCAATAGAAGCGTAAGCAAAAGACATAACAGCGGCAAGAATTGATAGCCATGAGAGCTTGTGGAAGTTTGGCATTTGGCTAAGAATTATTTGAATCACTGCAAATATGATCATATATGGGTAGCTCTCAATTGAGCAGCTTGCTTCGTGGCCATTTTTGTGAAAACAGTTTGATCTCTGTACCGCCACCATACTAATAGATGCTGTTATTGTGTATCCAATGGTAACTCCGACAAGGTTAGCATATTGTGCGAGTCCACACAATGTCACCTTCACACCTCCTAAGTGAGAGCGGACAACGTCCATGTAAGTATAGTTTCTCTCGCCAGAATCAGGTCCTGGAGAACGGTAACAGTCGGCAAGAACTGTAGAAGTGAAGTAAGTGATAAAAGAAAAAGCAAAGAGAACAGCAGGACCAACCACCCATCCTAATTGAGCTATTGCCCATGCTAGAGATAGCACTCCAGAACCAATCACAGCAGTAATAATATGTGCACTTGCAGTCAACAAAGTCCCTGTTCTTTTTTCGCGTCCGTCATCATCAAAGTTTTCTTGCACGTCTCCCCTTTCGAGCTCCATTGGCACGGACATGCTGTTCTTCTGAAACTCAAGTGCCATAATTCAAAGTGTTCTATCAAGTGTGTGTCTGGTAATGAGAGTTTTAGTAATTCCAGAATTTCTTAATCTATGTGTTTTGGTTTGGTGTAGTACTCATAATGCTTGCTATGCAACCCTTTATATAACATCACCTATAATTCTTTTCCTATTTGATTAAGGATTAGAATTACTAATTGGGATAGAAGTATAATTCCTAAAATAAACTTGTCTATGGTTAAATATTAGTATTACTAATTACTAATTGGAAAAAGGAAGTGACCTCTAAATTAGATATATACTCCTTCTTGTATATACTGATGAATTCTTTATGATTTTGTTTCTCTTTTATGTGATCATCTTTTACTTCAAATGCTGGTGTAATCATATACGTGTGATGTTTTTCTTGTGGAACTTTAAAAAATGTTTACATAACTAATTAAACGAAAAATATATTTGAGAGGCAAATTAGTCAAGTCGCCAATTTTTCCTATTTGGTTAAGGATTAGAATTACTTGGGGTAGAAGTTTAGTTTCCTAACATAAACTTGATGGAATTTTTCATATCGAAATAGCAAATCCCAATGTTAACCATTACCCTGGTTTTGCCACCCTAGTCCAGGACTCTTGGCTTAATAGTCGAAATTACTCTACTGCACTTTAATTACCTAATGACGTCACTTATTGGAATAAGCATTCCTTTGAAAATATTCTTATTTATAAAAATAAGTTCTTCTGGCACCTTTACTTGGCCTCCAAAACATGGATCTCAATCATAAAAATAGTTTTCATTATAATCTTAAAAAAACCTTCTGATAAATGATTTTAATTTAATTCTAAATTATGAAGAAGAATTTTGGAAACTCAAATCATGCGTTCAATGGCTAATGGACGGAAACACGAACACAAAAAATTTCCACTTATCCACCATTTGAACGTCATCGCCGTAATCGTATCAGCCTTCATGACCTCGTAGGAAATTGTTTTTTTTTTTATCTGGATAACTAGTTAATTTCTCCGCCCTTCGCACGATCATAAAAGACATTTTTTAATCTACGAAATACACAATTTTGTAAATATAGTTGTGATAGAAGATATAAAGTTTTAAGCACAAAGATTAAAAAAAGAAAAAGAAATTGACATTAAGAACTAACTTACTTTGGTACACCATAAAATCATGAGTAACCGAGGAAGTAGACACTAATGTAGCCATAAAAGATATCTTAATGTTTCAGATGGTATGATCTCGAACCTTATCTCTAATACAAGTTTCCAGTTGGAGGTAATGCATTTGTCGCCAATGCAAGATCAAAAAATAATAATTTCAATTTGCTCGTTAAGTTCAATGTCTACTGTAAATAGAAATAATAAAAATTGAATATTCTTTTGGATGTGCTAAATGTGGAATGATATATTCACTCATAAAAAACAGAATGATACACACTAATTTGCTTGGACCATGTGATGCTTATGAGCGTTTTTCACAACACCTTCTCCAGTTTAGTACTGATTGAGTTTGTCCAAAAGGTAATACATGAATATTTCTTTCAACAAACATTACAAGATTTCTTTGTTTCTTCTCACACATCTCGTAAAGCCTTTATAGTTTCTGCATTTAAACTGAATGATTGTTCCCTATTCCATCGGGGTCTCATGTTGGCAACCGTTCTGTTACTAATTGAATGTACGGTTATAGACTTGCACAATAATCATAGTTGTATTATTACTAAGCTCTAGTATCATCTGACATGTAAGACTACAATATATATATGCTTTATATCCATCGTTAGAATAGCAAGCAAAGTACCAAAAGATGTTCTATCCTTCATGGAGATTGTAAAAGGAAAGAGTTCTCGATCAGAATATTCAATTTAGGAAAAAATTTTACCAAATATAAAATGCGCATAGAACCAAACACAATATACAAACGCATATCAAGTGAAAAGTTGATATGATTTTTCTGGAAAGCACTTGCATTCTAATCAATCGTACGCTTGTGCTGTTGGCAGCCAAAAAGGGAAGTAGGCTGCTAGAGCAATAGGTCTTGTGTATCTCTCTTGTTTCATGTCGATGATTGATAACTCCAAATAAACTTAAAGGATCTCTCATCAGGTCTCAACTGAACAAATTAATCTTCCCAATTTGACTCTGTTAGGTAAAAATCAAGAGAAAGAGGAAGTGTAGCGACATGCTAGTACTCTTATTTAAGCAGTTAAGACTAAAATTCTTATCTTGTTTCACAACCTCAAGCTATTGCTTCTTCCATATATGCTCATCTATGTATACATGGTGTTAACTATTACCACATCACATATTATGTTTGATTTCAAATTAAGTTCTCGAATCTAAAGATCTACTTTTGCACATGAATTAAATTAATTAGCAAGTACTATAGAAATACTGAACCAAAAATAAATCCTCATTTAAAAAGAAATATTTGGCCAGGAAAAATGTGATATATAAAAAATAAACATGAAATTTGTGAAAACCAACCTAAACTCTAAATATCTAAGCAGACGATGACAATGATAATGGAGTGATGTGATATATAAAAAATAAACATGAAATTTGTGAAAACCAACCTAAACTCTAAATCTCTAAGCGGATGATGAATGATCATGGAGCGATGTGATATATAAAAAAATAAACATGAAATTTGTGAAAACCAAACTAAACTCTAAATCTTTAAGCGGACGATGACAATGATAATGGAGTGTACACTGCTAAGATTTGCTTCTTCATTACGTTTTCTGAAATTCTAATTCGTCTTCTTTGAAGACATAGGAAAAATGACTGACTCCTTAACATAATTAAGCAAGAAGCCCCTCATCTTTTCTGATCGCACATAATACTTATATAGAACACGCATAGAATTTTCAGAAACAAACTTATACTCAAAATTGCAGAGTGAATGATGACAATAGAAGTAGAGTGTACTGCTATAGATTTGCTTCTTTTGCATAGATGTAGTTACATAAGATTAAAACAAATATTCAGAGGAAGAAAATGAGAAATTCAGTCCTAATAGTTGTAAAAATTCAAAGTGTACCAAAAATTCAGTATTTACATACATGAAATTTGTGAAAACCAACCTAAACTCTAAATCTCTAAGCTGATGATGACAATGGTAGTGGACTGCTACAGATTTGCTTCTTCTTTACATTTTCTGGAATTGTAATTCGTCTTCTTTGAAGACATAGGAAAAATGGCTGAATGCTTAACATAATTAAGCAAGAAGCGCATCATCTTTTCTGACCACAAAAATGATATTTAAATAGAACATGTATAGAAATTTTGAAAACAAACCGATACTCAAAATAACAGAGCGAATGATGACAAT
This sequence comes from Lycium ferocissimum, assembly GCF_029784015.1. NCBI lineage: Eukaryota > Viridiplantae > Streptophyta > Magnoliopsida > Solanales > Solanaceae > Lycium > Lycium ferocissimum. Next base: position 50,232,430 of record NC_081343.1, on the reverse strand, counting down.
GGAAGTGGAGTGTACTGCTACAGATTTGCTTCTTCTGCATAGATGTAGTTGCAAAAGAGTAAAACGGATATTCAAAGGAAGAAAATGAAAAATTCAGTCCTAATCATTGTAGAAATGCAATGCATACCAAAAGTTCACTATTTATATATATATTTGAATCACAGATGTAGTCACAAAAGAGTAAAGCAAATATTAGGAAGAAGAAAATGCAAATTTCAATCCTAAACAAAAAGATTTTACAATAACTGTTTGAAAGAGAGCATGTTTCAATGTCTCCTATTACTGGTCGGGAAAGATATATATTTATCCATGAAAACAGGGAAGGAATAAATGTATATCCATGAAAATAGGTGCGGCATAAACATAAGTGTGAACTTGGTAAGTGTTTTTTTTTCACCTTGCAAGGAAAAAACTTTAATTAGAAGATAGTGAAGCATTCTATCAAATAAAATAGTAGTTGTAAATCTTCGAAGCGTCCCTGGAGTCGTAATACACTCAAAAGTCTAGACGTATCACAATGGAGATTACAAATATAAATACAGTTAATTAGAGGACGACGAAGCATATTATCACTAATGAAGCATATTATCAAATAAAATAGTAGTTGTAAATATTCGCATCGTACCTAAAGTCGTCATAAACTCTAAAGTCTAAACATATCACAGAGGAAATTACAAATATGAATACAATCATAGTTTTACGGCCAACACAAAAGAAACCACTTTTCGACCCTCACTCCTAAATACTCTAAATTCACTATTTTTTTTAAAGTAGTTAAGAACTGACAGAAATATAGTTAACGTATTTGAGAACACAGTCAATTGTCATGTACTATTTGATGTCATGTACTATTTGAAGTCCATTTTTTTTATATAAAAACATAAGGGAGTCGAAGTGTAAGCAAAATGAAAGAAGTAGTAGGAAATCTACACGAAAAAGATTGATGCGCCAGAAGTAAAACAACGTGGTTGAGAATGGAAAAACAACATGATTGGCTGGCCTGAAGAGATTTCAAAGTCGGGAGGGATTTTGAATGCCGTGAAAGAGAATTTTAAATTTCTCTTCAAAAGTTGATATAAAGTGTTAAGCCTAATTTCCAAATCGAGTACTCGCAAATCCAAAAGGACGCATTTTTCCTTATAATCTTGCAAAGAAAAATTTATCCAACATTGGAAAGTGTCATGAAAATCTTAAAATGGTTTTGGAATTCAATTTTATTGTCAAAACATATGTGGTAAAGGGGTGTTTATTGTCATAGCTTTTGGGGGTACAATGGCGCAGCAGCGTTTTAATGTGCCGAAGCGGCGGTTTCAATTGGCGGAACTAATTGCTTACGTGTGAACAACTTAAATTAATTGTCAAAAAATTGTGAAAAAAGATAAATACATTCCCTTCATTTTTGTTGCGCCACATCACAGGTCCTGCTTTTATTTAGATATATAGATATTCGAAATTTATTATTACCCATCTTGAAGAACTCTACTCCAACACAAACTCCTACAACATCCCTTTACCGCCTCACCTTAGAAGATCAACTTACCATTATCAAACTGCTGTCAGACTCTAAGTTTACAACACTATTATGTCGTTCAAGCCTCTGAAAGCTCCTGGGCCAGATGGCTTACACCCTATTTTCTTTCAAAAACACTACAGTAATGCAAGTTTGTTATAACGCTTTTACTAATTCTAAAATTCCCAAGGACATTGATAGTACTTATATCTCCTTAATTCTTAAGATTAAGAACCTTGGAATTTTACTCATACATGCCTATAGGCCTTTGTAACGCTTTATATAAGACCATTACCAAGATTGTAGTTAATCGTATCCACCTTCTGCTATCTAAACTTATCAGTCCCACTCAATGTAGCTTTTTACCAAGATGTAGGGCTACTGATAACGCTATAATAGTACAAGAAGCTTTATACTCACTATGAAAATCTAAACGAAAGCAGGGAGTAATGATTCTCAAAATAGATTTTAAAAAAGTGTTTGATTGCCATTTATCTACTATTCACTTCAACGCCTTAGTTTACGTAGAATACTGATCCAATTAATCATGTCACGTGTATATCTCAACTTCTTTTTCTATGCTACTTGTAAATGGTAAACCTACTAAATTTTGTCAACCTTCTTGAGGCATACAACAAAGTGACCCTCTATCATCCTATCCACTAGGGAATTTGACTGCGCTTCGCGCGACAGTAATAGATCTCATTAAACTTCAAAAAATAAAAAAATTCAAATATTATGAATAAACAATATATAAATTCATATACATGCTTAAAAATTTGATTAAAAAAAAAATCTAATGTTATTTAACTCCTAGTGGTATATGTGTGTGTGTTGGGTTAAATTTTTTGCTTTGAGTTATAAATAAAAAGTATATAAGATTTTGCGTTATCATGCACATATCTCAAGAAAATCGAATGAGTAATTCGAAAAATAACTCTCGATGTATTTTTTCTTCTTTATGTTCTCATAACATTTATTTTCAGATATAACACTTTTCTTAATATCAATTGATCTCTTTTATAATAACCAAACATTGGATTTTCTATTTTCCTATCCATAGTAAGTAAAAAAACTTCATGCGTGACATATATCATACTCGTTCTAAAGAATGAAAATTTTCAAATAAAACATAAGCACCTAACATAAAACAAAGAGAAGCTCAGTTTTCTGAGTCTTTTTTCTTCAAATAAATAGAAAATGCAAATACAGAATCATAAAATAAAAACTGAAAAGCTTAGAAATCAAAACTCAATTGCACAACAAAAAAAGCTCATAGGTCTCCCTCGATCAAATTAGATAATTGTGCGATAGACACACACGTGTTTCTAAGTATTGATTATCATAGATTATCTAGAGTTGCTATGAATTTTAACTTTGGTATAGTATAATTCAAGTAATTTAGATTTTGTTATATTTTGCTCCTCAACATCATATGTCAGTTCTGAAAAATCTCTAATATGACAAGCTTTTTATTCTTGCAAACACAGTCCGCTCACATGCAATCAGAATGGTGTTCCTACAAAAAATTGTATATTTCAATCAAGTTCAATATTTTAACAAACAGAAATCAATCAAATACTTTAAACCCTGATAATACATCACAAAAATACTAAAAAGAAAAATACTTAAAATCTCTATTTGAAATTTTTGTTATCGTTTGCCACCAGATTGTGACTGTGAATGATACCCTTAATTCAATATAGTACACTATCACTAAAAGGGCTAAAGAAATCATCAGAAATAAAAAAAAAAATCCATAAGAAAAAGAAAAACCAAATCACCACAAAAATATGACACCCACATTTCAAACTATCTAAATATCCAAATAGGAATCATAGTTCAATATATAATTCAATTGAGAAAATATCTAAAAGAAGAGAGACGGAGGACTTGCCTGGCTCAAGCAGTTAATCGTCCGGCAATTGCATTTTTGTCATTCTAAATAAATAGTCTCCAATGAACTTGAAGACAAATATATAACACTTTCAATTGAACTTTAAAGCAAATAAATTCCCTTCAATTGTTAAAACGTATAGTATGAGTGGTGACAATGCAATTATTAGAGGTTGCACGTAAAATTTAAACAAATGAATGCCACTTTAGGCGTTTGGATTGGGCATAGGCTTAAAAGCCAAGTGCGTTTATAATTTCTAAAAAATAAGTTGGGGTAGTCAACTTATTTTTTTTTTGGCTTATAAGTTTGTTTTCGAACTTTATAAGGTACCTTTAGATAAACTAAGTTAAATGGGTCAATTATTTTTTTGAGCTTATTTTAAGACAAAATGACTTTTAAAATGGTACCAAACACTCAAAAAAATGAAAAGCGACATAAGCCAACTTATAAGCCAATTCAAACGGGCTCTTAATTGTTACTAAAGAACATGACTTTTGAGCTTCTTGAAACAAAACTAATAGAGGAAAAAAGAAAATATATGAGAAAAATATAAATATATAAAAGCTACATTTAAGCCAGAGCAAAAGAGAATTTAACGCATATGAGTTTTGTTCGTACACTTAAATGCCATTTCATTCTTCCATACTATTGAGTTATGCACCGTTTCAATCATCTTTGGAATGAAATAAACTGAACCAGATTTAATACTATAATTAAGAGATTTGAATGGTTATTTTTTGAGTTTTCTTACTTAGCATATAAATGAGAAAAATTGGGGAAAATGTTAAAAAAAAAAAAAAAAAAGATAATTGTGTTTCTTGGCCAAAGAGAGGTGTCACATCACTTTTTCTATTCCTAACTTTATTATATATATTGATTGATTGATTTATTATGTGTATGGAAACAATATCATAATTAATTGAGGGCAATGTCGCAACCAAACAATGGATATCGATCAAATTAGCTCGAGTTGGCCCTACTATATCACATCTTCTCACTTATCATAAGTTGGAATGACCACTTGTGAAAAATAATAATTTGGATGATCATAGGAAAAAAGTTTACTTATTGGAAGGGCATTTAATCTTTTTTAGCTAAAATTGATTGTTGGAGTTAAATATTGGGTACAAACATTGTATTATTCTTATTGACAATTGTTACTTCAATCACATAAATGAACCACAATAATAATCTGTCTTTCAGATGGTATGACATGAACTAAGGTGCGTCGTTCTTCTCTCTTTGTTTTTATTATTATTATTTTTTTTTTTAATGTATTTGTAAAAGAAGGTATTTCAATCCTTAAATGGTTTTTTTTCGATTTAACTTAAATACTATTATTTCTTACAAATATTTTCCTAATTCATGTCCAAACGCCTATGTAATATGTTTATTATATTATAGAGATAAGGGTCAAAAACACACCGAATTATAACTTTTTTTTTTTTAGTTTATACCCAACTATCGAAGGTTGAGAAAACTACCTAAACTATCACTATCTAGTTTGCAAAACACACCTGAACTAAATGTGTGAACTCACTCTCCAAAAGGCAAGTGAAGCTAAAAAAAATTCAAAATTTTTGTCCACATGGCATAAGTAATGCTATAGTGGCACCTACATGGAAATTAAAAAATAATATTTTTTTTATAAACAAAAAACTGTATATTTTTTTTAACAACTGCATTATTTAAAAAAAAAATCAGCATTTTTAAAATTAAAAAAAATCTGAAAAATAATAATAATTTTATTGTAAAAAAATACTAAAAAATTTAGAAAATCAGAAAAAAATGATTTAGAAAATTGAAAAGTTGATTTTTTTTTTTTTTAAATGTGAAAACTAGATATCTGTTTTCTTTTTTTAAAAAAAAAAAAATAACTTTTCCATTTTTTAAACTATTTTTTTTTTGTTTTCTATAATTTTTGATATTTTTTACAAAAATTATTATTTTTCAGTATGTTTTTAAAACAAATAGTTTTTTTTTTAAAATTTCATGTAGGCCATTCTGACATTATTTATCCACGTGGATAATACTTGCGAATATTTTTATATAAAATGGAGAGTGTAGATCACGTATGCAATACGAAGAATAATTTGAGGTGTGTTTTTCAAACTAAATAGTGATAGTTTAGATAGTTTTATCAACTTTCTGATAGTTTATATATGAAACTCAAACAGTGATAGTTCGGATGTGTTTTTCACCTTTTATCTCTATATTGTATCATTTTGATACTTCTCAAAACATGCTCAAAGTTAAACGTTTCTGCAAAATAGCCAAACAAATGTTAAGAGGAGGAATTTAAAGAAAGATATAAAATGATGTCCCTCTCTCTTTCCCTCTCTTCTCCAGTGCTCCTACACATCATTTTTCTTCCAACTGAAAGTTATGCACTTTGAGATCTCCTCAATTTCATCATACTGGGATTTCTCAGCAAAAGTTGCAGCAAAGTTCCAGTTTTCTTGGCTATAATCCTCTCAGGTAAGTTAATTGTCATTTATTCTAATGATTCAACATGATAAACACCATCTCAATTTTGGTCTATTTTTCCCCTTTCTTTGATGGCCTTTTCCCAAACTTGTTTTTTTTCTTTGTGGGGTCCTCTAAAGTTGATGTCTTTCCCCCCAAAAAATTGGTGTTTTTTCTCTAATGTGTTTTCCAAGATTTGATCTTTTACCCATTTTTTTTTTTTTTGTTGGTTGATTTTCCAAATTTGATGTCTTCACCCATTTTTTGGATGAATTTTCTCAGTTGTATTTTTCTTATTGTTTAACAGAGTTTCAATTGATTTAGGTGGAGAGATGAAGAGGAAGAGAAGTGGAGGAGTGGTTTGTTATGCTTCTGCAGCTCTGTAAGTCTCCTTTACTTCATTGTGCCTACTGGAGTTGGTGCTAAATTTGCTAGTAAAATGGGGCATCTCAAGTCTTGATTTTTCCTTTTCATTTTGACCAAGCGATACTGGTAGGTGTAAAGCTAGTAAGCTACTCACACTGGTGTTGTTTTAAGTTATTTAGCGCAGTGGAACTCTAGATTGACTTTGGCAATGCTTGCAGACAACATAAATATACAAAAGAAAACCCAAAAAGTTGTAGGGAGCATATGAAGTCCATCAAGGCATTTTCGGTATTCAAACGACACCATACATCTAGATGTAAAATGTGATTAGCGAAAGAAACTCCGTTAGAACACCTCCGGTTCCATTCACTATATAAGGGCCACACAATGCGTAATGGGATGTAATAAAGCTTTCGCTGAGAGTTCCGTGGCTTTTTCCCTGTTCAATCACAATATGTATATATCTCAGGTTATCATGATTGACACATGCTTCATTTTGTGCAGTCCAAATTAAAACAAGAGACTTTTATAGGAACCTTAGTTTTTCGAATTAATTGCCAGTGGACAAATTCTCATGATTCGTTCCTCCGTTTATGATAACCACCTGTATAAAGTAAACCTCTTTTGCGTGTCACTGAGTTTTCCTTTTCAGTAATCCAAGTTTCTCAACTCAGTCGTCAACAAAGAGATAAGCCTCTCCAATTTCCAATCTCAACTCTCTTCTTAATGGGATACTCCACCTATTATTTCCTCTACAGTAGGCTATTGTGCATTAGGACGTGATCCGAAGCTGAATAAGTTTTGAAATTCTTCCTTGCAAGGGATGTGACTAGAACTAGTAATCCTACCAAAATTTGATCTTCGTACAATTTCCCTATTCAAAATATAGATGTTGCCTCTGGATTCTTCTCACAGGTTTCTGATAGGCATCAGTGATCATGTAGATAATATTTCTCCTCTTAGCCCCTTCAATCATCAAATGATGGAACATGTCTACCAGAGCAGGACATGGCCAAACTTTCTCTCGTTTTATCTTCCATGTGTGCAACTTACACTTTCAAAGCTTTCAGATTACTTGATGATTAAGGGTACTTACAAGCTTATGTACAAGCTTGATCTTCTAAGAGCTAAGGTGTATAAGGAAACCAGGTTGCTGGTTGTACCACTCATTAGAAGCATCAACCAGGAGAGACCATGCTTTGTTTGCCAAAGACACTTTCGTTAAGGCAACTGAAAAAAAAAAATCTAACTCCAGATTAACTATTAAGCAAAGATGAGAATATTTTATTCAGATAGAATTAGAAAACAATCATAACCAAACAGTCAAAGATAACACAGCCTTCACCAAACAGAAAACACAGTCCACGTAAAGAGATGTACAATGGTATTTTGCTAAAAAACCGTCGCTTGCTCTCTAATTGTGTTTGGAAACAAGAAAATTCATAATTGATTTGCCGGAGTTGTTGGTTCAAAGGTAGAACTTGGAAGTGAAAAATATTTTCTTACTTATCATAAGTTGGGATGGCCATTTGTGGAAAATCATAAGTTGAATGATCATAATGAAAGAACTTACTTACTGGAAGGACATTCAATCTTTTATATAACATTAATTTGTTGTAGTTAAATATTGGGTACAGACATTATATTATTCTTATTGACAATACTTCAATCACATACCACAATAATAAATTTTCAAATGATATGGCATGAACTAAGCTGCGTCTACTTTTTCTGTAAAAGAAGTTTATTAAATTTGTAAGAATAACCTACAGCCACTACACTTGGTATTGAAAAAATTACATATTTAATTTGAACAGGTCTGGAAGTTATTGTTGAGTTGAGAAAGGCTTGTAATGCTTGACATCAGTGGCAAGACCCTTGATAGATCCAGCAGCTGCAACAAGTGATACGATGAGGCAAGTCCAGCTCAGTACTTTCAGCCATACCCATTTGAAAGAATACTTTGGTATCTTTCTCTGGGCAATGTGCATCTCTATTGGGAAGTAGACGGTTAATGGATAGAACGATGCTGCCCCGATCAAACCCAAGAAGTCATTGAAGAATGGGAATATCATGGCAATCACGGTTGTCACTACAACATATGTTGTTCTCGACACCAACCTGAACAAGTTGACATTGTAAGTAGCGCCACAGCATGGAACTTGCACTGCATGTTCAGAGTTGATGAATTTGCTGTCTGGCCATCGCTGGCTGCATCGAGCCTCCACAAACCCATATAATGGTTGGCAGAAAACCTGGTAAGCTCCAATAAGGTGGACGGCAATGCAGATGTTGGCGAAGTCAATAAGCCAAAAGGGTTCATAGAAACCAAAACCAGTTAGGAAATTTCCTGGAGCTTTGTTTCCAAAGGCTGCATAGCCAATGGTACCACATAGTATATAGAACAAGGTTGTGGTGGAAACTCCAGCTAGTGATGCTCTCTTCATTACCTTGCTTTCTGGAGGTGATGATCTCAGTGTGTCCTGTATTTCAATGAGAACGGTGGAATAAGCGTAGGCAAATGCAATATCTCCAATGGCTTGGAAGCTTTTCCATACTTTCTCTGATTCAGATACATCCACCCCAACTACCACCCCTGTTAGGCTTGTCTTTACATGGTGCCCCACACCTGCAACTTTGGCTATGGAGAGTCCAAGACCTATAGAAGCATAAGCAAAGGACATGACAGCAGCAAGAATTGATAGCCACGAGAGCTTGTGGAAGTTTGGTATTTGGCTAAGAATTATTTGAATCACTGCAAATATGATCATATATGGGTAGCTCTCAATTGAGCAGCTAGCTTCGTGGCCATTTTTGTGAAAACAGTTTGACCTCTGTACCGCCACCATACTAATTGATGCTGTTATTGTGTATCCAATGGTAACTCCGACAAGGTTAGCATATTGTGCAATTCCACAGAGTGTCACCTTCACACCTCCTAAGTGAGAGCGGACGACGTCCATGTAAGTATAGTTTCTCTCACCAGAAACAGGGCCCGGGGAACGATAACAGTCGGCAAGAAGCGTAGAAGTGAAGTAAGTTATGAAAGAAAAAGCGAAGAGAACAGCAGGACCAGCCACCCATCCTAATTGTGCTATTGCCCATGCTAGAGATAGCACTCCAGAACCAATAACAGCGGTAATAATATGTGCACTTGCAGTCAACAAAGTCCCTGTTCTTTTTCCGCGTCCATCATCATCAAAGTTTTCTTGAACGTCTCCACTTTCGAGTTCCGTCTGCACGTACATGATGTTCTTCTGAAACTCAGGTGCCATAATTCAAAGTGTTCTTTCAAGTTTATGTCTGTTAACAAGAGTCTTGATGCAGAATTTCTTACTCTTATGTGTGTACTCTATGTGTGTTGGTTTTTGGTGTAGTACTCATAATGCTTGCTATGCAACCCTTTATATAACATCACCTATAATCCTTTTCCTATTTGCTTAAGGATTAGAATTACTATTTGGGGTTGAAGTTTAATTCCAAAATAAACTTCATGGAATTTTTCCTATATGTAAAATAGCAAATCCCAATCAAATTGGGTACGAAGTCATCTTTAAATTCAAATGCTGGGGTAATCATATACGTGTGATGTTTTTATTCTGAAGTAACTTTAAAAAAAAAATGTTTGCAAAACTAATTAAAACGAAAAAATATATATTTGAAAGGCAAATTAGTCAAATCGCCAATTTTTCCTATTTGGTTAAGGATTAGAATTACTTGGGGTAGAAGTTTAATTTCCTAACATAAACTTCATAGAATTTTTCATATGGAAATAGCAAATCCCAATGTTAACGATTACCTTGGTTTTGCCGCCCTAGTCCAGGACTCTTGGGTTGATAATTGAAATTACTCTACTGCACTTTAATTACCTAAAAACGTCACTTGCTGGAATAAGCATTCCTTTGAAAATATTTTTGTTATAAAAATAAGTTCTTCTGCTCCAAAACATGGACCTTAATCATAAAATAGTTCTCATTATAATCTAAAAAGGACCTTCTGATAAATCTTCTGATAAATGGTTTTAATTTAATTCTAAAACATGAAGAAGAATTTGGAAACTCAAATCATGCGTTCATTGGATAACGGATGGAGACGCGAACACAATGTAGTAAACTTGTTAATAGTATTCACCCTCTGCTGCCTGAACTTATCAGTCCCACTCAATGTAGCTTACTACCAGGGTGTAGGGCTACTGATAATGCTGTCATAATACAAGAAGCTTTACACTTGCTATGAAAATCTAAACGAAAGCAGAGAGTAATGATTCTCAAAATAGATTTTAAAAGAGCATTTGATCGCCATTTATCCACTATTCACTTCAACGCCTTAATTTTTCTAGAATACTCATCCAATTAATCACGTCGTGTGTATCTCAGCTTCTTTTTCATTGTTACTTGTAAATGGTAAACCTGCTAGATTTTTCAAACTTCCTGAGGCATACGCCAAAGTGACCCCCTATTACCCTATCTACTTATTATGTGTATCTAAATATTATCACAATTAATTGAGGATAATGTAGCTTCCAAAACAATGAACGCCAATCAAATGAGCTCGAGTTGACCCTGCTATATCACATCTTCTTACTTATCATAAGTTGGAATGACTATTTGTGGAAAAAAAAAATTGAATGATCATACGAAAAAAGTTTACTTATTGGATGGGCATTCAATCTTCTTTAGCTAAAATTAATCTGTTGGAATTAAATGTTGGGTACAAACATTTATATATTCTTATTGACAATTGTTACTTCAATCACATAAATGAACCACAATAATAGTCTATCCTTCAGATGATATGACATGAACTAAGGTCCGTCGTTCTCCTTTTTTTTTTTTTTTGTAATTGTAAAAGAAGGTATTTCAACTCTTATTTTTTTTTTTTTCAATTTAACTTAAATAGATTTGTAAAAGAAGGTATTTCAACTCTGATTTTTTTTTTTTTTAAATTTAAATTAAATACTATTATTACTTACTAATATTTTCCAAATTTGATGTCTTCACCCATTTTTTGGATGAATTTTCTCAGTCGGTATATGGGAAGCTTTCCAAAAGGAATTGACGTCTAACTTAGATATACATTATGTATGATGTTTTATTGCGAAGGATACAAAACCAATTAAACGATGTAAGGCTAATTAGTAAAATCGCCATTTTTTCCTATGGGAAGTAGCAAATCCCAATCCAATTGGTTACATGCTTGAGTACATTGAGTAGCACAATTCCTTTTATTGACGTGCTTTGTTAATTATTCAATTACGACTAAGCTGTGTTGTCCTACTTAAAGTCCTAACCTTCAATATTTTAAATTTTTTAGATCAATAAGGTATTTCAACCACACTAAGTTGGCCACAATGACCCAAACTGTGTTAGCATGGTCATTTATGCTATTTTAATGACATTGCTATCCTTCCTTCCAAATTTCATCTTAATTCAAAAGTTTCTCTCTCATCATTCAATTTTACTTTGTCCCAATACATGGAGACTTCTCATAAATAATTAATGTTGATATTTTCCCTCTTTTTTGTTGAAATTCTTTTTTTTTTCCATCAAAAAACCAAATACCATGTTGAGAAAATTAAGTATTTTTCCAACAATAAAATTTCTTTTAACAACAATAAAATTGATAAATTTTCTATATTAGATAGATGTAACAAAATTTTAATTCTCAAAATTATTACTTTGAACACAATACACCAATTCTGATGAAATAAAAAAAAAATCATGTGCTTAATTCTGTTGTTATCTACCGTCAGACTGATGTATTAAAAAAAAATCATATTTCATAAATTTTCCTTTTACAACAAAAAAGATTTTACTTATAACTTACTATTATGGTAAAATTTTTCGTAAAATTACCTCGATCACTAAAGCAGCCAAAAAGTATCCGAACAAGTAATGTCATTTATAAAGCGGTTTGACTGTATATTTTTTAAAATTTAAATTATATCAAACAAAATGACAAAATTTATGTGTACACAATTATAAAACTTAAAAATATATCTATTGAAACTGTCGCCCGCTAGAGCATCATTACCTCCACACAGGCCTAGGATCGAGCTGAGTCCAAATGAATTAAGTTCAATCGAGCTTCTTACAATCAGAGTTGTCAAAAGGGCCTGACCCATCCCATTCAGGCTAAGCCCATGCAGGTTTTGAAATTTAACGGGCCAGATCAGGCTGGCTCACCATTTTAATGGGCCTTAAAACAACAGGCCCAACTCATCACTACGTGGGCTGCTAGCCTGGCCGGGCCAGCCCACATTTAAAAAAAAAAAATCATAATTCTTTTAGTAAAATAACAATCATAAGAAATAAAGTTGATGTTAATGAATTCAAATTTAAATCAACAAGAAGATGATATAAAATTATTAAATTATAGATGAAACACATAAATACAAAAATAAAATATTATATATAACATAGAAATGTATGACATGGATGAGAATTGAAAAGGAGTAAAATACACATTGCACGGGATAGGAGGGGGAAAATATAGTACCTCTCTATAACAACATCATCATGTAACAACACTTCTTTATAATATTTAAGTTTTTTAAGAACCGATTTTTTATGTTATATTTTACTCTACTTATCTATAACAACATTTTACCTATAACAACAATAATTATTTTGTTAAAAGTATGCTCTTTGTAAAATTAACCCCCCCTTTCTCGATAACAACTATCTTCTTTTTTGGTAATATAATAATTAATTATCTTTATAAAAATAGAATATCTATGATTACCAATATCAATTCAAGCGTTGTATCACCACTAAGAGATTGGAATCTGCGAAACAATTTACAATTATAAATTTCTTCCATCAGTGTTGAATAATTTTCAAGTAGTTTTAAAATGCGTGCCTTAAAACTTAAAATTTTATACATTTAGTTATGAATTTACTGAAATTGTATTAACTTTCTTAAATATTTAGTTAGTGAATATATGAAAAATATTATAAATATATAAAGTGGCACTCGGTAGAACAAGTAGTTGTTTGGTGCCACTGGCGCAGGCCTCAATGTTCCGCCCGCGATGCTTGAGATTGAATCCCATGGAGGCCACATTTTTATAACTGCTTTGTTTTCTACATTTAATTTGAGGATTACAGCACATTGGTCTTCTTTTCTTACTTTTCCTTATTTCTTCTCTCGTTTTCTATTTTGTTTCTTCTTTTCTTTCTTTTTCTTTATTTGCTGCTAATTGTTTTTTCCTTATGAGCTCTCCCTTAATTCTTGCTTCTGTTTTATAAAATATACTTTTTCTCTTATGTGATATTTTTTGCTTTTCGAAATTCAAAATTTTGATTTTGACTGTGTGTTTGAATATAGAATTTTTAAAATTTTTGAAATAAATTTGCATATTTGATAATTACATAAAGCGTACTATAAGTCACAATAAATAATATTGTTAAATATTTAAAAGGCATATGATAAAATTACGGTCAAAGAATAACTCGTTCGACTCTCGAAATCACAACATCACCTACAATGAGTACAGTTTCTTCGTCTGTATTAATTTTTTTATGCACTGCCAAAGTTTCTTTGGTTGCATTCAGGTTTTTTCCGTTTGGGTTCATGTTTTTTTCCTATTGATGTGATTGGTTGTTGATGTGTCCATTTGAATTCATGTCGGAATAGACGTATTGTAAAGTTTATAGGTGACATGTAAAGCCTTTTCATCTTCATTTGTTTGAAAACATGGTTCATATTTAGTTGCTCAATATATTTTGGGAATAGGAATGAGTCATTGTATTTATTAGTGTGTTTTGGAGGAAAATATTGCAAAATCAGATTAAGGATTATGGTAGTCTTTTCATTAAGTGTGGCCACATTTGGGCCAAATTTGTGTGGCCATTTAGCAGCGTCCGGCCATTTTAATGATAAAAATAACATTTTAAATCAATGTTGTCTTGGTAGCTTACTGCAATATTCAGCATCACAAGGGTGACTAAGGAAACCAAATAAAAATAGTTTCACCATTGCCACCTATCGATAGTTTTAGTTAAGTTTCTTGCGAAACAAATACGTGAATACCAAATATTGCCCGTGACCATTTATCTTTTGAAATGTGCAACGATTTTTTCACGAACTAGGGTGTTAATTACCTATTAAAATATTGCACATATCTACCCTAGATCCCAACATCATAATTTTATTTTTGTCTAGATTGCAGAGTAATGAGATTGTAACGCTCCAAGATTAGAAGTTTAAAAAAGAAACTCAAATTTGGCCTAGATTCATACTAGACGATCTAAATTTGAACGTCATTTAGGCTTTGGCAGAGCCCAACTTCGTACTTGGCTTCTAAATTTGAAAACATTAGGCCATAACGATTTTAACTTCAGACCAATATGTCTAAGTTGATTTTGAGTCGGCTAAACTTTAAAACTTTATAATTTTTCGTATTCTTTAAAGAGGGATTCAAAAATGGCAATTTGCACTTTGCCCTATTAGATTTCTTTAATTGGGCCTACATCAAGTGCTAGACATGTCAGGAAATGACGCATGGTGTCCCAACAAGTGTACGTCTTGAATTTTCATCCCGCCTAATAAAATCTTTAAAAGATGACCTTAACTTGAAAAATTTGTTGGAAAAAACTTTTGTTGCCCCTCAGGTATAAATTATAGTTTTTGCATGTTCACTGTCTTGAAATATCATTAACTTCTGTCTTGTAAGTAAAAGCTACAACTTATGCGTGACGGCAAAAGCTTTGCTTCAAATACATCCCTAAACATTGAAAATAGAAGAAGTTAAAATATGGCCTCACACTATCGATGGAAACACATCGCAACATAATTTGACATTTTTCAATTGTTTAGGATGTATTTAAAATAGAAAATAACATTGTCGATTTCAATGAGCGGATATGTTAAATTGGAGTCCATTGCATTTTGCACCCCTAACGTGTACCCTCTTTTGCGATTTTCACTCTATCCTATTTTTTTTTATGACTTGCACCCTAACCTCTTCAATTTCTTGCAAAACAATAAAAACACTCTTTTTATAAATTTAGCATGAGGTCAAAATAGGAATACAAATAAGAAATCATGAAAATAAAAAAAAGAAATGACATTATATTTAAAAAGAGTTGAAACAATTTTTTTTGCCTCCTTCCCCTTCCAAATCAATCTATCAGCCACCTAACTTTGCTAAACATTAAGCTAAGAACATTTGCCCATGCTTCACCCACATAGAAAACATCGAAAACACCTTGTTAGTTTCATCCCCTTTTCCTGAAAATAGAAAAAAGATCCAAGAACCACATTTTGATTTATTGTTTTGCATTTGCAGGTATTTTGCTTCTACTGTTGACAGCAGCAATTGATTTATTAAGACCTCTAGCGTGTGGTGATGGATCCAATTTCTTTACTCAACAAACCAATATGTATTTTTGTATGTGGCTCGGGCACTAGCATCTATACGGATTGTGGGTACACGTTTTACTATTGCACTTATGGGAAGCATCATGCAATGTTTTTTGATTGGTAGATATTCATCTTTTACTTGTGCTGGGCTTTAAGCACCTCGTTCATCGGCTATATGGTAGGACAATATCAGTTGCATGATGGCATTTTGGTATACCTTTGGCTTGTAACATCCTTGGCTTGGCAATTTTCCTTGCTGGCAAACGTTTGTATCTCTATACTCCATTGCCATGTTAATTGTTAAGGAACAAGGAGGCATAAAAAAAAAAGGGTGGTTTCCTTGGTGGAAAACGTTTCAGATTTCTTATTTGTATTCCTATTTTGCCCTCATGCTGAATTTATAAAAAGGGTGTTTTTATTGTTTTGCAAGAAATTGAAAAGGCCAGGGTGCAAGTCATAAAAAAAAATAGAATAGGGTGCAAATCGCAAAAGAGAGCACACGTTAGGGGTGCAAAATACAACGGACTCGTTAAATTGTTAATGAAGAACTTATATTTTTATATACCATAAATCACTAACCGTCAAACACATTTCTTTTTATCCTTTTCCATATATAAAGTAAACTGAGAGAGTGGTCTTTATATTATTATAAAAAAATAAGGTAAAGATCAATTCTGTCAAAATCAAACATATGTAAGTTTTATAAATCTCACTTTGGACTTTTAATCAACTGTGTTAGAGTGGCTTAAGCATAAAAATCTCCCACAAAAAATGTTACTAGCAAATAAGTTAAGCAGGAGAGGAATTTATAATAATATTACTATAGTGATGACCCTTTCTCGTTCTCTTTCTCTTTCCCTCACTAGTAACACAGAATGTCACCCAATTAAGATAATGATCTCCCAAGATCATTTTTTTTTTAAAAAAACAACAAAGTCACCCAACTTTTCTTATATTACATCAAAAGTCACTCAATTAATATTGACCAACAAAATATATACATATCATTTAATTTAATCCACATGAACTTCTTCTTTTTTCTCAGTCCACATGAAAATAAGACCCGACCAGACCCAAACCCATAACCCAAATTAACCTTATTAACTATTCTGTTGGACAGAATCACGATGAAAACTTTTTGCTCTCATAAAAAACTCAAAACTAGAAAACTACTGGTGTGTTGAAGTCAAAAACTATGAAATCTCAAAGAAAGAGATTCATCTCTTCCCCACAGCCACATGCATTTTATTTAATACAAAAATAGATCACTATGTTGACAGTGTTGCATGGAACCTCAGAAAAATTGGGGGTGCTCCTATTTTGATTAATTATTAGCGCTGCCAGTATATGATAGGAGTGTTTACGAGTCTGAAGGAAATGGCCAGACTTTATGAACTACATTTACTTAATGTAGTTAGAAAAAAGTATTATGGGCACGAGAGAAGGAAAGAAAAGACAAACGATTTTAATAAAATGATGGGTCAGTTTTTTTGCAAAAAAAAGTTAAACTCTATTTAATTAAGAGAGTATAAGATTAATAGGGTTAATTTGGGTTATGAGTTTGAATTGGGTCGTGTTTTATTGCCATTAGACTGGAAAAAAATTCATATAGACTAAATTAAAGGGAAAAGGGTAAAAAATGCCTCTATATTTAGGGAAAAGGGCTAAAAATATCCTCCGTTGCAAATTTGGGTAAAAACTACCCCTCCCGTTATTAAAGTTTTCAAATTTACCCCTATCTTAATGGAAATCCCCAAAATTACCCGATTTTATTTTTAAACATGCTCCATTTAAACCCGACCCAACTACATAAAAAACCTATATACGACCAACTTTTTCCCGAGTCCTACATCGCTAACCACTAGACACAAAAGCGGATAACTCATATGCATTTTTTATTTAGTTAGATTGGGTTTAAATGGAGCGGGTTTAATAATGAGATCAAATTATGTTGGGAGATTATATTTGAAAACTTTAATGATGGAAGACGTATTTCTGACCCAAATTTGTAAGAAAGGATATTTTTAGCCCTTTTTTCAAAGTACAAGGGCATTTTTGACCCTTTTTCCTAAATTAAATGTATGTCATAATTTGTTGGTCAAATATTAATTGAATGACTTTTGAATTATTAGTATAAGAAAAGTTGGGTGAAGCTGCTGTTTGGAAAAAAAAAAGAACGTAGACTTTGGGAGCACCCATAATTAGATGACTTATGTGGTGCTGCGTCCTCTTCTCCTGCACACCATTTTGCTTCCTACAATACACAGCTATGCGCTTTGAAATCTCCTTCATCACACTTGGATTTCTCTTCTTCATTCTCAGTACAAGCTGCAGCTTTCTTGGCTATAATCCTCTCATTTATTCTAATCATTCAATATGAGAAAACCCATCTCAATTTTGGTCTATTTTTCCCCCATTTTTTATTGATGGATTTCCGAAATTTCATGTTTTCACCCAATCTGGATGAACTTCCTCGGTTGTATTATGGGGTTTTTACTGGTTTTGGTTCTTTTTTTTTTTCCTTATTGTTTTACAGAGTTTCAATTGAGTTGAGTGGAGAGATGAAGAAAAAGAGACGTGAAAGAGCGGTTTGTTATTTCCTTTGTGTAAGTCTCCTTTACTTCATTTTGCTTATTGCTGCTAAGTTTGCTGGTAAAATGGGGGCATTAATCTTTTATCTTTCCATTTTTACCATGTTTTGACCGAGTGAAATTGGAGTAGATAACGGGACGTAGGTATGGTGTTGTTTGAATATTTTTAGCACAGTCCAAGTGTAAATTGACTTGGGAAAATGAAGCCATTTGCTTTTTGTTGGATTAAGGAAGTAAAATGTATTAGAATTCCAGCACCAAGGAGATGCTTGTAGACAAAATAAGTCCCCTATCTGAAGTTGTAGGGAGCATATGAAGTCCATCAAAGCGTCTGCATTATTAAAACAGGAGGATTCAAATTGTGATTAAACTCCACTAGAATGTTGGATGTGACTAAACCAGTAATCCTGCCAAAATTTGATCTTCATACCATTGCCCAATTCAAAATATAGATGTTGCCTTTGGTTTCTTCTCACAGGTTTCTGATATGCACCAACGATCATATTCACCTCCATATGATTTTAGGTCTATTCTTCTCAATCATCACATGATGGCATCTGTGGACCAGTGCAAGACATGGCCAAACCATCTCATATAACTTTAACTTTCAAAGCTTCTTAGATTATTAGTAGATGATTAAGGGTCAGTTACAGTCAAAGTAATTTAGATAGTTTGACTCTCATACGCTGAATCGCATCACATAAATTGAGACAGAGGGAGTAATAATTATGTGGTTTTGTGGATCTTGATTTCTAAATTATATTTTCCGTTTACAATGAAGCTACTGTAATCTAGCAGATCTGATTTTGGTCTAATTTTTTAGGCTGGTCATATGCATAATAGTACATATTTTCTTTTTGCTATTGTACACAATCAAGCTGAGGAATCAAATGTGTTATTTTTCTCCTTTCTTGGAAAAGGATATGTAGCAATGGAATTTATATAAAAAATAACTTTAGCCCACTGGAATAGCCTGATTCTTTTGTCATGTTTTCAAATTATATTTTCTGTTTACCTTTTGTAGATCCTATATTGCGCAAATGCCTTATTTCATTTCATGACAGAAAATGACTGTTCAATATCTCCTAAATTGCACGCTAGACTTGTAAAAGTTCAACGAATAGTCGAATGTAAGATTTTAGTGACTTTTGTAAGAGAAAATCGTAAGTTGAATAATCATTTGAGAACCTTTAAAATCTTTTTTCCCATCAAAACTCTCCGTATGAAACAACAAAGTGCTCCATCGGTAGGTTGACCACATATATAATCACAAAATGGAATTGGATCATAAAAGTAGCAGTAGGTTACCCAAAGAATACCAATGAATTCCAAAGTCAACAGAAAAAAGGCAGCTGGAAAAAAGAAAATAAAAACCTCCTAACTCCAGATTAACAATTAAGCAAAGATGAAAATATCTTATTCACATAGAATCAGAAAACAATCATAACCAAACAGAAACAGACCCCACGTAGAGACATATGCAGTGGTATTTTGCTAGAATGCAATCGCTTGTTGTCTAACATATAGCTAGCAAGATAATTGTGTTGGGAACAAAAACATTCATAATTGATTTTCTGGAGTTGTTGGTTCAAAGGTAGAAGTGAAAAAACATTTTCTTACTTATCATAAGTTGGAATGACCATTTGTCAAAAAAACATAAGTTTGATGATCATAGGAAAAAAGTTTACTTATTGGAAGGGCATTCCTTCCTGGCTAAAATTAATTTGTTGGAGTTGGATTTTGGATATGAACATTATATTATTCTTATTGACAATTGTAACTTCAATCACATAAATGAACCACAATAATAATCTATTTTTCAAATGATATGACATGAACTAAGCTCTACTTTTTCTGTAAAAGAAGTTTACTGTATTAAATTTGTAAGAATAACCTACAACCATTGCACTTGGTATTGAAAAATTACATATTTAATTTGAACAGGTCTGGAAGTTATTGTTGAGTTGAGAAAGGCTTGTAATGCTTGACATCAGTGGCAAGACCCTTGATAGATCCAGCGGCTGCAACAAGTGATACGATGAGACAAGTCCAGCTCAGTATTTTCAGCCATACCCATTTGAAAGAATACTTTGGTATCTTTCTCTGGGAAATGTGCATCTCTATTGGGAAGTAGACGGTTAATGGATAGAACGATGCTGCCCCGATCAAACCCAAGAAGTCATTGAAGAATGGGAATATCATGGCAATCACGGTTGTCACTATAACATATGTTGTTCTCCACACCAACCTGAACAAGTTGATGCTGTAAGTAGCGCCACAGCATGGAACTTGCACAGCGTGTTCAGAGTTGATGAATTTGCTGTCTGGCCATCGCTGGCTGCATCGAGCCTCCACAAACCCATATAATGGTTGGCAGAAAACCTGGTAAGCTCCGATAAGGTGGACAGCAATGCAGACATTGGCGAAGTCAATAAGCCAAAAGGGTTCATAGAAACCAAAACCAGTTAGGAAATTTCCTGGAGCTTTGTTTCCAAAGGCTGCATAGCCAATGGTACCACATAGTATATAGAACAAGGTTGTGGTGGAAACTCCAGCTAGTGATGCTCTCTTCATTACCTTGTTTTCTGGAGGTGATGATCTCAGTGTGTCCTGTATTTCAATGAGAACGGTGGAATAAGCATAGGCAAATGCAATATCTCCAATGGCTTGGAAGCTTTTCCATACTTTCTCTGATTCAGATACATCCACCCCAACTACCACCCCTGTTAGGCTTGTCTTTACATGGTGCCTCACACCTGCAACTTTGGCTATGGAGAGTCCAAGACCTATAGAAGCATAAGCAAAAGACATTACAGCAGCAAGAATTGATAGCCACGAGAGCTTGTGGAAGTTTGGTATTTGGCTAAGAATTATTTGAATCACTGCAAATACGATCATATATGGGTAGCTCTCAATTGAGCAGCTAGCTTCGTGGCCATTTTTGTGAAAACAATTTGACCTCTGTACCGCCACCATACTAATAGATGCTGTTATTGTGTATCCAATGGTAACTCCGACAATGTTAGCATATTGTGCGAGTCCACACAATGTCACCTTCACACCTCCTAAGTGAGAGCGGACAACGTCCATGTAAGTATAGTTTCTCTCGCCAGAAACAGGTCCTGGAGATCGGTAACAGTCGACAAGAAGTGTAGAAGTGAAGTAAGTTATGAAAGAAAAAGCAAAGAGAACAGCAGGACCAGCCACCCATCCTAATTGTGCTATTGCCCATGCTAGAGATAGCACTCCAGAACCAATCACAGCAGTAATAATATGTGCACTTGCAGTCAACAAAGTCCCTGTTCTTTTTTCGCGTCCATCATCATCAAAGTTTTCTTGAACGTCTCCGCTTTCAAGCTCCATTGGCACGGACATGGTGTTCTTCTGAAACTCAAGTGCCATAATTCAAAGTGTTCTATCAAGTGTGTGTCTGGTAATGAGAGTTTTAGTAATTCAGAATTTCTTAGTCTGTGTTTTGGTTTGATGTAGTATGCAACCCTTTATGTAACATCACCTATAATCCTTTTCCTATTTGATCAAGGATTAGAATTACTAATTGAGGTAGAAGTTTAATTCCTAAAATAAACTTCATGGAATTTTTCCTATATGGAAAATAGCAAATCCCAATCAAATTGGGTATGCAGTCATTGATTAAAATTGTGTTCGTGGAAATATGGGAGCTTGGCAAAAGGAATCGACATCTAACTTATATATATACTCCTTGTATATACTATGAATTCTCTATGATTTTGTTTCTTTTTTATGTAATCATCTTTTACTTCAAATGATGGGTAATCATATACGTATGATGTTTGCTTGTGAAGGAACTTTAAAAAATGTTTACATAACTAATTAAACGAAAAATATATTTGAGAGGCAAATTAGTCAAATCGCCAATTTTTTCTATTTGGTAAAGGATTAGAATTACTTGGGGTAGAAGTTTAGTTTCCTAACATAAACTTGATGGAATTTTTCATTGATTTCCTTGAGTAGCACAAGTCCTTTTATGGACGTGCTTTGTTAACCATTACCCTGGTTTTGCCGCCCCTTAATAATCGAAATTATTCTACTGCACTTAATTGCCTATAAACGTCACTTACTGGAATAAGCATTCTTTTGAAAATATTTTTTGTTAACATAAGTACTTCTGGCACGTTTACTTGGCCTACAAATTATGGACCCCAATCATAAAACTAGTTTTCATTATATGTAATCTGAAAAAAAACCTTCTCATAATTGATTTTAATTTAGTTCTATAACGTGAAGAAGATTTGGAAACTCAAATCATGCGTTCAATAGCTAATGGATGGAGACGCGAACACAAAAATTTTCACTTATCCACCATTCAATGTCGTCATCGTAGCCGTATCCTAAGCCTTCATGACCTAGTAAAAACTGTTTTTTTTTTGTCTGGACAATATTTGAAATATTATTATTACCCACCTTGACGAACTCTACTCTACTTAACTTGTATCTTGTCCAATACATACTCCTACAACGTTCCTTTACTGTCTCACCTTAGAAGATTAAGTTACCATTATTAAGCCGCTGACAAATATAGTCAAATACTGAGGTTTATAACACCATTATGTTGTTCAAGCCTCTAAAAGCTCTTGAACCGGATGGCTTACACCCTATTTTCTTTCAAAAACACTACAATAATGCAATTTTATCATAAAACTTTTACTAATTCTAAAATTCTCGAGGACATCAATACTACATATATCTCTTTAATTCCTAAGGTTAAGAGCCCTGGAATTTTACTCAATACATACCTATAAGCAGTTGTAACACTATATATAAGACCATTACCAAGATTGTAGTTAATCGTATCCGCCCTCTGCTACCTCAACTTACCAGCCCCACTCAATGTAGCTTCCTGCCAGAATGTAGGGCTACTGATAACGTTGTCATAGTACAAGAAGTTTTATAGTCACTATTAAAATCTAAACGAATGCACGAACTAATAATTCTCAAAATAGATTTTTAAAAGGCCTTTGATCGCCTTGACGGGTCCTTTATCCACTATTCACTTCAACGCCTTAATTTTCCTAGAATAGTCATCCAATTAATCATGTTGTGTGTATCTGTACTTCTTTTTTCCCCTGTACTTGTAAATGGTAAACGTATTAATTTTTTTCAATCTTCTTGAGGCATACGCCAAAGTGACCCCCTATTGCCCTATCTATTTATTATGTGTATGGAATCAATATCACAATTAATTGATGACAATGTCGCTACCTAATAATACACCGATCAATTTAGCTCGAGTTGGCCCTACTATATCAAATCTTCTTACTTATCATAAGTTGGAATGACCATTTGTGAAATAAAACATAATTTGGATGATCATACGAAAATGTTTACTTATTGAAAGGGCATCCAATTTTCTTAGCTAAAATTAATTTGTTGGAGTTATATGTTGAGTACAAACAAACATTATATTATTTCTTATTGACAATTGTTACTTCAATCACATAAATGAACCACAATAATAGTCTATCTTTCAGATGATATGATATGAACTAAGGTGCGCTTCTTTTTTTTTTTTCTTTTTCTTTTTGGTAAAAGAAAGTATTTCAGTTCATAAATGTTTTTTTTCTTCAATTTAACTTGAATACTATTATTTTTTACAAATATTTCCCAAATTCATGTCCAAAAACCTACTTAATTGTTTTTAATACTTAAAAAAATTTAACTTTAAATTTCTTATTTTATTATTAATGATATATTTTTATAGCCACATGGATATAGTAAAATGTAAACTCACATAATTTAAGCTCACTTATAGAACGAGCAAGAGTAAAAAACAAAAGTGCTTTGTCTTATATATGCTTTTTGTTAATTTATCGGCTCATAAAAGCGTTCAATATTATTTTTATCTTAAATATAACCCTAAATAATTAAAAAGATTAAAATGTGTCCTCAAACTAATGATGGAAGCAACATTGAGGAATATTTGGGGGAGAAATGACTTTTTAATCCTTTACATTTTTTTTTTTTTTTAAATTTTATGACAAAAGAGATTTTCATTTTTTACACATAAGAAATTTGAGAAAGTCATTTTAATCTATTCAAATTATAAGAGGGCAGGAGATCTTCTTAATATTTGGGAGGAAATGAGATCTCTTGGCCTTTTATAATTTAAATAAAAGAAAATATTTTTTTCAAATATCTTATGTATTTTTTTTTATGTATAAAATATAAAAATTACTTGTAAAAGAGTCGTAAAATTAAAAAAATTGTGTAAAAGGCCAAAAGTCCTTTCTCCCTGCTAGCCTTACCTGTTTAAAAAGAATATTTAGAACTTTTCAAAACATGCTCAAATTTAAATGTTTTTGCAAAATACCCAAACAAATGTTAAGAGAGGAGGAATTTAAACATAGATTTTATAAAAACATAATACATAAACGAGCACTTAAACTTGGTCTCATTTGTCCTTATATATGCTTTTTGTTAATTTACATAAACACAAATCTTGCTCATAAATAAATTTTAGTGTTCAATATTATTTTTATCTTAAATATATCCCTAAATAATTAAAAAGATTTTGGAAAATATGTCCTCAAACCAATATACCCCTGGAAATTATCCGCCAAAATAACCCTGAAAATATTATTTAAACCCGCTCCTATCATTTAAACCCGAGAAATGACTTTTTATTCCCCATTCTCTCAAGCTTACAAAGTTTATTTTAGTTTTATTTATCCTTTTACGGGAGAAAGAATTTTTATTTTTGCGATAATTTTCATTTATATTTGAAAACTTTAAATTTGAAAAAGTTCAAGATATTTTTCTATTCAAATTATAAGAGGATAAGAGATCTCCTTTATATTTTATATAAGTTGACGTGTCTATTTATGCACACCCACCTTTCCCCGATTCTACCATAGAAACGATAATAACTCCCCCGGTGACCCAAAATATTTTTCAAAATCTCTTAAATCTCGCTTTTTTCATTGCCTTCTCCCGCCTTATGTGTAAAAAATAAAAATGCGGTACTTATCGTGAGTAAAGATGAGCCCCGGATGCGAAGGCGTCCGGGGTGATCGTAAAATTAAAATTTTTTCTTCCTTTTCTTTTGCCGCATTTCACTCAAAGGGTTGAAGGAATAGGCCAAAAAGTCATTTCTCCCGATGAGGGAACCACAGGAGAGCCTTACCGGTTTAAAAAGAATATTTAGAACTTTTCAAAACACGCTCAAAGTTAAATGTTTTTGCAAAATACCCAAACAAATGTTAAGAGGAGAGGAATTTAAACAAAGATTTTATAAAATGATGTCCCTTTTCCTTTCTCTTTCTCTTTCCCCGTCTTCCTACAATAAACAGCTATGCACTTTAAATCTCAGCACAAGTTGCAGCAAAGTTCCAGTTTTCTTGGTCTATAATCCTCTCAGGTTAGTTGATTGTCATTTATTATGTGAAACCCATTTCAAATTTGGTCTATTTTCCCCCTTTCTTTGATGGTCTTTTCCCAATCTTGTTTTTTTTTTTTGGGGTTCTCCAAAGTTGATGTCTTTCCCCCCAAAAACTGGTTTTCCCCAGTTTATCATCTTTTCCCTTCAATTTTGGTGTTTTTTCTTTTCACTGGTTTGTTTTCATTTTGTTTTACAGAGTTTCAATTGATTGGAGTGAGAAATAGATGAAGAGGAAGAGACGTGGAGGAGCTGTTTGTAAAGCTTCTGCTGCTCTGTAAGTCTCCTTTGCTTCATTGTGCCTACTGGAGTTGGTGCTAAGTTTGCTAGTAAAATGGGGCATCTAAAGTCTTGATTTTTCCTTTTCATTTTGACCAAGCGATATTGGGAGGTATAAAGCTAGTAAGCTACTCATACTGGTGTTGTTTCAAGTTATTTAGTACAGTGGAACTCTAGATTGACTTAGGAAAATAAATCCTATTTTTTTTTTTTTTGGGATAAAGTAAATATTAGAGATGCTTGCGGACAACATAAATATACAAACAAAAAAGCCCCAAAAAGTTGTAGGGAGCATATGAAGTCCATCAAAGCATTTTCAGTATTCAAACTACACCAGACATCAAGATGTAAACTATGATCTAACGAAAGAAACTCCATTAGAACACCTCCAGTTACATTCACTCCGTAAGGGCCACAAAATGCGTTATGGGATGTAACAAAGCTTTTCGCTAAGAGTTCTGAGGCTTTTTTCCTGTTCAATTACAATATGTATATATCTAAGGGATTCGGCATTACCATTGGATCCCAGGTAAATTTACAAAGTCAGTAATTACCTCACAGTGTAGGAAAAGGAGATTCTGTCTTACATATCCTTCTCTCACATTTTATCACCTTTTGCACAAAACCGTTTCTCTCTTCCTCAGGTTATCATGAGTGACAAATGTTACCAGTCTCAAAAAAAAAAAAGGTTATCATGAGTGACACATGCTTCATTTTGTGCTGTCCAATTAAAATAAGAGACTTCTAGAGGAACCTTAGTTTTTCAGATTAATTGCCATGGACGAATTCCAAGATTCGTTCCTCCGTTTATGATAACCACCTGTATAAAGTAAACCTCTTTTGCGTGTCACTGAGTTTTCCTTTTCAGTAATCCAAGTTTCTCAACTCATTCGTCAACAAAGAGATAAACCTCTCCAATTTCCAATCTCGACTCTCTAATTGATGGGATACTCCACCTATTATTTCCTCTACAGTAGGCTATTGTACATTAGGACGTGATCTGAAGCTGAATAAGTTTTGAAAGTCTTCCTTGCAAGGGATGTGACTAGAAGTAGTAATCCTACCAAAATTTTTTCTTCATACAATTTCCCTATTCAAAATATAGATGTTGCCTCTGGATTCTTCTCACAGGTTTCTGATATGCACCAGTGATCATGTAGATAATATTTCTCCTCTTACCCCCTTCAATCATCAAATGCTAGAACATGTCTAGCAGAGCAGGACATGGCCAAACTATCTCATACAACTTTCTCTCGTTTTATCCTCCATGTGTGCAACTTGCACTTTCAAAGCTTTCAGATTACTTGATGATTAAGGGTACTTACAAGCTTATGTACAAGCTTGATCTTCTAAGAGCTAAGGTGTATAAGGAAACCAGGTTGCTGGTTGCACCACTTTATTAGAAGCATCAACCAGGAGAGATCATGCTTTGTTTGCCAAACACACTTTCGTTAAGGCAACTGAAAAAAAAGAAAATCTAACGCCAGATTAACAATAAAGCAATGATGAAAATATTTTATTCAGAGAGAATCAGAAAACAATCATAACCAAACAGTCAAAGATAACACAGCCTTCACCAAACAGAAAACAGAGCCCACATAAAGAGATGTACAGTGGTATTTTGCTAAAAACAATCGCTTGCTGTCTAACATATAACTGTCAAGATAATTGTGTGTGGAAACAAAAATATTCATAATTGATTTGCTGGAGTTGTTGGTTCAAAGGTAGAGAAAAACATTTTCTTACTTATCATAACTTGGGATGGCCATATGTGAAAAAAAAAATCATAAGTTTAATGATCATAATGAAAAAAATTACTTACTAGAAGGACATTCAATCTTCTTAGATAAAATTAATTTGTTGTAGTTAAATATTGGGTTCAAACATTATATTATTCTTATTGACAATTGTTACTTCAAGCGCATACCACATTAATAATAATCTATCTTTCAAATGATATGACATGAACCAAGCTGCATTCTACTTTTTCTGTAAAAGAAGTTTACTGTATTAAATTTGTAAGAATAACCTACAGCCACTACTCTTGGTATTGAAAAAATTACATAGTTAATTTGAACAGGTCTGGAAGTTATTGTTGAGTTGAGAAAGGCTTGTAATGCTTGACATCAGTGGCAAGACCCTTGATAGATCCAGCGGCTGCAACAAGTGATACGATGAGACAAGTCCAGCTCAGTATTTTCAGCCATACCCATTTGAAAGAATACTTTGGTATCTTTCTCTGGGAAATGTGCATCTCTATTGGGAAGTAAACGGTTAATGGATAGAACGATGCTGCCCCGATCAAACCCAAGAAGTCATTGAAGAATGGGAATATCATGGCAATCACGGTTGTCACTACAACGTATGTTGTTCTCCATACCAACCTGAACAAGTTGATGCTGTAAGTAGCACCACAGCTTGGAACTTGCACAGCGTGTTCAGAGTTGATGAATTTGCTGTCTGGCCATCGCTGGCTGCATCGAGCCTCCACAAACCCATATAATGGTTGGCAGAAAACCTGGTAAGCTCCGATAAGGTGGACGTCAATGCAGACATTGGCGAAGTCAATAAGCCAAAAGGGTTCATAGAAACCAAAACCAGTTAGGAAATTTCCTGGAGCTTTGTTTCCAAAGGCTGCATAGCCAATGGTACCACATAGTATATAGAACAAGGTTGTGGTGAAAACTCCAGCTAGTGATGCTCTCTTCATTACCTTGCTTTCTGGAGGTGATGATCTCAGTGTGTCCTGTATTTCAATGAGAACGGTGGAATAAGCATAGGCAAATGCAATATCTCCAATGGCTTGGAAGCTTTTCCATACTTTCTCTGATTCAGATACATCCACCCCAACTACCACCCCTGTTAGGCTTGTCTTTACATGGTGCCCCACACCTGTAACTTTGGCTATGGATAGTCCAAGACCTATAGAAGCATAAGCAAAAGACATGACAGCAGCAAGAATTGATAGCCACGAGAGCTTGTGGAAGTTTGGTATTTGGCTAAGAATTATTTGAATCACTGCAAATATGATCATATATGGGTAGCTCTCAATTGAGCAGCTAGCTTCGTGGCCATTTTTGTGAAAACAATTTGACCTCTGTACCGCCACCATGCTAATAGATGCTGTTATTGTGTATCCAATGGTAACTCCGACAATGTTAGCATATTGTGCGAGTCCACACAATGTCACCTTCGCACCTCCTAAGTGAGAGCGGACAACGTCCATGTAAGTATAGTTTCTCTCGCCAGAATCAGGTCCTGGAGAACGGTAACAGTCGGCAAGAAGTGTAGAAGTGAAGTAAGTGATGAAAGAAAAAGCAAAGAGAACAACAGGACCAACCACCCATCCTAATTGAGCTATTGCCCATGCTAGAGATAGCACTCCAGAACCAATCACAGCAGTAATAATATGTGCACTCGCAGTCAACAATGTCCCTGTTCTTTTTTCGCGTCCATCATCATCAAAGTTTTCTTGAACGTCTCCACTTTCGAGCTCCATTGGCAAGGATACGGTGTTCTTCTGAAACTCGGGTGCCATAATTCAAAGTGTTCTTTCAAGTGTGTGTCTGGTAGTGATAGTTTTAGTAATTCAGAATTTCTTAGTCTGTGTGTATTGTTTAGGTGTAGTACTCATAATACTTGCTATGAACTCTTTATATAACATCACATATAAACCTTTTCCTCTTTGGTTAAGGATTAGAATTACTAATTGGGGTAGAAGTTTAATTCCCATAATAAACTTCATGGAATTTTTCCTATGGAAAATAGCAAATCCCATTCCAATTGGGTATATGTTTGATTACCGTGAGTGAGTCCTTTTATGGACGTGCTTAGCCCCATTAGATTTCTCTAATTGGGCCTTCAGCAAGCCCTAGACAAATTATATACGTTTTAGGAATTTTTCAGAATAATAACTACCTTATTTTTTTATTTAATTTTTGTAGCTTTATTTTTCCAAAATTACATTTCATAACTAATCCAAAAGAATTTTGAAATACATGTACCTCTTTTATTCTCCCTCACTACATTTATCATCTTCTCATGGACCCTAAAAAAATTCTCTCTCCTCTTTCCCTTTCCCTTTCCCCCTCACGCTGCCGCCTCGGCTCCGACATAGACAATGCCGTAAAAAATTCTCTCTCCTATTATGTAGGTTTTAAGTAATGCAATTGGACCACCGATCTAGTTGATTTCAATTCCCTACTTTTCTTGGAGTTATTACCAACATACGTAAATGCGACTCAAATATGTTGGAACAAATATAATATGTTCTTTTCAAGTAAGTATGGCATGCAACATATAGAAAAGTAAAACAAATTTAGTGAATAACCTTTTTGTCCTTGTAATTTTGAACTTCTTCCAGTTGGTTGAATAAATTTTTCCCTTTCGACTAAAAAAAATGTTGAACTTCAAGTTTGGAATTTTTAAAAGTTTGAATGAGTAATTTGGAGAGAGAAACGTGTATCTTAAATTTTGATTTAATTTGACTTACTTCATTCCATAAATACTATTGCACCTACCTATTTCTCTATATTTCATATCCGAGAGAAATATAGAAAAAGTTTAAAGAAGCTCATGACATGAAAAACAATACTACAGACTCCTATAGAAAAGTAAAACAAATTTAGTGAATAACAATTTTGAACGGGTTGAATAAATTTTTCCCTTTCGACTAAAAAAAAATGTAAAATCAACAAATGTTATATATTAACATTGATCGTGGACAACATGTTATTTTAACATTGATCGTACCACTAGTTAAACTTTGTAATTATAACATCCTCCTCCATCTTCATCCGTGGAGTAAAACCACTTGTTATTCTAACATTTATATGATAATGCTATTTAAACTTTATAATTATAAAATTCACTTATCTTCATCCGTAAGGATAAAAATATCTCAGATTTATTCGTAATCTTTTGTCAAGAACAAAAGAAAAAGAAAGCAGGCCAATTCTTTTTGTTTTTTTCCACATGAATAATCTCACTAATTGAATGCGTGGCTGCTATTTCCCATGTTGGATCTATCATGGGATCAAATGCCACGTGACTGCTTTCCCATCCTAAAGTTACCTCACACGTGCAAGTTGCAACCATGCATCAGTTGATGCGTTTTTTTTTTTTCTTTCTTTTCTTTTCTTTTCCTTAAAAATTTCAATATTATATTCTTAATGGCATGCTTTTATACCTCAAAGATATATTGAAACTAGTGAATTGATCCGCGCTTCATGCAGTGTTGCTTCCAAACGCACACACCAGTGTATGCGGTCGTACAAATAATATAGGATTTTTAAGTTCAGATATCGTACTCACAGAGATTTAGATTTTATACTGTTCAACTAATTCAAATTTTATTATAACTATTCAAAAAGGTGACAATCAAAGTGTTTGTTGTGATTAAACTAAAATTGAAAGTAAACAATTGAGTATGAGTGTTCTTTGTAATTGAGAAACTTGTGACGAAGACTGTAAGGTTTATCAGATGAGAAAAAGTTTCAGGGTCATCGCTTTCGACAATCCAGTTGATCTTTTAACAATTTTACCTATCTTATTTCCTGGGTTACTAGTTGACGGGTTAATTGTAACTTTATGATATTCTCTCAAACTACTCACAAGCCTGTAAATGCTAGTATAACGCTTATATCTCTATGATCGCCAGAGGTAACAAGAACACATTTATTTCTCCGTAACCAACTAAGTAGGGCTAAAGCGTATATCTCTATCCTCAGCAGCGAAACGATGAAATCGAACAAATACTATTTATTCTTATTACGTACGTGAATTCCCTCTTTCAAATCCAACTCACGCACCATAAATAGTGTCTAATTAGTGATCAAGTAATTAAATAATTAAGCACAAAAATAAATAAGCAACCCAAAATATGGAAATTTAATTAATAGAAATTGCCGTCAAACCAATTATCATGTCTTTCGCCACAATACTAGAATTAAAGAGTTTATCTCCACATAGACATGGAGGAAAAATAACAAATCATCAGAATAAAAATGTAAAAACTAGTACTACAGAAAAAAAAAAAAAAAAAAAAAGGTAAGAACTTCACGGTCTTGGCGACGACTCCAAAATTCTCCTGCGGTTGAAAATCGGTGGCGCGACGCATAAAGATGCCAACGTTTTTGGGTCTCTTCTTGTTTTCACCGCTACCATGCTGCCAGGTAAGACTTCAACTTAAACCTTAATTCATTACTTTCCCTCAATCATTCAAATGTAATAATCATTATGTCCATTTTGCTGCTTCCCTTGTTACAATTCAAATGTTACACTTCATCTCATGCCACGTAGACAAACATCTTGAGTCCTCCATTTTTTTTTATTTCATGTGCTGCTCCAATTTTCTTTTTGCCCGATATTTGCTTCAAAATTTCTTTATTTACACACCGTTTTATTTTACATGGTAAAAATATAATATTAGCACAAACCATTATAATTAATACTCAAACAAAGATTAAAAGTACTAGAATGTGAGACAATAATGGCTAAATATATGCATTTTAGCCTAACATCACGCGGTTACAAAATAAAAAAACAGAAATAAATTAAAAAGAGAATGATTTCTTTCATTTTTTTTATGGGATATCATCCGGTTAGTATAATGCATTTCTATTGACAAAAACGGAGGGAATGGTCCACTATTTATGAATTGTTGACATGGAAAAGAAAATTAAAAGTTTGATAGATGTAAGTCCCAAGATAAAAACAATAATAAAGTCCATTGCAATTTTACATCCACGAAGATGCTTTAGCCAATCACAAAAATTCAAACAGGAGGCAATCAAAATTTATTTGTAGATGCTTCTCACATATTATTGACGCGGATAATGAATATTCTCCCATTTCCTTTTCAATATTTTTGCTAATCTAGCTAGGACTTTAAGAGCCCGTTTGGATTGGCTTTTTTATAAATTCTTTAAAAATTTGTTTTTAACTTTTTTGAGTGTTTGGGTAGGCCGAAATTAAAGTTATTTTGTGCGTAAAATAAGCCTAAAAAAAAATAATTGGGTCCGTTTGGTTTTATCTTATAAAGCGAACATAAAAAAAAAAAAAAAAAGTTAGCCCTCAACTTTTTTTTTTGGCTTATATGTTCAAGCTTCCGCTTATAAGTTGCTTATATTTTAAGCTCATCCAAACAGGCTCTAAGTCATTTTTAGGAAGAAAATAAAAATATATTTTTTTATTATTTGGATACAACTTTAGAAGAATTTTGCTAAATATTACTCCTATATTTTTAGATATATTTAATTCTAGTATAAGAAGTTATTTAACTTGTCTTATTTTGTAGCTAGTTGCTTCTTCTTTTTTCATTTAGAGAAAAAATTTAAAAAGGGAGAAAGACGGGGAAAAAAAAGTTGCCATATCACACACTTGAATCGTGATGGTTTGGATACCAAGCTCCTACAATAATGTGTCATTAATTTCTTTACTTTCTCATTTCGTCTTTGTTGTGGCCTTTTTTATTCTATCTTCTTATCTTTTCTCCTTCTTCTTTCTTTCCTTTCTCTGTGACGTATATTATTATTTTCTAATTGCAGTTCCTTACCTCAGCGTCTTCCTTTCATCTCTCATCCAAATTCACTAAAGAAATTCTCACAATTTTAACTACACTGTCAACTGTACGAAAAGTGAATTCAACTTCTAAGACAAATACTGCTACAATAACAACAAATTTAGTGTAATATCCAGAGAGGGATTCAAAATTTGGAGGTTACGGGTGCCGTACCATTTGTTTTAAATATATATCTGTTGATAAAAAATTTACCCTATTTTCGACCTTGTAAGACAAAGTTACTATTTACAAGGTCGAAAATAGGGTAAATTTGTTATCAACACATATATAATTTGTCAATTTATAAAGACAAATGGATCGAACAAAAAATGAAATAATTATGATACTTTGGCGCAACGGAAAAAACTTTGAACAATATTAGTAATTGCATAAAATATTTATACATCACTCATTTATAATTGCACTCGATGAGTTATTATATTCTAAAAACACTCAATGATGGCATAATTATTTAAAAAGACCGAATAATTTCACATACATAATTTCAATAACAGAGACGAAGTCTCATGTGAAAGTCTCGACTCACAACAATAGAAAACCTAAAAAAAAGCCAAAGAAATCAAATGAGATTTCAATATAGTTTTCATGTCGTCCTTTGTTGCAACATGCATTTTTTTTTGTAAATTAAAATTTTCAACAGGATTTAAATCATTTCATTAAGAGTAAAAGGAGAATTTAAAAGTTAAGTTATTTCTAATTATAGAAAGGTGACATTCCTTTTAGATAAAATAAAAAAAGAAAGTGTGTCACATAAATTGAGATGGAAAAACTAATATTTAATGCTTAAAATAAAAAAGAAGAAAAAAAAAAGTCAGCAAAAATTAAAACGAAAAAATATAAAAAAAAATTCAAGTTAAAAACTTCAACTTGGCATCAGATATGTGTAATGAAAATAAATATAGTAATGTGAAAGGTCTTGTGGCCCAATGGATAAGGCGTTTGAATTTTAATAATGAGACACGTTGTGTGTTCGAGTTTGGGCGTGATTTCTCTTTTTGCAAAAGAAAATAAAAACGTAGCATAAAAAGGTGGGTTCGAATTCGCGTCCACAAAGCCTCTTCACCCCGGCACCAAAGGATTCGAATTTGCGTCCCCATAGTGAATATCACAAGTGTAGTAAAAACTTGACTCTTCACCACTGGCACCATGCCCTTCGTTCTTATTTGGTTTGGGGGTGGCAAGTTTAATATTTTAAGAATATCTTATACATATTATAGGTATATACACTTTTAATTATTAATTTAATTTTGAATTTCAATCGAGGTGTCCGGGGTAAAAAGTAAAAATCCTACTATCTCTTTTCATTTACATTGCCGTTGACATCCCCACCATAGTACATAGATCCATCCCTGGTAATATCACAAGTGTAGTCCGGGGAAAGATAAATTGTGTACATAGACCTTACCCCAAATTTTGAGAGGGTGGAGAGATTGTTTCGATAAAACCCTCAGCTCAAAGCAAATACTACGATAGTGAAATAGAAAAAAAAAAAAAAAAAAGATCTTTTTACCAGAATCTCCATGCTTAAATTCATATCTGCCAAAATTTGAAGTTAAAAGAAAATAAAATAAAAGTAACAGAGAAAGATGAAATCAAACACCAAGCAAGCATGTAGAATTAAGCTACAATTATTTCATAGTAGTTAAATAAAACTAAGGCAAAAAATGATTATATCTCAATTAAATGAATAATAAATTGAAGAAAGTAAAACTAATAGATAAATAAATACTAAAAAGGGAAAGTATAAAAAAGGAACCGCTTTCGTTTTGAATCTGGCTACCAAGGCCTAGAAAAGTTAGATGTAATAATTAATATCAAGCGAAGAAACCAAAATATCTAATTTCTGACCTTTTTAAAATACACTGCGGAACCAATCTTCTTAGCCCCCGTTTGGCAATAAAAATTATTCACTTTATTCCGGAATTTTTTTTCACTTTTTTCCGGAATCACCGTTTGGCCATGAAAATTCCGAATACAATTTAAAGTTGTATTCCGGAATACCAAAAACTCGAAAAATTTGTTTTTAAAAAAAAAAATTCACTTTTTTTATAACTACATTTCACCAAAAACTACAATTTCAAAAATTATGGCCAAACACAACTCCAACTCTAAAATTCCAAAAAAAAAAGTGATTTTTTTTTATATCTATGGACAAACGGGGCCTTAAGGTGTGATGATCATCCATAAAACTTCATTCCCTTCATTTTTACTTCCTTGTAGAGAGCAATCTTTTCCTTATCTTTCCCTCCCTTTCCTGAAAGCTCCAACCCTTCATAATTTTACCCTTCACAATCATAGAGTTACCTTCCTCTCTGCTTCACATATATATTTAACAGATCAATCATATTTAATTCACAATGAAATAGGATGGGAAAAAGGAAAACTGTTGAGGCTTTTGATCTTTCAATTAGAAAGAGCACGATTATCCCTTAATTAAAATGAAAACTGTTGTTGTCCACTAAGAAGTTCTGGTAATTAAAATTTGGAGGTTTTCGAAAAATTAAAGGGAAAAGTGGGGTATTAATTATTGTGTCATTTAATGTTATTACAAAGACACATAAAATTAGTAGGAAAAACAAAAAAAATAATAAAGAAAAGTCAAAAAAAGGAGAAAAAAAATAAATATGAATAGAGGCCATAGAGAGGTTCTACATCACCTTATTTATTTCTAGCTTTATACTCCTTTAGAGGTAAGGTATAAGGTAAGGCCTGCAAGTTCGTTCCTTGAAGTATTTGTTTCAATTTATGTGAACCCATTTGACTGAGCACGACATTTAAGAAAGTGTGAAGACTTTTGAAACTTATAGTTCAAAATAAGTCTTAAATATTTGTGTGGCTGTAAATAATTTCATAAAGTGAATTTGTTTTCAAATTAGGAAAGAGGTCATTCATTTTTGCACGGACTAAAAAGAAAATAGGTTCACATAAATTGAAACAGAGGGAGTATTATATATAGATGTAATATTGTACTCCCTCTGTCCCATTTTATGTGATACGTTTTCTTTTTTAGTCTGTCCCAAAAAAAATGATATATTTAGAAATAATTTAACTTAAACTTTTCATTTTTATCCTTAATGAAATGATTTACAACCACACAAATATTTATGATTCGTTTTAGATCATAAGTGTCAAAAGTCTTCCTTTCTTTCAAATTCCGTGCCTAATCAAATAATATCACATAAATTGGGACAGAGAGAGTAAGTTCTAAGACAAAGTGCATTTTTTTGAAAAAAAGGTTGAATACATACAAAGCCCCCTAAACTTATCCCAAAATTTCATTTTGGTACTTTAACTACACTTTGTTCCTATTGATCACCAATGGTACTTAAATTCTGCACCTGTCAGGCACTTGTTTTACAAAAACCCACAAATCTTAAATGGAAAAGGGCCAAAATTACCCCTGAACTTTGAAAAATAGTTCATTCAATGCCCGTTATCTTTAGGGCCAATTATCTTTCTGAGTTATCTTTTGTAAATCAATTATACCCTGTACAGCTGCTTCACGTAAATCATCCCCTTCAAAATTATTTTACCCTCAAATAATTTTTTACTAATAAAATAACTCAATCCGACCCAAATTTTTTTTTCCAGCAAAAATAATACGGATAATTTTTCCAAAAAAAATATAAAAATAATTCCGTATTATTTTTGCTGAAAAAAAAAAAAATTCGGGTCGGATTGAGTTATTTTAGTGAGTAAAAAATTATTTGAGGGTAAAATAATTTTGAAGGGCTAGATGATGCCATTTAATGCAACAATTAGGTGGAAAAAGATAATCGACCCCATAAGATATACCAGAAGCGGTATAATTAACCTAAAGATAACGAAGATGAATGAACTATTTTTCAAAGTTCAAGGGTAATTTTGCCCTTTTCCGAATCTTAAAGGCGTGAATTTCAAATGCCGCTGACGTGTCAATATAACAAATAAGAAAACTACACGTGAAAACAAAGAAAAACTTTCTTCTCTCTGCCACCCGCCTACTCACCCCCTTCCCTTGGCCTTCTTTTCTTCAATTTGTTTCTCTGGCGAAGTTTACTGCATCAACGAGCGAATATATGGAAGAGAATATTTAAGAAATCTGGTGCTCTTTCGAAATTAGACCAAATAGTATTTATTAAACAGAAAGGACACTAGCAGCCATAGACATATGATGAAAATTTTAGTGTTGGGGATGAGAGAAGATGGCGGTGGTGGTGGCAGGAAGGTGGTGGGAGGGAGAGGAGATAAATAGAAAAAATAAAAAACATTATGGATTTCACACGCCTAGAGTTGGGGCATTGTACTCACTTTGCCATTTCATAAAAAAAGTGTCTAATAGATACTAAATTTATATAGTATAGGTGTTCAACAGGAACATGGTGTAGTTAAAGTGTCAAAATAAAATTTTCGGACAAGTTTAAGAGGATCTGTATGTATTCAGCCTAAAAAAGAATTGTGTCTACTCAAATGCCATTAGTACAAAAGAAAAAAAAATTATATGCCCTTAACGTATGGATATATCTCATAGACTGTCTTCATTAACCTGTTCGCTCATGGAAGCTTCAAATATCATATTCTGTATCAAATACATCCCTGAACAGTTAAAAAAAAGGGATTTAAGTATGTCCTCGCACTAACGATAAAAGCTGAGAGAGTAGTATATTTATGAGCCGATAGATTATCAAAAGACTGTTATACAACAAATCACAAACATCAAACGCATCTTTCTTTATCTTTTCCTATATATAAAATAAACTGAGAGAGTAGTATTTATCTTTATATAAAAAAAAAATAAAGCAAAGATGAATTCTTTCAAAAAATATAAAAAACGTGGTGTTATAGTGACTTGAGCATAAAAATG
This sequence comes from Lycium ferocissimum, assembly GCF_029784015.1. Lineage (NCBI taxonomy): Eukaryota > Viridiplantae > Streptophyta > Magnoliopsida > Solanales > Solanaceae > Lycium > Lycium ferocissimum. The sequence goes on along the minus strand of NC_081343.1, from coordinate 50,194,116 downwards.
TCCCACAAAAAATGCCACTTTGCAGGTGTACGCTTAAAAATAGCGAAGGCAAATCTTCAAACTCCAATCATACATACTATGAATCCAAACGAGACACAGTTGTCAAGTATCTCAAATTGTCCAACTAAGAATGCTCACTATTTGACAAGTGGCACACCATTTCTTGTACATATGATATATGATAGTATATACTTTCACTCTCACTCCCTCCCATCACCATTTTCTCGAGTCTTCATTTCCACTTTGTTTGTCTTCATAAAGCAAAATAACAGTAAAGGAATCTTAAAGAAAGATAGAAAATGATGTCCCTTTCTCTTTCTCTTTCTCTGTCTTCTCCTACACACCATTTTGCTTCATACAATAAGCAGCAGATATGCGCTTTGAGATCTCCTCAATCTCATCAGACTAAGATTTCTCAGCAAAAGTTGCAGCCAAGTTCCAGTTTTCTTGGCTATAACCCTCTCAGGTAAATTGAATTTTCGTTTATTTGAATGATTCAATATGTGAATCCCATCTCAAATTTGGTTTATTTTTCCCCTTTTATTTCATGGTTTCTCCCCAACTTCTTTTTTTTTTTGGTGGGGTTCTTGAAAGTTGATGCCCCCCCCCCCACACCCCTCCAAGCCAAAAAAAAAAAAAAAAAGACTGGTGTTTTTCCCTTTTATGGGCTTTTTCCTTCAATTTTGGTGTTTTCAAAGATTTGATCTTTTACCCTTCTTTTTGTTGATGGATTTTCCAAATTTGATGTTTTCACTGGTTTATTTCATGGATGAACTGTCTCAGCTGTATTTTCCACCTTATGGGGTTTTCACTGGTTTATTTCTTCTTGTTGTTTTACAGAGTTTCAATTGATTTAAGTGGAGAGATGAAGAGGAAGAGAAGTGGAGGAGTGGTTTGTTATGCTTCTGCTGCTCTTGCTCCTAGAAATCTACAGTGGGTCTGTGCTATTTCCTCTTTGTAAGTCTCCTTTACTTCACCATGCTTATTGCTGCTAAGTTTACTTCATCATTTGCTGGTAAAATGGGGGTATTAATCTTTTTCCTTTCCATTTTTACCCTGTTTTGTCTGAGTGAAATTGGAGTAGATAACGGGAGGTAGGTGTTGCTTGAATATATTTAGCACAGGCAAATTATAAGTTGACTTGAGAAACCGAAGCCATTTGCTTTTTGTTAAATTAAGTAAGTAAATTTTATTAGAATTCCAGCACCAAGGAGATGCTCTTAGACCAAATAAGTATAAAAAAGAGCCCCTATCTGAAGTTATAGGGAGCATATGAAGTCCAGCAAAGCGTCTGCATCATTCAAACCGGAAGATTCAAAATGTGATTAGCTTCAGAAACTCCACTAGAACACCTCCAGTTCCTCTCTGATATGCACCAACGATCATGTAGATCATATTCCCTTCCATACGATTTTAGGTCTATTCTTTTCAATCATCACACGATGGCATCTGTTGACCAGTGCAAGACATGGCTAAACCATCTGATATACCTTTCTCTTATTTTATCCTCTATGTGTGGAAGTCTGCAACTTAGACTTTCAAAGCTTCTTAGATAATTAGATGATTAAGGGTCACTTACAGGCTTATGTACAAGCTAGATCTTCTAAGAGCTAAGGTGTATATGAAAAACGGGTTGCTGGTAGCACACTGGTTAGAATCATCAACAAGGAGAAAGCATTGGCCCTTGGCATTAGCTCATTAGCTTGGTTGCGTAACACACTGTGAAGCCCCGGGAATTTCTATAGTTAATTTGGGCTAATTTTGAGCCTAAATAATGTCATTAAAGTGAACTTGAGCTATGTGGGACCCACATGAGGGTGTCCAAATGTTTGGAACATGTTAACGTAAGTTCGGGAAATGTGAATAAGTCCTTTGTATAGACTGTACACTTTTTCCTGCCATGTAACATTAGTTTATTTTGTTTCCAGGAATTTACTTTTTGCATTCTCCTTTTTCTAGAGTCTGAGTGCACATTAAGTTTCTTTGGCCTAAGTCTATTTGATCTTTAGAAGATTCATAATATGTGCCCTTTATTAAGCCTTATAGAGTATAATTTATGACGAAGGAACTATCTCTTCTTTTTTTCCCAAGTAAACCCTGTTCTGCGTGCTGCACTGTTATTTGGATATTGCAATCTGACAGTCATTGGATTTTCTAGTGTGCTCATGGTTGCGAAGGGCACTGGTATTCACAAGTCTTTTCTTGTTCCTTTATTTGCTTTACAAGCTCCTACAGCGGTTGTCTCATGGATCCAGTAAGTTTTTCGTTTAGCATCTGTGTACTAGCTTTTGGTTACTTCATAAAGCTGGGAGTTCTCACATTACAGCAAACTGATGAAAAATGACTTTCAGGGGTGAATATGGCCTTTGGTCAGCATTTTTGGCACTTATTGCTCGCCTCTTCTTCTCTTTTCCTGGTAGGTCTTCTGGTTGGTCCCTTTATTATGCCTCTATGATTTAAACGTCAAATTTGAAAATTGACTATCTTATCATTTGTTTTGTGTTACTTTGTATGTTGTATCCCTTGGAAGCAAGCTAGTAAATTGTACACAGGTCTTTTCCTTGTTCTGTTCTAAGGTGAAAATGTCAGCAATTTTTTGGTCGAAAGTACTGCTGGGAATACTGCTGAACCCTTGCATGTGAACAGCCCTTTCGGGTTGTTTGGTTACAAGGATAAGAGGATAGCAGATAGCAGTCCTGGGATAAGTCTGGGATTATTAATGCCATATTTGTGGTATTATTTTTATACTACAACCAGTCTGGGATAACAATCTCGGGATTATTGATCTTGGGATAACAACAACATACCCACTGAAATCCCACTAGTGGGGTTTGGGGAGGGTAGAGTGTACGCAGACCTTACCAGAACCTTGGGAGGTAGAGAGGTTGTTTCCGGTAGACCCTTGGCACAAGGAGAAGCAGTTCAAACAACAACAACAACAACAACAACAACAACAACAACATACCCAAAGGAATCCTTGTCCTACATAACCTTCTATCTAAGGGCATTTCCTTAGTAAGCTGGACCTGCGCCATATCCTGTCTAATCACCTCTCCCCAATACTTTTTCGGCCTACCTCTGCCTCTCCTGAAACCGTCCATACCTAACCTCACACACCTCCGCACTGGGGCATCCGTGCATCTCCTCTGCACATGCCCAAACCATCTCAGCCTTGCTTCCCGCATCTTATCCTCCACCGAGGCCACTCCCACCTTGTCCCGGGATAAAACAACAAAATGACAAAGATGTCCCTCTCCAAAGCTCTTGCCCCAAAGTTGTTTAAGAAAACTAAGGTTAACATTGGAAATAAAGGTTTATCCGAGTTTATCTTATATTAAACCAAACACATGTTTTATATCATACTCCGTATATCCCATAATTTGTTCAATGAACCAAGCATATACCAATAAAAGTATATCCATTAAATGTTCCTGTCATTATTTAATCTCTGTATTATAATACCCACATTATAATCTCAGTATAACTTGTTCACAAACCAAACAACTCCGAAGTGAATTGAACTTGATAAGTCAACTAACGGGATAAATTTATAGTAGGAAGCAGAATCAGGTTCATGTATTCATGCTGCTTTTGGTCAGCAGAAAACTGTGAATGGACAGTACGAATTGAATATTTGACCCTTTCTGTGTTGTCAAAGGTGATAAGGAGATTGTTATCTTTGAATGCTATTATGGTTTTAGCTACTAAAATCAATCATCAGATGATTTATTTGAAACATCTGGCTTTGATCTTGACCATTCTAGGTGAACTGGAATTGCCATTTATAGCATTCTTGATGGTAATTGTGGCTCCTTATCAAGTTGCAAATCTAAGGTTGGTATATCTTCCTCAAATAAATAATCGTTCCTAGATGGACTAGAATTATATTTGATTCATGTTGTTCTTGGCAGGGGTACAAAGGAAGGTGTTATTCTTTCCTTGGTTATAGCAGCTTATCTAGGTTTTCAGCATTTCACACGTGCTGGCAGCTTGCAGAAGGTGTTTGATCAAGGTTCAATTATTGCCACCCTAGCCATCATTTGTATTGTCGCTACGCCATGTTTGCTCTTGATTTGACTTGAAACTACGGTGATTTCTCAAAGGAGTCCTGTAAATTATTTGAGTATTTGAGGGATGGAGATCACGCAAATTAATATCTTTCTTTAAATCCCTCTTATGTATACTTCAAGCTGTATATCTAGTTAATTATGTTGGACAAACTAGGGTTGAATGTATTTATGCAGGAATAAATTGGATGACCTCTGTGAACAAGCTTTCACTTATATCCTATTAAATTCTATACTTTGGGCAACATTTTGGGCTACTTATCAATGAAACACAATGTTTCCTATTTTGGGTTTTGCCGTTGACCTAAAGAAAGAAAAAGTGTCTTCTTTGGGCTTACATTACATGGAATGAGTTTGCAAATTCCAATGGTTCCTCCAGGAGATACAGAACCCTCCTTTCAGATTCATGTTTCTTGAAGAGTGAGTGGCTTGCAGAGCATGTTTTCTCCATTGAAGTCTTCACATTTTGACAAATTGTTGATTTCTAACACGAGTTAACATTCTTCTGAAGTAGTTCAAAATATTCTAACTCAATTATATTTTGTCTCTAATGTATAGCTGTATAAGAGAGGACTGTCTTGGTCCTTTTGTTCTGATAATGTTAAGCAGTGACTGATGCGAAGAAGAAAAACGCAAAACAAAAAGAGGTCAAAGTTTCAATTGATTCTTCGAAAGTTAGTTGTGCTTTCGCAATTTATGTAGTGTGCTACTGTGTTCTCTCTGTATCTGGGAAGCAGCATATCTCATATGCCATAATTTGGACGATGAAAAGCAGATCTTATTAGCAGTCTCCTGTCGATGGATCAGTTCCCGGATTTTGTACATTGACTCTTCATTGAAATTCCTAAACGAGATATCGTATCTAAAATATTATTAACTGCAGAAATATCTTAATAGAGAATTGGCTATATTAAGATGCTGTTCTTCACTACATACCGGCTTCCTACTTGGACTAAAAGCAACAAATAGAAGAAGAAGTATAACAAGTTTCATGTGTTGAATGCCATGGGATTTTCATATCTCATGATGATTGTGCCTCTTTAGAATCAATGGAAGTATGGAGACAACTAGTGTCTTCTTGCAGCTCCAGTGAACAATGCTTGCCCAATATGTTTAGAAATGAGTTGCTGTAACTGCCACCATGAAAGAGGCCACGGCAAAGATAAACTGGAGGTTGCTTGATAAGTTATCTGCTCCATTGGGACTGCCCGTTGGTTCTAAACCATAATCTGTTGGTTCTGAACCAAAACCACTTGGAGGTCCACCTGGTGTGTATGGATTCACTGGCGTCATTGTGCTGCAATTACAAGGAGTCAGACAAACATCTTAACATTTCTTGGTTAGGAGATAATATGAAATTTCAAATAATTTCGGATAGTTTATACCTAGGAGGAGTTGGAGGTGGCATGGTAGGGGGTGTGGTGGGGGTTGATTTTGATGATGCATAGTGACAACTCCCAGAGCCTGCAGTAATGAAAGGAAAAATTAGAAGCTTTGCCAACTTTTTTTAATTAGCAGATTGATGAATTACTTATGTGTGATGTTTAGTAGCTTAGGTGCAATCTTCCACTTACTTGGATCAGTATTAGTAATTTGTGCTGTTCCTCCGAAATCACAGCTTGTGGGAGCTGGATTTTTTTGGTAGTAGTCATTGAAAGCATAAGAAGCATGGTCTTTAATTGTGTTTGGATTATAGCAGCTTCCTCCAGACTGAATAGTTGAACAATCTGCACCTCCAAAGCCACAAGCATAGTCCAGTGCTGTTTGAAGAGCAGTTGGTGAAGCAGAGGAGCTGGCTACACACCAAGTACCCCCAGTAGATGGCCCCGGATTGTTGCCTGGATTTGGGTTTGGGTTAGGATTTGTGCTCGGGCTTGGGTTCGGGTTTGGATTCATGCTCGGGCTTGGGTTTGGGTTTGGATTCGTGCTCGGGCTTGGGTTTGGATTCACGTTCGGGCTTGGGTTCGGGTTAGGATTCATGTATGGGCTTGGGTTCGGGTTGGGATTCATGTATGGGCTAGGGTTTGTGATTGGCTGTGTGGTAGATGGTGACGGGGGACTATCCATCGTTGGGTCTGGACTAGGATTCGGGTTTGGATTTGTTGAACCTGGGGTTGTTGGATTAATAATGGGAACATCTAGCTGGTTAGAATACATGGAAGGTGAAATGGCAATGTCCTTCTCTTGGAATGCTAGTTTTTTAATTTTCCTGATGGCTTCTGTGGGAGGCTTGTCTGCAATGCTTGTACCTGAAGTAAGTAATACCAGATAGGTGTGTCAGTTTGTTCTTTCTTTTTTCTTCAGATCCCGCATGTTCAGAGAATGAGTAGCATATCACAAGGTTGTTTGATTCCATATCATATCCTTGAACCAAGAATTTGTTCTGCTAAGCAGTTGTACTATCTTCTTAGGGGTTGATAGATATCCAGAAAACAATGGAGCTTCATAAGAACTAAATTGAAATTTTGTTGGTTTAAGTAGGTCTTTTTCTTTTGGGAGAAAGGCAAACTCCTTAGTAGCCTATATTTGTGCCAAAGCTTGACTTATAAAATCTTTACAGTTATTTGTTTGTCCATAATTCAAATTGATTAAATCGAAATGCTTCACAGGAATTAAAAAATTACAACACTGCATGCATGCAAGAGAATATTGAGATGGTAAAGTAAATGAATTTCAAATCAATGAATTCGATGGGGCGCAAAGTAGTGGTACAAAACTGTACATTTCATTCAATAAATCAGTATTCCTCTATTCTCAACATAATCTCATGCACGAGTTAGCTCCAAAATTTAGTATGCAAACTAACTTTTTTGAATGGAAATATTGAAAATTAGCCTGGGCATTTCATGATTGAAAACTATCTGTTGGAACATATCGAAATATGTATAGTCCAAAAAAATATCTAGCGGTAGACTACAATATAGAAGGATCAAAGGACAAGTTCTGGTAGAAATATCACTTACAATTTACTAGAATTTAAGATTATATAAATACATTTCAAAAATTATAAAAGAAAAGGGGAACAGAGTGATATTCACCTGAAAATATCAGAAGACAAAAGAGGAAACAGCAAGAAACTGTCATAGCTACTTCTTCAATAGATTTTGTATGCTTGTTCTTCCTTCTTGATTTCTATGAGAGAGTTTGTCAAAGAAGAGAAGCACTTGAAATGTAAGCTGTGAAGAGGAAGCAATCATTCGTAGCTGCATGTAATGTGTATATATAATATAAGTTATGATAAAGTTAAGGAGGGAACAGAATCGTAGCTTTCTTGCATTAGAATACAGGTTTATTGAGTTTTAATTTAGAGGAATATAAGAGACTTGAGAAAGGAGGCATTAGGTAGCTAGAAACTGCAAGCAATTGGAGGTGCCTAAATAGCAAAAGGTTGTTGCCTCAATAAGGCAAAAGATAATCTAGTTTTGGATGCAAATCTCAAGTTTCTCCCAGCTTGTGACACCACTGTGCTTTTTTTTTTTTTTTTTATAGCTATGGTATTCGAGACAGCTGGTGCGCACCTCAACTAATTTTACGAGATACTTGCGAGCACATATACCTGATAACCATGTCCAAGACTTGAATACGCGCTTACAATTTTATTTGCGGCATAATGTTTGGTTATACAAGTGGTAGTTACATTATAAGATTTTTTAAAATAATTTTTACAATAACAAAAAAAATTAAATAAGAATTTTTGTACAGATTTCTTTTTAATATGTTCTATTCACGTGAATCAACCACTTTGGAATTTCAAGAATTTTGGTTTCTCTCTCAGAAATTCTTCCAGTATATGATCTAACATATGATGGTTGAGTTTGTTACAATTTTCTCCCCTTTTTTTTCTGCCTGCCTTTTCACTATTATACAAATACCTTGAGGGGTAAAGTAAGAAGGAGAAGGAAAAATGGCAGATTTTTGTTGTTTAGTACTTGCTTTACATTTTATGCTCTGAGGGTAAAAAGTTGGGGGATGTCTTGCCAAATTTTCCTTTGCCTGCTGAATATTTGACAGTCATATGAAGTGTATATATTCAGATTGTCTAAAGGAAAGCCTATAGAAACTACTATGAGACAATACTACCTTTTCACCTTTATGAAACTTAGGTGACACCATTCTTGTATTAATAATTGCATTTTGATACCATACTTCATATTAGCAGCCTAATCAAGATTTCTAGCACATAATAGAATCATGTTTACACTTTACATCATCAAAATCATATCTTGTCCACATGGCCAAAAAAAAGGAACGCTAGAAAGGAAAATTAAGGTAACTTCAACCTTACCTTTTCTGGCCCGTCCCTTTCCTCAGGTGTTACAAATCTTTTGAAATTTAATCATTACTGAGTTCCAAAGTATTCTTGGCCTGGAGATAAACTTTTTGCGAATACAATGTAAAATACAGGTAGAATTTTGGAGAACACAACTCTGTGGCAATTACCCCCTTTGTAAACAATTACCACCTCTGTCCAAGGCAAGCATTGAAACACTTTGGGGTAATACCATTCAACCAAAAATCAACTGTGTGGGATGGGTAACACTTGAAGCGACTTTTTATAGCACTATGAAATTTGTGCGACCAAATGTTCATACAATATGCATGTGATTAGTTGCTTTAGTGGGATCTTTTATCTTGTTCGGAGGAGAAATTACCAAATGTATAATATTTCCTTTATTTGTGCTGATTATCCTCTAAATGCAAAAAGTACTTTAATCCAGAGGCTTAAGATGGAGGAATCTAACACTTCATAATGTTACATTATTTCTATTGTTAACTTTATATTTTGTATCTCTATTCAATGAGTAATGTGTACACCTCATTTGGGAACATCTAAGACAATTGTGTTTTTTATTCTAAAAACATCTATTTATTCTGAAAGTTCGTCTTCATAGAATCTCGTCAATCCACCTACACAGAGAGAGAGTGAGGAACACTTTAATCGCTTGTGAAGTGTCAAACTCCAGCTGAATAGGGATGTCCTCTGTTATTCATTTAGTTCAATATGAGGCTCACATTCCAATCATAAAATTGATTTACTCAAAATATGTATATACAATATACATTGTTGTTTACATCGGGTAAATTGCTAGTTATATATGTACACCTTGTGCGACTAGCATCCATTGGCGCACCTGCCATCAGTAAGATAAATACAATATAACACAACTCAGCTGGTTCAGGCTAATTTCAACATCCACTGGCCAGTTCTGCACTTGATCTGATTAAAGTTGCTGATATTGATCTGATTTTTTGCTTTAATAGTGATGCCTAGGCAAATAGAAGAGGTTGCAATATGTATCCAATCTTTGTTTCTTCCTGGTGGTGCTCAGTCAAAGGGTGAAGCTAAACGAGTGTGGAGGTTAACATCTGTTATTATCATATCAATCCATGTGTTGCACGACCAAGGACTAGCCCAAGTTATTCATCCGTCACGGAGAATAATCAGAATTGGCCCAGAAAGGAAAACGAGCGAGCTGCATGCAACAGAAAGTGCCATGATAAGAAATCATAAGCTAATAAAGAAACAAGAAGAAAATAGAAACTCTTACCTTATCCCTCTTGCTGCATATGGCACTTGGACAGACGATTGTTGACTTCACTTAAAGCTGCAAATATTATTTAGTTTTATAATCAGAGAAGGAGAAACAATATGTTGCTGACACATGTAAATCAGAGCCTCTTACCAGGAAAATTCTTGAAATCCGGTTCAACTCCATTGCCATTAATATCCATGTGATTTGGCGTGACATACTTTCCAATTGTTACAACCACACCCGAGCCATCAGGCAGCTCGAACACCGACTGAATCAGGCCCTGCAATGATGTGAAGAATATAGTGATGATGTACCTCAGAAAGAAGATCAGCAAACCTATCCTCCCCTGCACCACAATTTTCTAGCTATCGATATAAGAAACAGTTGGCTTCTAGCCAATTTCAAAGGTCCTCAAAGCTCCATGTGCATTAGTTGTTTAACTATTCTTTTTGGCCTCAGACCAATACATGTTAGCCTCATCCCCAAAAATCCCAAGTCCCATGCATATTCAATTTATCTGTACCGTGCTTATTTTGCCATTGATAGAGAATTAATGAAAGAGCATCTATATCAAGCTTTCGTACTTTGAGGACTGACTAATAGGATGAAAATCATGAAATAATGCAAAAGCGGAAAGTAGGTTAAGAAAAGAGCGACAGTAAAGTTTAAGAAAAGAGCGACGGTAAAGTTTCACATTCAATCTGGTCATTACAAGATGAGTGTGCACCGCACAGCATTTTGATCTTGGTAATCCAACATTCAAGAAATTTCTTTAGTTATACCTACGCATTTAGATGATTTGAAACACTTTCTGGAGGAAACAAAGAAGCCTTGCATAGCTGGATATTGATGTAATTATGCTCTTTGTATTATACTGTTAATTTGGGATTGAGGAGTAGTTAATAAATATAGTGTACCATTGACAAAAGTTGCTTTACAATTTATAGAGATATATTATCTAGTATGCCAATAAATAAGTTCAAATATTGAAATGAGAAACCAAAAGCCAAAGACAATAACTACAAATTCAGACCTTGCCATATGTCTTGTCTCCCACGAGAACAGCTCTACAATTGTCGTGAAGCGCAGTTGCAACCTGAAATGAAATTCATAAATTAGAACACAAATGTTTTTTTTTTGTTTTTTTTTTTTTTTTTTGACAAAGAAACATAAATTAGAACCCAAATGTTTCAAAATTCAAGAACTGGTGCGGCGATGTAGTGTGAGTAACTCACAATTTCACTAGCACTTGCAGTACTCTTGTTAACCAAAACCTGCATGGAAGTTACTAAGGCCATCAGAGTAGTAAAAACAAATAGTAATATTTGAGAATTAGACAGAAAAGGACGTCTTCTTGAATTTGCAACAATAACCAGAGCCTCTCTATGATTCTAAAATCAGGAGAACGTTAGCAAAAATCCCCAAAATGTTATATATGAAACCTGTTTATTTCATTTATCCATTGCTCTTACCAACTTCAGCAAATTTAAGGCAAAACATTAAAGTTTGAGACAGCTTCAAGCAAAGACTCAAGCTAATGCTGCGGCGTGACATATAAGAGGATTAAAAGCCAATATCTAAAACTTCTTTAGACTTATATGGTGAAACTGCAAACTTGAATTTTCAGTGGTCATATACCTTAAAGAAATTGGTGGAGCATGTGGTTTAATTCGATGCAAAGTGAAATTACAAACAAACTTCCCCTAACATCTACAATCCACTTGACCTTAAAACTCAAAGGTTTTCATTCAAAGTGAAGTCTCTGCTTCCAGAGGCGAATCCATGATTTCAAGAGGATGAGTTCACCTTGAATTTTTTTTTTTTTTTTTGAAAAAAAGACGCAAAAGTGCATTTAGTAGGATTCAATCCCACAACCTTATAAGGGATTAAGTGGTCAACACTTAAAGAAATTGGCGGAGCATGTAGTTTAACCATGTGTTCCTTCGTGAATATTAGATATATTTTAAGGATTATATACATAATATCCAGATTGACCGGGTGAACACATGTTCACGTGACCCATTTTTAATGGGTAGATTCGCCCCTGTCTGCTTCATACTTGACAGTGAAGGGAAGATCCCAAGTTTCTCATTCAGGACGATATTAATGCAATTGTTCATTCAAAAAAAAAAAAAAAAAATGAGAAAAGAAATGTAGTTTGAAGAAAGCTTTGATGGATTCTTCTGTTTCATAAGTGATATCACAAAAATGGATTGGCGTAACAAAGACAGGAAAAATATGCCATTGAAAGTTTTGAGGAATTCTGCTGGTTTAGAGATGATATCTGAGATGTGGACTCTTATATAATGAAAATTGTAAGTTTCATTCATGAAAAGTCTCTTACAATTACTGGAGCTGTAATAAGAGGAGGAGCTTCTGCAACAATATTCCTTGTATACTGTGGATCTCTTCCTACAGTGTAAATCACCTGCCAATATTTATATCTTAGAATAGTTTCTTACTGAACAATAAGTATTTAAGGATGACAATTCAAGCATATTCATATCGCAGAATAGCTAATGTTCCATATAAAAGATGAAAAAAAAACGGCTACCGTGTCTCCTTCATTCAGAAAAAGTTTTGCGATTTCAATGCCAGCCTGAAAGGGAAAAATTCACCGCTTGATAAACAATTAACCTGTCAAACTCATAGAGCAAATCAAATAAGGGATAAAGGAAAACCTGCACTAGTCCACCAAGGTTATCTCTGAGATCAAGAACAAAAGATGAGGCACCCATGCCTTCGAGTCGCTTAATTGCTGCAGAAAGTTTCGACAATTTCAGAAAAAGACTACAAGCAGAAACCAGAAAGGCGAAAGCTAATACACATTAAGTTGCTGAAACTGAAAGAGTTCAGACCATGTTTCAGGTGTGAGATCTGCGGAATGGACAATACTTAAAACAATTCAGACTATACACAGTTTTAAGTGCCAACACAAAAGTTATTCCAGAATACAATAGCACATTATCTCCTGACATTTCATTAGCTATTCAGGTTTTAATGAAAAGCTATCATAACATGTAATGCAGTTCAACCGAAGATGTTCCCAAAGGTTCGACGACGTTGAGAGCTACGAAATGCAATTGTAGTCATCACAGAGTGGTTTCAAGTTGTTCTTCCAAGACATGGAAAACCTCTTAACTAGACACATATATCTTAAAGTTTGTGCTTCCACTTGATTTCTGTGGAGCTTAGTTCCGCATATCTGACAGAGCCATTAGCTACATGAAACCCTCTAGTTAAATAAAACTGGATTCATTTCATATATTATGTTCTCCATTTAAATGTTTACTTCTGGTGTCAGCATCTTCGCATATGCCATCTCCTGTTATTCTAGTGAGAGTTGTCCACCTACTGTTACACTCTTAAGAAGAAAGTTTAGTTAAAACGTAAAATAGCTTTAGTTTCTCTGATGAAGTTCTTTAGTAGCACTTAAACTAGTAACATTCTCTTTCAGTTATTCTGCTCAACATAGGGCCGCATATATAACAGATATGTACCAGTAACCAAATCTTTTCTGGCCAATGCATTGAACTCCTTTAGGCGCACATAACCAACAGAAGTAGAACCACTGTCAATCTGCTCCAGCCGATAAAAAACGGGTGTCTTAGCAATAGATTGCCTCTCCACATTAATGGACTGGACAGGTCCACAATTCCCATGCTTAACCTGCAATTACATCATGAGAATCAGCATGAAGATGTCATTGAACAATAGACCTACTGAGGTCCGGCAGTGTACAGAAACACAACCATGATGTTCACAGATGTCCCATTTGGACCTAGTAACAGAGATGATGCTTCAAAGGCAGATTTACCCAGCACATCCACCCCATTCACGGATATTAGTTCATCTCCCTGCCACGAGGTCAAATGAAAGATACATGTTAATTCTTGTTACTGAATGGTAAATCAAACTAGAATAGGGAAAACTGTAGTAAAACCCAGATACTTTCAGCGGGGAGAGAGAATGTAAAGAACTGGTATGTGTTAATATTTATACTCACTTGCAGCCAAAATAGCACATCTTCATGCGGTCTACATATTTAGCTATGGAAAATTCCAATACGTAAAATATATCATAAGCCATCATGCGGTACAAGACACCTATCAAACTAACAAGCAAGGCCCCAAGCACATGCTATGAGAAGGACTGGACACCTTGAGAGAAAAGCATGTTGAATCAGAGGCTATTAGTTTGCAGTTCAAATCTTCTCTCTCCTTTTCCAATTGTATCCATAAATAACCAAGACAAAGTCCTTGCTGTCACTGGCATTATCAAGTTTGACTATAATAGCAGATATATGTAGCATTTGATCAAGAGAAAAAAAAAAGAGAACCACAGCATAAAGCTAAGCAAAAAATTACTGCAAGTGCTTTTGTAGTAAACAGACTGTATACGACATACCTGTCGCACACCGGCATTATGGGCAGGGCCATCCAATAGGAGCCCCAAAACCTTCAGTTTTGAACCTCCATTGCCATCTGGGACATCCCTGAGGTTTACTCCAATTCCAGTCATATCATATCTAGCCATCTTGGAGAACTTTCAATGACAAGCAGTACATGTCATGGAACAAGAACACTGAAAAGTTTGTAAGACGTTTATTTGAATAAGGAAAATGCAAGATAGAATTAAAAAGAAGGAACCAAGAGAAATCATCTATCTCGTGGTTTACGATACAATACCCATGCTTGACCGTAAAGATGACTAAAAGCCGAAAAGTGCTTAAAATCGTCTCTAGCAGATATGGTTTCATAAAATTGGGTTCCAACCAATTAAACAAAATGGAAGGATGACATAATGCAGGAGAACTGGCAGACGTAATATCAGTACAGAATCAGGACAGTTGATAATACAAATAATACAAACATATACCGGTATAACAAAAAAGGTGGGGACATAATCTAAAGGAACTTCAAATCATTAATGCTAACAAAGAAGCATCAGACCACTTGCAAACTTCACTGATAGATTTCTGGCAACCTATAAATGAAAAAAATACATCCAGAGTGCTTAAAGTTTTGCAATATTAAACTCGGAAATAAGATTTCTAGTCCTATGTACCAATCCAAACCAAAAAAGTTTTACATTCCCATGTGGTAGTTGTCCTGCCTTCCTCTAAAATTGAGTGCAAATTTGAACATACATATCAAAATCAACATCAACACTACAGATGCAAATTTAGGTCTAAAGAGAACTTATTACCTGTTCAGGAGAAAGAAAACGTGTATAGGGGTCACCCAAGCTAGCCAACATACGCCTGATGATATCGTGAGCTTTTGACCTTGTCTGAATTGATGAACTTAAGATGTCATCTTTCTTTTGCTGGTAATAATAATAGAAAAAGAAATATTTAGTCATGAATATTTCTAAGTTGATAACATGGCAAAGAATATGATAGGACAAGGAATGATCTAGGTAGGATGATATCATGAGAAAACAGATTTCACTAGAAACATAAAATGCTTAGGTCATCTACAAAATATTTTGTTCTTGATTTTGTTGTGTCCGATATAATTACTCTGAAATGGACATAAAAACTCAATAATTTGATATGATGCAATGTTGTAGATGGAAAGACATACTTTTGATATAAAGATATGATGTTTGTGCTAGCAAAATGCTGCAACTGCTCCATTTATCACGTTTTATCCACATTAGACATGGTGAGCAACAAAGTTAGATTTTTCGTTCACTGTACACTAAGCAGCATGAATTTTCCTTCCTCAAATTATTACATTGACAAATGAAAGACCTATATTCCACCACTAATACTACATACCTTAGTTAAGTGCACTGTCTACAACAGAAAGAAACTAGAACTTCTTCAATCTCATAAGATGTGTGATGTGACATAGTTTTAATTTTAGAAATCCCAAAATAGTTGACAAAGGTTCATTCAGCATTCACAACTTTCAAGAATCTCACTACTAATTAATCTGAAATTCGACCACTATATGATGTTTTCCTCATTAAACTAAATAGTATCACATAAAGTCCATATCTCCAACAATTAGTTTGACATTTTCTTTTCAATGTTCTTAGAAATACTTTTTTTTGTTATTCCTTCAAATCAAGAAAATCATATGGCTTTAGTATATACAAATACAACATTATAAGGTCTACAACATGCAATTCTATTAATTAGCAAAATATATTTGCATCCTGCCCCACCAACAGAGCTAATCAGCATTTTCAGGACACATATCAATACAAATCTTAACCTCCATCAAATTGATAAGAGTATCTCCTTTGCCAAGTTGGAAGTAAATTTTCAGGTAGAGGATTCTAAAGCCATAAAAAAAGTTCCACTATACATAAGAAATAAAATTAAACATATCCTCTAGTAAGAATATACCAAATATGTTCCACATATGTAAATTTTTACAAATTTAATGATCTAAGTACACCATCAAGTTTGATATAAAGCATACTCTCTGGTGTATCCAAGGGTGTGGCCTAGTGGTCAAATAGTGTAGCCTAATGGTCAACGAAGTGGATGAGAATCATGAGTTTCAGGTTCAAATCCAGCGGAGACAAAAACACTGGGTAATTATTTGTCATCTGTCTAAGATTTGGTGGAAAAAGTTACCAAGTGGAATTAGTCGAGGGGGCACAAGTTGGCCCCGACACCATAAAAAATATTCTTTAGCAGCAGAATACCAAATACTCAACAAGATATCTATCAAGAATTGATATGCAAGAGAACCCCTTTAGCTCAAAAAGGTAGATTTTTTAGAGAGAAACAACATCTGACAAGACAAACTTCTGGAGACAAAGAAAAGATTCTACATTTAGAATGAAATAAAGCATATTCTATCAAGAATTAATATTCAAAAGAACCCCTTTAGCTCAAAAAGGGTAGATAGAGAAAAACAACAACTTACAAGCCAAGATTCTTGAGACCAAGAACGAGGACTAGTGTTAAGAAAGCTGTCATTAACAATCTGCCAAGCTTCTTCCACAATCCTTTCATTGCTCACCACTTTGGACACTTCAGTGTACACCTCTTCCTCCGCCTCGTTGTCGCGACAATTTGTTGCCTCCAACGAAAATTGAAGTGAAGAAGGAGATTCCAAAGCAATGGAATTAGGAGCAGAAACAAGAAGCCCCAAAGAAAGAACTAATGACACCCCAGTTGAGACAACTTGTTGAAGGGGTTTATGATGAGAGTTCAAAGATGATTTTTTTGGAAGAATTGAAGATTTGGGTGCTGAAAAGGAGGTTAATAATGGTGGAGATGGTGGAGGTATGGGGTTGTGGAGCAGCCTCATCTTCAGAGTGAAGTGGTACAGCATTCCTTATGATATGTGTTTGCTCAAATATGTTTGATTTAACTAATTATAATTGATATATATTTTGCGTCATCAAATTACTTTTGGGGAAAATAGTTATTTGGCCCTTTATCAACTTTTTCTTTTTTAATTTTATAATCCTTTTACGAGAGATCTTCATATTTGGCAATCCCCGCGGGGTCGCTCTTCTTTTTAAAGTTTTTAAATTTTTGTCTCATATTTATTTTTAAATTTTGTCCCTCATATTACGTCAGCTTTTGCCCTAACTGATACTCGAGGTTTTGGGTTCGAACCCCCGCTCAAGATAAAATAAAGAATAATTTCGCGAGCGAGCGCCGGGAGGAGTGTGCGCTCCGCATAACTTCCTTAAGAAAACTACAAAGTTTACGCGGAGTAAGCGCCGCTTTTCCTCAAGACATAGTAGTTATGCCTATGCGAGCAAAACTTTTCCCACGGAACTACGCTTACGTACAGATTTCTTTAATTAAGCATAACCAAAAGTGCCTCTATCCCAAAGTGTGCTCGAAAAGTTTTTTAAAAAAAAAGTCTCAAGGCAAAGTCTCCCCCTCCGCATAACTTCCTTTGAAAAAACTAAAAACTATTATCTTGGCACATAACTTTTCCTCAAGGCATAATTTAGTTTTGCACTTGTGGGCAAAACTTTTCTCATGAATTACGCTTATGTACAGACTTTTAATTAAGCGTATAACTAAAAGTACGCTTAACTAAAAGAAGTTTTGAAAGTTTTTTTTTAAAAAAAAAATGTCTCAAGGCAAAAGTCTGCCCTCCGCATAACTTCCAAGAAAACCAAAGTTATGCCTTTAGGCATAACTTTTCCTCAAGGCATAATTTAGTTTTGCCTTATTTGGCAAAACTTTTCCTTAAGGAATTATGCCTTGTGTGCGACTTTTAATTAAGGTATAACCAAAAGTATGCCTTAACTAAAAGCGTGCGCTTGAAAAGTTAAAAAAAAAAAAAAAAAAAAAAGTCTCAAGGCAAAGTCTCGCCTCCCGCATAACTTCCCGAGAAAAACTAAAGTTATGCCGAGGGAGCATAACTTTTCCTCAAGGCATAATTTAGTTTTTGCGCATGGGCAAAATTTTTCCTTAAGGAACTTTGCCTTGTGGGCATACTTTTAATTAAGGCAT
Source organism: Lycium ferocissimum (assembly GCF_029784015.1). Classification (NCBI taxonomy): domain Eukaryota; kingdom Viridiplantae; phylum Streptophyta; class Magnoliopsida; order Solanales; family Solanaceae; genus Lycium; species Lycium ferocissimum. The sequence continues at coordinate 50,176,069 of NC_081343.1, read as the reverse complement.
AACCAAAAGTACGTGCCTTAACTAAAAGTGTGCTTGAAAAGTTAAAAAAAAAAAAAAAAAAAAAATGTCTCAAGGCAAAGTCCTCGCTTCCCCTCCGCATAACTTTGGTTTTTCCTTAAGATTGTATGCCGGATCCCAGACACTCTCTCTGTACCCCCGTGCGAAATTATTTTTTATTTTATGCTCGAGCGGAGTTCGAACCCGAACCTCGTGTATCCAAGTCAAGGGGCAAAACTTAAAAGAACACAAATACGAGGGCAAAATTTAAAGACCACCCCAAAAGAAGGGCAATCCGTGCAAAAAAATGTTCATATTTTACATATAGGAGATATGAAGTACTTCTAACTCTAGGGTGTGTTCACGAAGGAAAACACTTTTCGTGAAAATAAGTAAGGTTCT